>NW_022045830.1:6850000-7450000 GCF_003285905.1 Drosophila hydei | reverse complement strand
GACATTAAGTGGCTGCCACTAATGGCTGCCCGTGCAGCTGCCGGGCTGATAAATTGCCTCGGCTGGCACCGACACAGGGCCAGAGTGTGGCAGGCACTCAACATATTTGCCTGCCGCACAGCGTTGCACATCATTCAACGGATGTGCTGCACATGACTTGGCAAATTTTTAACACTTAAGGATCCAAACATTTCCCATATAAATATATATACATATACATGCCTTTACCGGACTCTAGTTAATTGGCTATTCGTCGGGTAATCCCATTTAAACGTAATGAATACGTAATCAAAAGCAATCAGAATTTAATTTAGCAGCAAAAAGAATGGCAGCAGAAAAACATTTACCGGCTATGAATGTGCATTTCACATACTTTTAAATGCAATTAATTAAAAACAATATTATCATAATTAATACGCTTGACCCAGTTCGATTTAATTGGTTACACGGCTCATCCCTGCCTGACGGAATGCAGCTCATAAATTACAATTGCAATGGCCACATCAAAGTTTTACCTCAGGCCTCAACATGTTATGCATATTATTGGCATATATATATGCAGTTATATATATATAGTATCTTGTTGAGCGAACATATCTGAGCTATTTTTAAATGCTTTAAATTGTTTTCAGTTGAGTTTTCTATACGCTTCACAATTGGCCAAATAGTTGCATAAATATTAAACTTAAAGATGTTCCTCGCTCTCACAGCAAGTCAAGTCAACTTGTTGAATGAATGTGAATGTGAATAAAATCATGTCTCTAGGCGAATGAGTAGCATTGAATATATCACATATTTATTAAATTTTCGTTTATTAGTTTGCTTTAATAAACTCGAGTCGAAGCTGTTATGAGCTCTAAGAGCAAATACAAAATCTGTTTTTCTGTTAAGACAATTTTTAACTGCGTAACATATAAAAGCAGAATTGATTACTTAAGGAAAAGACAAAAAAGAAACACAATAAAAACATTTTCTAGTCATTTGCACAATTGTTTCGTGTTGGCTCAAGGGCTGGGCCAGAGGGCGGTGGCAGTTGCTTTATTTGGGTGTCAAGCACTCAAAACACACGCAGAAAGACACAAACGGGCCTTTTCAGAATTACCCGCTGTTTCTATGGGCATTATGTAATGAGAGCGTAGTTCGTGAGGAAAGGGCATTGCGAGTCGCTGCTTAGTAGCTCAATGGGAATTGCCCAGGCTTGACTTAATTTACCTTTGCAATTTTTTCGGATGAATGAAATATCCAAACAAAAGATAAAAATTGTAATATAAATTGTACATTTTAATTTCCTTGGGGTGCGCTCATACACACACACACACACACCCACACACACGCACGCACACAGTTACAGTTAAGTTGACAAACGGATAGCGACAGAGGCACGAAAAATGTCCGCGTTGGCGTTTAAGCCATTTTAATTTTAATGAAACTGACAACGACATCGCCGCAATTGCCGCAACTGCCACGCCCCGCATGGATGGGCGGGCAGCGAAAACATTTTCATTTAATTCATATGCCAAATGCCATGTGCTTGTTGAAATAGCCAGCAACAGCAACAGCCACAGGATAACAGTCGACTTCAGTGAGTCAATTGGCCCAGGCTCAACTCACCTCCTCGCAGCAGTCGAGATCCACTAGAAAAACGGAGCAGCGCTCGCATTTGAGCAGCTCCCGCGCCTCGGTCATGATTTTGGTGACAAGGCACTCGAGATTGTTCTGCTCCTCGAAGATGCTGCGCGCCAGATTCAAAAGGATTTGATTGCGCCTGTACTCCTGGACGGACATCTCGAAGAGCTGGGCATTCTGTATGCCAATGCCGCAGAACGTTAGATATCTGCGAAATATTTCCACATCGTGCTCGTCGAACTCCATGCAGCCTGTCAGTTGGCAGTGAATAAGTGAGCTAATTTACGGCGATTGCGATTTGGCTTACCATTGGTTTTATTGATGATTTGCGCCACGCCTATGATGTCGCCCTCGTAATTGCAGATGGGCATGCAGAGTATGGCGTTGGTTGTGTAGCCGGTCTTCAAATCGATTTCACAATTGAACCGCGCATCCTTGTAGGCCTCCTTGATGTTAATCATCTGCTTTGTCTGGGCCACCATGCCAGCAATGCCAATGCCAAACGGTATGATGATCTCCTCGGCTCGCGCCCGCGTCACCGCATCCTTGAGTGCTGAAAACGAGATTGGATTTGGGTGGCGGGCATGGGCCGGGCCGCATAAATCATTAAAAGGCAACGCCAACGCACATATCTACATAAATATTAAATTTATAGACAAAATATTCAGTCTGCCATGCAAGAGATACATTAGCTTCAACAGCAATCCCGGCCAGAGGCGCTAAAAGTCAAATTACGAGTCGCTGCTCCCAGTTGAATTTGCATTTGCCGATTCATCTGTGTATTTATCTATCTATCTATGTGTGTGTGTGTGCCGAAAAGTAAACCTTGGTTACGCTCCAGCTCTAATCTTTTGCCATGTGAATTATGTAGCGGAAGAGGTGACTTTTAGGCACAAAAACCAACACACACAGATTTCATAGCAAATAAGCGCTGTCTCTCTCTCTCTCTCGCTCTCACTGTATCTCTCCCTCCCTCTCTCTCTGTCTGTTTCTGTGAACACGTTTTAGCCAGCATCTATTTTTCATTTGATGGAACCTTTTGAGTTTTACGGTCTGCCCTGCCCAAAAAAAAAAAAAACAAAAAAACTTTTAATGCCCGTTTCCGCTTAGGCTTAATTTGCTAATGCGTTTCCCGCTCCGCGGTCTAACCGAAGCGCCATGCTCGTTGCCCTTAGCCGCTAATGAGCGTCAATTTGTGTGGGTTAACGAGTCGAAAAATTCGATGGCACTTGCTTAATGCTTACTTTGAATCGGCTATAAGTCCACTCAATAACTATTAACTAACTACCTTTAGGTCGACATCATTCAGAGGAATTAAAGAGTTCAGTTTGCCTTGGCTTGCTGCTAGGCAACTTTTGTCCTTGGCAGTCTTTGTTATGATTTGCATTATGCCTGCATTCAAATCGGAGCTCAATTATGTAGAGCCGAGTTGAAAAACGTCACATTCAATTCAGAATTGGATTGTTGTTTCGAATCACTTTGTTCTGTTGGCCTAATCAAACTGGTCTCTAGCTGTGGCTGCAGCTCTGTGGATGTGGCTGTGGCCCAGTTTGCATTTGCAGTTTTTGCTTTCGGAATGCGCTTTGTCGTTGCTTGGCAACATTTTGGACAATAGCTGGATATTGGGATTTCGCAAATTGGCATTTGGGGCTCACCTGTCTTTTGTGTGACGTCAAAGAGCTTGGCCACCAGGTACTTGTTGTGGGGCGTGCCCTTGGCCAGAAAGAGAGATCCACGATCCGCATGGGTTAGCAGGCCAACGTTCACCAATATCTTATGGCAAAGCACATCGATGTCCAGCTCGTTGGCCACGTCACGTATCAGCTCCATGAAGAGCTCGCCCTCATCTAATTCCATCAAATGGCGTCGACTCTCGGGCAGTGCATGCACCGACGAATTGGATAACTTGCGCGGCGACTTCTGCAATGCAAGAGAGAGAGGCAGTGAGATAGAGATAGAGAGAGAGAGAGAGAGAGAGAGACATGTACTGCAAATGTTAATGAAAGGCTTAAATTGTGTACAGCACAAGCTAAAATAATTGAATTCTGTGCCCGTGGGCGGCATTTAATTAACTCTTGTAATTGCGCTGCCGGCCAGCTTTGATATTAATAGAACGATAAGCGCACATTATTAGAGGCGTCTTTAAAATGTACATGAGCTGTATGTGCAGTGGGCATGTATGTGGCACGAGTATGCATACATTATGCTCGATATTGTCGCTAACGTGTATTTCTGGCCGAATTGAATTCCTTGAACACTTAGACCATGCGACCTGGCACCTGGCCTGCGTTCAATTCCAAATAAAACTGAGCCCGCCCGGTCACAGGTAACCATTAGCAGTTGGCTGTAAGAGGTCGGGCTCTTCTAAACTGGTAATTGAATATAAAATGCCCTTGGGCTGCGTGCGAGGGGCCAATTACGAGGGCAGCCTCGACCTGGGAAGCACGCAAGTGCTGTGCGCCTATCCACGACAAATTCAACTTAGCCTTTGTCTCCAACCTGCCGCCCAACGCCCCCACAAAAACATTTCTAACTCTGTTGTGGCACAATTTTGCCAAATTAAGGTAATTTGTTATTGTTTTTTCTTTTTTTTTCTGGTTGTTGTTGCTGCTGCTCTTCGTGTGCTGCACAACCAAATATCGATAATAATATGTTAAAAATAAATGTTTAATGACATGGAAACTATGTTCTTTACGAATAAGAACAGCATTTTTATATACACTTGAGCTGCCCACAGTTGAGGTGATGTGTTCGAATTTAATTGTTAGTAAAGCTTAAGGAGCAAACATAAGAGAGAGAGAGAGACAGAGAGAAAAATCAGGAGAGAGGGCAGGAGAGGGAGAGAGAGGGCGAGAAAGGAGAAGACGGACAAAGACAGAGCGAGGGAGATAGAAATAGAGCGAGATGAAGAGAGAGAGGGGGAGGGAAAGAGGGAAAGAAGGAGAGAGAAAGAGAGAGAAAGAGAGAGAGAGAGGGGAAAGAAATGTCTAGATCAAAAACCTATTCTAACTTTCGACTATATTAAAAAAGTAAATTAATTTTTTAAATAAATGTATAAAATTCACGTATTTTGTAATTGTTTTAATGGCTTATAAAAGACCTTAAACTTTAACAAATCCATTGTTTTAATAATAAAAATAAAATTAAATAATTGCAAAGTTTCTTTACGAAGTTTTTGTGTATTTTTCGTATTGAAATTTCTAGCTGAAGCAGGGAGAAAAAACTCAAAGAAGACCTCAAGGTAAGCAAAAGTTGAAGTTGTTTTATTAACCGAAGCAGAGAAAAGTGGAAGCGAAACAGGTTTGCCATTGTCTTTATATCCTGCCTGCAGCAAGGACCCTCTTAAATCATTAGACCGAAACGAGTGGCTTCCAACTTTAGTAGACAGCAACAAAAGGGAAAACCTAAAACAAAATTTTGTTTCTCTTGGCTAGATGCAAGTGAAGCAAGTGCAGCCGGAGCTCAATACAAATGAAGTGAATAGCAACAAATATTACTGCTAATCGGATTTGGTTTTTCTTAAAGGAAAGATTTTGGCTTCGCTGACAGCATCAGCAGTTGCCCTGATCCCAGTTGAAGCAGTCAATAAAGGCACAGGACGAGTGTTCAGCCGTTGACTGCATTATTCAACGTGCACTTTAACAAATTGACAACGCGTCGCAACACCTGCGTGCAGGTGGCGCAGAGATTTTTGAGCTGTTGCAATTGTTAACCAACCCCCCCGCCTCACCCATAAGTTGGCTATAATTTCGAAAATGTTGCGTCGTAAAGCACACGGCAGTTAAGTCAGACGCTAGCTGCCTTTCGCTTTTGCTTCCATTTGTTCCTGTGCCAACAGAGCTTTTTAAACACACAGACACAAACACACTTACCTAGACACACGTGCATGTTGGCATAAACCTTGAGCGTTGCTCGCATTTAGTTTGATTTCGCAAGTGCAATGTAAATGTTTGCCTGTATGCGTGTGTGTGTGTGTCTATTATGGCTGAAGAAGCACACGAGTGCGCTTCAGTTCGCTCTGTGTGTGTGCATATCCAAGCCTAAGCAAGGTAAGCCCGACCACATCTATTAACTCGCATCTTGCACTTGCTAACTTTAACAGATACATTTACATATGTATCCATCAGTTGCTGCTGCTTCTTACTCTCCACTTCAATACTCGAAAACAAAACTTTCATTTTCCGCAATTTTTCAAACAAATGCGCAATGCCCACGATACTTTTCACGCCAAGCATGGCATAGACTTGAAGATTCAGTTGTATATTGAATGATTCACATTGTTTGTATCGCAGCGATCTATATTGAGCTCAGATGAGTGAGACACAGCGGTTTGTTTTGTCCCGCAATCGGGTAAATACCTAATTTTTTGATGATTCAAAGAAAGAAGCTCTTTAACAACAGCATGATTGGCACAACTGCGCAAATTGCGAGTACAATTAATTCAAGCCAACAATATTCAGTTATTAATGCTTCAAAGCTCCGACATTATTTTTCCATGTTCATTGACAAAAAAATGAGAATTCCCTCTTTGATTTTGGACCTTGGACTAGCAGACAGCAAAGCTGTTGCAGCCAGTCTGCTTGTCCTGATTGCAGTGATCTATCGAGCCATATTTTTCATATTTTTGATGGAATAATGTGAGTAGCAACCCCAATTGGTTCTCGTTGGGCTCCTGATAAACGATTTCTTTTGGGAAAACGTGCGGTTTTACAGAAGCATTATCTTTGCATAATGGGATTTGAAAGAAGTTTCAATATTTAGTCTTTTACTGGGTTGTTCCTCATGCTGAGAAAACTATATAGCTATGCACACCTAGCTTAAGTTTTTTATTGAATGTTAGCAACATTTTATAGTTTTTGAATATAATTTTAACAGATAATAATTATTGAAAACTGCTTAGCATTCAGGGAAATTGACAGAGAAGTGATAGCATTTAGTATAAATATTATGCCATTTTATAGCTTATTAGGTTATTATTAATTAATTTAAAATTGATGCAACCTTTCTATTTGTATTGCTTTCAATTGACCAGAGCTTCTACGTTAATTAATAAAAATTAATTAATAATTATCAAGCGATTTTTTGAGAAAGAAAAAATGACTAAGCGCACGCCCAGAACTGCGCTTTGATATTCTAAATTAAAATTGTCGAAAATACACGAGTTTCACAGCTATCAGCTAGGTGTCTTTAGAAATATATTTAGGCTGATTTCATTTGAAATGTTTTTGTTTAACAGTTGTTCAAATAATAAGACGCAAATAACTTAAATCAGAAAAATCTGTCTAAATACAATGAGGTTAGCTGCGTCACACTCAATGATAACTGAAATTAAATACAAACTCATAGCAAGTGAAAATTGCTATAAATTGTGCTGTTGCGGCCACAGATGGACATTCGAACCAGTTACTCGGCATCGATATGAGAATTCAAACTGTTATCTTCGGCTGTGCCGTCTTGGCCATTTGCCTGTTGCGAGGCAGCAATGCGGCATGCGAAGATCCAACCGCGTGCACTGCGGCGGAGTGCACAGAAACCGCAAATGCAAGTGAGCCTAGTTGCCGATCCACGACGACTGCCGCGACTACAACGGCGGCTTCTGCTGGAGGTGGAACAACAGCTGCAGGCGATACAAGCGATGCAAGCGCCACCACAACCGTGTCCAGCTCTGATACGACCACTAGTGCGGCGGAAGCTACAGTGACTCGACTTAGGCAACGCCTACGCCGTTTGAGGAGGCAGCGTGCTAGGGCCGCACGCAGGAGGAGGAATCGCGCCAGACGCCTGGCTGCCCAAAGAAGAAGGGCTCAACTGCTGAACAGGAACAGAAGAAATCGGAACAGAGGTACAAATACAAACAGGAACAGGAACAGGAACCGTAGATTCAGAGGTTAAGCAGAACCTTTAACAGGCCGTTCATTATTAGTTAAATGAATTGAATAAACTTGTTTAATACATTGCATATATATAAAACAAAAATGGGCTATTAATTCACAAATGCCGTCTCTAGGCAGCAGGGAAATGCCATCAAAATGATGCTCTCCTATGTCGAAGGACCAGCCTCTTCCGCGAATCTTTTCACTGAAAGAGGCTTCAAATAGTAACATATCCAATAGAAATACAAATCATTGTGAAGGTACAGAATTGAAATGGAATATATACTCGTGATTAACTCAGCCTGAGAAAGCGTTAAGATTTACACGACACGGCCGTGAGGCACGTTACAAATCGGGAAATACGCAATATATGTATACTCGCGTTGACAAAAATGAAATTATTTAATAACTGTTGACCTTCTCTATCGATGTACATGGGAAATGCCCTAAGTCTTAGCCTCAAAGTTTGACAGTTACGTTCGTGTAGGCTCCCTCTAAAGGTTAGCGCAAAAGTATATGTCAAAATATTATATTATATATAAAATATTACAGCACGAAAAAAATCACAAATTTATTGCAGATGTCCCCTATTCAATTACCTAACTTATATATATATATATATATATATATATGCCATCGTTTAGATCATGAATACTTACTAGTATTATTTTTATTTTAATTTTTTCTCACTTTTGAGTGAATTCAAATTGTTTAATTTCCTTAAAATGGGGTTGCTAATATTATATTAATTTAATTTAAGTAAAAACTTGTTTAATTTCATTTAATTGATTTAAATTTATGTGACTAAGAAACGTATAAATGTCCTTGATGAGGGCGCTTCGAAATATGAACAAATGTAGTTGAAAAACTTCAGTTTATTCCTTAGAGATTAATTAGTCACCTCGCTCTTAAGTCCGCTACGATATTTGTCTATGAGCTGTGGCACCTGAACGTGTGCTGCAAATAATTCCCACCTGCGCGAGTTTCGTATCATGCAGCTCTGAGCTACTCAAGCATATTAGCTTATGCAATGATTATTTTGACTTTTGTATATTAAATCTGCACCCGAATGTGTGCTGCAAAACCTTTAAGGGCTCGCATTCAATTGGAAGAGACCCAAGCTCAATTAAGAATGGAATTATATGTATTTAGGTATAGTTCAAATATTATGAATTTTTAGCAAATCTGATATTAAAAAATATACAATTAAAGTGCTAATTAAGATATATTTAACCGAAGAGCTATTACGCCAATAACTGTATTTTAATGGTAGTTAGATGCCATGGCATACCTGCTCGACTAATTCTAACACGTATACCAGGGTGTCTATTAAAATTGGTTCAGTTTCAACTATGTTTTATATCTAATATATTGATTGAATACAGTTAATTTAAATTCAAAGTAAAAAACAGGTGCACGTAGCCACTTTTTAAATAGCTGCGCTTAGGAAAAAACCAAAAATATTTGCGAAAGGCGAAATATTTGTTGAGCCTAACAATATTAAGTGTTTGTTTTTATGGTAATGTGAAACTAACAAATATTGTTAAGCAGCTGTTCATACATTTATTAAAAATATATAATATACGTCGGCGACCTAATGCTCTTTCTAAACTTACTTATCTAAACTTACTATTAACTAACTATTAAACTAACTATTATTAACTATTAAGTACAAATTTGCTCTGAACAATCTGAATTCAATGATTCTTAATTGTTGTTAGTAAATATACATAAATAAAGAAATTACATTAATTAATAATGCATGAAAAGTTTTTTTTTATAAGAATTTAACATGCACTAATTAAGTCACAAAATTTGGGTGCTATCTGTATTTGCTCTGCTGTTTAATTGTAATCACATTCGAATAAAAGAGTAAATTCAAATAATACTTTTGGGAATTATTTGGGAATATTTTCATTCGCCATTTGTTTTCACAGATGGTTAATAGTATAATTCAGTGCGAATTCAAAATCTGTATAAATTGGAGTCCAGCGACCACAAATTGACATTCAAAACCAACTCCCCGATATCGAGATGAGAATCCAAACGGTTATCTTCGGCTGTGCCGTCTTGGCCATTTGCCTGTTGCGAGGCAGCAATGCGGCATGCGAAGATCCAACCGCGTGCACTGCGGCGGAGTGCGCAGATACCGCAAATGCAGCGGAGCCCAGTTGCGCAACCTCGACAGACGCACCGGTCACAGAGTCTACGGCAGCTGTCGTCACAACCGCCGCCACCGCTACGGCCACTACACCCGGAGGCTCAACTACAACAACTTGTACAGCTCAGCTACGTCAACTGAGAAGACGAATCACGGTCCTACGTAGAAACAATCTTATTCTGCGCAAAAATAATCTTAGACTTAGGAATAGAAGGTGTTTGGTAAGGGTGCCAGTTTCCCAAGTGCCAATTGCCCAAGTCAACAGGGTTAACCAACAAAGAGTAAGGAGGAGGGTCATAATTGGCTAAGCCTAATCACACCAATATCCAATCCAACTTATATCAATAAACAATTTGCTTGCATACCCAACAAATCTTTCTATTTACTTAGCAATACTTTTCAAGCTTTAACTTTCAGCTCTAGCTATCTCGTATATACTATATGCAGTTTGCTTCACCCTAAAAAGGCAACGCATACCCCAAAATCCAGCATAGGCGAAATATCTTGGCATCACACTGGACAAGCGTCTCATCTTTGGGCCGCAGCTCAAAGCTGTGGTGAAAAAATGTCGTCCTAGACTGCGATAGCTCAACAATAAAAAGACCACCTTGCCGCTGAGATGCAAAAGAGCTTTCCTACCGATATGGCTCTATGGAGTGCAAGTCTGGGGGATTGCTGCCAAATCCAACTACAAACGGGTACAGGTATTGCAGAACCGAGTACTACGACAGATAACCAACTCTCCCTGGTATATACGCGGCTCAACACTCCATAAAGACCTCAAGCTGTTTACTATCGAAGATCAGATTGGTAGACAAACAATCAGATACACGGATAGATTGCAACGACACCGAAGCCTACTTGCAAGAGGTCTAATCCCTGTCAGACCCCTAAGACGATTTAAACGGAAGGCTTTGCCAAAGCAGTAGGAATGCAGTAAACTATCGACTTTCCTCATCACTGAGGTTTAGCCCTAATTCCATTTATATGCATGTGTTGTTAAGGTACTAAATTTGATTGTACAAGCTCTACACATAAGAATAACAAATAAGTAAGAAGAATCTAGTCGGGGGTGCCCGAATAGGAGATACTCTGATCCCAGTCCTATCTGCGTTTGTTAATATTTTCCGTAGTTTGTATCGACTATTCGAAAAAAAAAAAAAACAAATAGAAAACGACATTACGAAACCAGGATTCGAATCCGGATTGTTTGGGCAACGTGCACCAACTCTACCAACTCTTCATAATTAAAAAATAAATAAAATAATAAAAAAATTTTTTTTAATCGCTTACGAGCACCGCCTCTACCAACGCAGCCCCTGCACCTCTTGCAAGAAGAGTTGCAAATTTGAAGTTGCGTAGCAGATGATAATTCAAGCAGTGTTCAATCGCAATTTCGATTCTTCGAATAGAAAAGAATACACGCATTTGTGTGTACACGCATAGGAAAAATGCGTGCGCGTGGCGATGCTGATATGTGCTTTTCCAAATTGGCCAAACTTTTTGTTTATTAACTTCTGTTTTACTTAATGGATTTTAATGAAATTTTCAGCATATGATTTACAAAATTGCATAAATTATACATAAAACTAAATTCAAAATTTGGAGGCTCTAGCTCTTAAGACGTCTGAGATATAATTTATTGACTGCATTTCAATCATGTTTTTATTCGATAACAATTAAATGCGAATAGTTATCGAATATTTGAAACAAACTCGATATGCACGTGTTATACACGGACCTACAAAAAAAATTTCTCTCTAGCTCTTAAAGATGCTGAGATCCACACGTTCATACATACGGGCAGACGGACGGTCGGACGGACGGACAGACGGACAGGGCTCAATCGACTCGGCTTGTCGTCCTGGTCAATAATATATACTTTATGGGGTCTGCCACGTCTCCTTCTGCCTGTTACATACATTTGCACAAAACCAATAAAAAAACCATATGGAATGCGATCATATTATACTTTCCGATAAGTCCGTATTATTGACAAAAGAAAATCGATAATTTGACAGCGTGTTTTAAGCATAGCTTAAATAACAAAGAGATAGAATCATCCAATTTACTGTGGGAGTTCCAGTAATGAATACAAAGATTTTGTATATTGGCAACCTCCGACCTTCCCCAAATCTACACAAAACATATTTCAAATAATAGTGATTTGTGCTTTGGCAAAGGCACCTATGAGTGTCATTGTCACACTCTGAAAATTTGAATAAGAAAATCAATTATGTTCCCATAGTGGATCCCATTTGCAGGCCAAGCGCGCCTGCTGCGTCAACTGGGCAGTAAGCAGAGCACGTATTTATGCGTGTGTGCGTATGTGTGCATGTGTGCTTGTATTGTGTATAATGTATGTATCAAAAAAGCGTATAATGCTTGGAATATCTGCTCTTCACAGCGTTCAGTGTATCTCCTAGTCAGGCAGTCTCGAAGAGAGCACTCTTAGTTTTCAGTTAGATTTTTGTTTGTCTAATTAAGTTTATGTAACTAAGAAAATTTAAAGAAAATAGCTTGAGCTATCAATTCAATATGAATTTTAAATATTTTTTTAGAAATAAATAAATAAAATCAAAATATTTCAATCGGCATACACAAACTGTATAATACTCGTTCAGGGATCATAAACAACAAAATTAATTTAAAACTCGTCCATTTCAATTGAGAGTAAAATGCATGCAACATGTTGAAGGACGTGTGGTAGTACCCATAAATGAGCCGAGTCATTATAACATTAGAGAAACCTATTGAAGTCGGCTGTTAAAATGGCGGCGGGAATCATATGTAAACATTCCAAATTTGAAGCTTCACTCAATTGACGAACAGTTGGGGAAACAGAAAGACAGCAACGAGTACGTTACGCTACAGATAATAATATAAAAACAAAAATAAATACAAACTGTATATTAAACAATAATATCGAAAACAAAACAAATACAATTTGAAAGTACATATGAAAATTTCCAAGTTCATGCAAAGCTCCAAATGTTGATTATAACAAAAACAAAACTCTGAGCTAATTACTTGAAAATAATTGGATTGTTTTCACAGCTGGAGCAGATTAATAATTTTAATAAAATACGCAATAGCAAATGCAAAGGCAAATATGAATTCGCAAGAACGAAAATCGTATAAATTGCTCTGCGGCAGAAACAATTAGACATTCAAAACAAACTCCCCGATATCGAGATGAGAATTCAAACTGTTATCCTCGGCTGTGCCGTCTTGGCCTTTTGCCTGTTGCGAGGCAGCAATGCGGCATGCGAAGATCCAACCGCGTGCACTGCGGCGGAGTGCGAAGATACCGCAAATGCAGCGGAGCCCAGTTGCACAACCACGGCGGCAGAGGAAACAACAACCGCGGCAGCAGACCCGACTGCTGATGCAGACGCAACCACTGCGAGCACCACTTCTGATACTACAGCGTCCTCAACCTCCACGGGCAGTGCTACCACCCGCAGAATACGCCGCCTTCGCAGACAACTGAGGGCACAACAAAGAAGATACCGGAGACTGAACCAAAGGTACGCTCAACTGCAAGCTCGACTGAGGAGACTAACTAGAAACAACAGAAATCGAGGCGGTAATCGGATTAGGGTGCCTGTTAGGTATGCCAGCCTCTTCAACAATAATAGAAGCCAAAACAGAAACAGGAGGGGCTAAACCGAACCAAACCAATATCCAAGCCTACTTATTCCAATAAATATTTACATTGCATACCCAAAAATCGATGTGTCTTTGCCTTAGTCCAGTCTAAAGTCATTGAACTGCTCGGAATTCTCTAAAACATTTATCCTAACTAACAAAAGCAAGCTGGCGAAGTTCTCAAATAACTAAAGAAACATTGTAAATGCAAATTTAAGTCTAGAGCTGCGAAAGGGTCGGACCTATTTGGAGACATTATTTAATTATGCAAGCTGCCTAGGTTTAAACAGAGGTCTAGAGCATACCTAATCTAACCTGTTTTTAACACAAATTAATGAGAATCATTTAAGGGTATTGTTGATGTCAGCTTTTATCAACAAACTTTTCATAAGCAAACCAGAAAAAGTGTCATATTTGTGGGAATCACAATTGGGGGCACAAGCCAGGACACCTTCTAGTTTAGTGACAGCCACGAACATCTAATATACTGGTGCTACAACTCCCACTTCACGATGCAGACAACAATCGCTGACGGTATTCTTCTAAGGTAAAGGTGACTCAGCGCCACTAAGCCTCCCATTAAGGGTTAGTGATGCCAGCCGGTTGATCATAGATTTTATAAAAAATCAACTTGTATAAGACTGCACCTAAATTTATGCTCTATATTTTTGTAATAAGTACAGTATGGGTTTCATATCTATCAGCTTTGTACACACATCATCAGCTGAGAGTCTAATAAATCAGTTACAGAACCGTTAGGGCTCCTACTTAAAAAAAACTGAGAAAACGGAATACGTTATTTAACACTTTAAAAGTATTATAAATATATAAACATTATTGTTTGAACTCAAAAGTATCAGATTATTATATATATTATATGATTTAAAATATTAAATTCAAAAATGAGCACCCACAAATTTTGTTATCATATATATTATATATAATAAATTTATATTATATTTTTGAAATATGCCTTATTATATATATGCAGTATGCTGTGTTGCATTCCGAAAAATAACAAACGGAGCGCACTGTACGCATCGGATTCTATAAGTCGGAGAATGGAAATTATAGCTTAAATAAGGGTAACCACTACAAATCATCTGCACAACATCCCTAGTTGTCTACTCAAATAGATTCAGATTTATAAACCTTACTTTACCGTTTAAATCTAACCCCAGAGTCTAATATCTTTTATTTTATTTTAAGAATAAAAAAATAAATAAATCTAATTAGTAGAAACTGCTGGTTGGTTACGTTCTTAAAAAAAAACTTAGCAAGTGAAATAACGAGAAATAATTTGAAATGAAATGTTCTTAATTTCGGAGGGAAATTAGTGCTTCGAGTGTCACTTTAATCATTATTAACCAAATATGTGTACTATTACAAACAAAGGTAGGCAAACTAGTCAAGAATAGTTACATTTGTTGGTTCAGTTGGCCAAAGTTTCGATTCAGTAAAAGCAAACATAAATTTAGAAGCTAAAAAACGGTATAAATTCAGCTGTTTCAGCCCAGTTTGACATTCAAAACCAACACCCCGATATCAAGATGAGAATCCAAACGGTTATCTTTGGCTGTGTCCTCCTGGCCATTTGCCTGATTCGAGGCAGCAATGCGGCATGTGCAATTCCAACCGCGTGCACTGCGACGGAGTGCGCAGACCCTACAAATGCATCAAACACTAGTTGCCCAGCGACGACGACACCCGCATCGACAACCACGACAAAAGCTACCACAACGACAACCGCGTCGTCTAATACTACGGCTGCTTCAACTACCGCTTCATCCGGCTCCTCAACTAATATAGCTGCTCTCCGTCGCTTGATACACCGACTACGCAGACACCAAGCGGCCCAACGTAGGAGATACAGGATACTGATCCGACGTTTCAATCGACTGGTTACTTATCTAAGAAGAAAACAGCCCAGCAACAACAACAAGGCTTCCAAATGGGGTTAGTGTTGGTAGTAGGCTGAGTAGGCTGTCCAGCAGAATTGGCGACACAGTCACGCCTATGCCAAGCCAGACCACTCTTCTATCAAATTTGTTTCAATAAACTGTTACACTGCATATACAACATAACTGCGTTTTTTTTGTAAAACTTCCAACAACAATTAAGCGATATAGAGCTAAGAACACAATCATGTACTGCGCTTGGCTGCATTAAGGGGTTTAATATAATCGAATTATTACATCAATTTTGTTTTCGATGCACTTTCTCAGAGGTAAATACTGACATCTAAATACTTGTATTTGTTTTTTGAAATACATTTTCATAGGCTAAGCGCATTGATGACGGGAATTCAAAGCAACAGGCAGAGGAGGTATGGCAAGATGAACCCCCTCTGCATGTCCTTATGCGGACAGAACGCATTGCAACTCAAATTCAATAAAATCAATACCAACACCGCCACTTCATAATTAAAAAAATAAATAAAACAATTTAGATATCTCATCGCCGCAATTTTCGAACCCAGGGATTAACTGCTTACGAGCACCGCCTCTACCAACGCAGCCACTGCACTGCTTGGAAGGAGAGTTGCAAATTTGAAGTTGCGTAACAGATGATAATTTAAGCAGTGTTCAATATCAATTTCGATTCTTCGAATAGAAAAGAATACATGCATTTGAATGTATGTGTGCACATACATAGGAAAAATGAGTGCGCGTGGCGATGCTGATATGTGCTTTTGCAAATAGGCCAAACAGTTAAGTTAATAATCAAAACTATTAACTTCTGTTTTACATAATGGATTTTAATGAAATTTTCAGCATATGATCTACATAGTATATTGGATTGGCCCTATTTCCAACTAAACTTAAATTTTAAGAATTTGGGGCAATTTGGAGCCGGTATCCAAAATCCAACAAAAATCAAAATTGCATAAATTATAGATAAAACTAAATTGGAGATATAATTTATTAACTGCATTTCAATCAGGTTTTTATTCGATAACAATTAAATGCGAATAGTTATTGAATATATGAAACAAACTCGATATGCGCGTGCTATACACGGACCTAAAAAAAATTGCAAGTCTCTAACTCTTATAGAAGCTGAGATCGACGCGTTCACACATACGGACAGACGGACAGACGGACAGGGCTCAATCGACTCGGCTTGTCGTCCTCATCAAGAATATATATACACTATGGGGTCTGCCACGCCTCCTTCTGCCTGTTACATACATTTGCACAAAACCATTATACCCTGATTTCCCATTTTCGATGGTATAAAATACATTTTGGCGATGTACCACATCTTTAATGGAAGCTGTGGCATCACAACAATTAGACATCACAGAAGTCATTAAGGAAAACGTTGTGTTTCTTGAACTATATCATTTAAAATGCGATTAAATTGTATTGCAATTGTTGAAATATGGAAGATCTTTGGAAATAAATAAAAAATCAGTTTTAAAGCACGAAAAATCTCTAGTCGGGTATGCCCAGCTAGGAGATACACTGAACACCGTCCAACCTGCCGCCTAGTTAAATATAGCCTATAGCTCGTATTTAGCATAAACTAATAAACAATTTCGAAATATCGCTTTCAAAATAGTATTTCTGTCAAAGAAACGTCGCCCAGAGCTGAACTCAGAACTCCTCTGCAACGAGCACCGCCGCCGCCAATAGCGCCAAGCTATCTAAACGAAAATTAAAAAATGTAGAACTCTACTTTTTAATAACTGATACTTTGATATTGTCTTTAATCGATAACAATAGAACGGGAGTAGTTATCGATCATTTGAGTGCGTGCTGGGCAGACCTACAATTCGAGTCTCTAGCTCCTATACGGTCCTATACGGACCAAGCTTAATTAATAGGATTCGTCACGCCTCTCTCTCTCTGCATGGTTCAGGGTGTAAATAGTGTTTTTAATCATTTCTATGCTAATGCTTCGAAGGTCGTTTTGGTATTATCTTATGCGCTATTATCAACAAAGGCAGGCAAATTAGTCAAGAATAGTTACATTTGTTGGTTCAGCTGGCTAAAGTTTTGATTCAGTAAAAGCAAACATAAATTTAGAAGCTCAAAAACGGTATAAATTGAGCTGTTTCAGCCCAGTTTGACATTCAAAACCAACACCCCGATATCAAGATGAGAATCCAAACGGTTATCTTTGGCTGTGTCCTCCTGGCCATTTGCCTGATTCGAGGCAGCAATGCGGCATGTGCAATTCCAACCGCGTGCACTGCGACGGAGTGCGCAGACCCTACAAATGCATCAAACACTAGTTGCCCAGCGACGACGACACCCGCATCGACAACCACGACAAAAGCTACCACAACGACAACCGCGTCGTCTAATACTACGGCTGCTTCAACTACCGCTTCATCCGGCTCCTCAACTAATATAGCTGCTCTCCGTCGCTTGATACACCGACTACGCAGACACCAAGCGGCCCAACGTAGGAGATACAGGATACTGATCCGACGTTTCAATCGACTGGTTACTTATCTAAGAAGAAAACAGCCCAGCAACAACAAGGCTTCCAAATGGGGTTAGTGTTGGTAGTAGGCTGAGTAGGCTGTCCAGCAGAATTGGCGACACAGTCACGCCTATGCCAAGCCAGACCACTCCTCTATCAAATTTGTTTCAATAAACTGTTACACTGCATATACAACATAACTGCGTTTTTTTTGTAAAACTTCCAACAACAATTAAGCGATATAGAGCTAAGAACACAATCATGTACTGCGCTTGGGCTGCATTAAGGGGTTTAATATAATCGAATTATTACATCAATTTTGTTTTCGATGCACTTTCTCAGAGGTAAATACTGACATCTAAATACTTGTATTTGTTTTTTGAAATACATTTTCATAGGCTAAGCGCATTGATGACGGGAATTCAAAGCAACAGGCAGAGGAGGTATGGCAAGATGAACCCCCTCTGCATGTCCTTATGCGGACAGAACGCATTGCAACTCAAATTCAATAAAATCAATACCAACACCGCCACTTCATAATTAAAAAAATAAATAAAACAATTTAGATATCTCATCGCCGCAATTTTCGAACCCAGGGATTAACTGCTTACGAGCACCGCCTCTACCAACGCAGCCACTGCACTGCTTGGAAGGAGAGTTGCAAATTTGAAGTTGCGTAACAGATGATAATTTAAGCAGTGTTCAATATCAATTTCGATTCTTCGAATAGAAAAGAATACATGCATTTGAATGTATGTGTGCACATACATAGGAAAAATGAGTGCGCGTGGCGATGCTGATATGTGCTTTTGCAAATAGGCCAAACAGTTAAGTTAATAATCAAAACTATTAACTTCTGTTTTACATAATGGATTTTAATGAAATTTTCAGCATATGATCTACATAGTATATTGGATTGGCCCTATTTCCAACTAAACTTAAATTTTAAGAATTTGGGGCAATTTGGAGCCGGTATCCAAAATCCAACAAAAATCAAAATTGCATAAATTATACATAAAACTAAATTGGAGATATAATTTATTAACTGCATTTCAATCAGGTTTTTATTCGATAACAGTTAAATGCGAATAGTTATCGAATATATGAAACAAACTCGATATGCGCGTGCTATACACGGACCTAAAAAAAATTGCAAGTCTCTAACTCTTATAGAAGCTGAGATCGACGCGTTCACACATACGGACAGACGGACAGGGCTCAATCGACTCGGCTTGTCGTCCTCATCAAGAATATATATACACTATGGGGTCTGCCACGCCTGCTTCTGCCTGTTACATACATTTGCACAAAACCATTATACCCTGATTTCCCATTTTCGATGGTATAAAATACATTTTGGCGATGTACCACATCTTTAATGGAAGCTGTGGCATCACAACAATTAGACATCACAGAAGTCATTAAGGAAAACGTTGTGTTTCTTGAACTATATCATTTAAAATGCGATTAAATTGTATTGCAATTGTTGAAATATGGAAGATCTTTGGAAATAAATAAAAAATCAGTTTTAAAGCACGAAAAATCTCTAGTCGGGTATGCCCAGCTAGGAGATACACTGAACACCGTCCAACCTGCCGCCTAGTTAAATATAGCCTATAGCTCGTATTTAGCATAAACTAATAAACAATTTCGAAATATCGCTTTCAAAATAGTATTTCTGTCAAAGAAACGTCGCCCAGAGCTGAACTCAGAACTCCTCTGCAACGAGCACCGCCGCCGCCAATAGCGCCAAGCTATCTAAACGAAAATTAAAAAATGTAGAACTCTACTTTTTAATAACTGATACTTTGATATTGTCTTTAATCGATAACAATAGAACGGGAGTAGTTATCGATCATTTGAGTGCGTGCTGGGCAGACCTACAATTCGAGTCTCTAGCTCCTATACGGTCCTATACGGACCAAGCTTAATTAATAGGATTCGTCACGCCTCTCTCTCTCTGCATGGTTCAGGGTGTAAATAGTGTTTTTAATCATTTCTATGCTAATGCTTCGAAGGTCGTTTTGGTATTATCTTATGCGCTATTATCAACAAAGGCAGGCAAATTAGTCAAGAATAGTTACATTTGTTGGTTCAGCTGGCTAAAGTTTTGATTCAGTAAAAGCAAACATAAATTTAGAAGCTCAAAAACGGTATAAATTGAGCTGTTTCAGCCCAGTTTGACATTCAAAACCAACACCCCGATATCAAGATGAGAATCCAAACGGTTATCTTTGGCTGTGTCCTCCTGGCCATTTGCCTGATTCGAGGCAGCAATGCGGCATGTGCAATTCCAACCGCGTGCACTGCGACGGAGTGCGCAGACCCTACAAATGCATCAAACACTAGTTGCCCAGCGACGACGACACCCGCACCGACAGCAACCACGACACCAGCTACCGCAACGACAACCCCGTCGTCTGCTGGTACTTCAACTACCGCTTCATCCTCCTCAACTGATAAAGCTGCTCTCCGTCAGTTGATACTCCAACTACTCAGACAAAAAGCGGCCCAACGTTGGAGATACAGGAAAGTGATCCGACGTTTCAATCTACTGGCCGCTTATCTAAGAGGACAACAGCCTAGCAACAACAACAAGGCTTCCAAATGGGGTTAGTGTTGGTAGTAGGCTGAGAAGGCTGTCCAGTCCCCTATCCAATTTGTTTCAATAAACTGTTACACTGCATATAAAACATTGCCCCTCTTTCTGTGCTTCAGCGATCTAATCGCCGGCTTTAAAAAATCGTAACAGCTGATGTCTTTGAATACAAAAGCGTGACTAAAGGTATGCTTTAAAATATAGTGATGAAAATGGTTATGAGTTTTATAGCAGTCAGCCAGTGTGCCAACTGATATATTGCAGACTTTTTAAGACCTACTCGAGGCAATGCGCATTTGCTAAGACAGACAGTATTTTTTAAAGATATGCTGGTGTGTCTGCTATGTATGATGAAGTCTAGTAAGCACAAGAAAACATTTTTTAGCACCAGAGAAATTTAATTTGGTTTTCTGAATTTGTTTGCCTAAACAAGTTTGCGTAAACAGCAAAGGAATTGCAGAAATTGAAGAAATCAAAGTATGCTGGAAAAAACTTGTTCTAATTCGTTATGCGATACTAAATATATGTTTACGGTACTAGATGCAACATGATTCGTGGAACATGAGCTAGTAACATCCATTTTAGCTTACCTCTCATGCATTATATAAATATTTTGAAATTAACTTTGCTGTTTTTGGACATTGGGCGAGTATTATGCAGTCGGCTACGCACGTCTTCTAGCTTGTTGTTCACTTAGTTGACATGTCAGCATTATCAATTTAGTATTGACAAAACAAATGAGTACTTTGGATAGTTAACATATAATATGATTTCAGCGAAGATGCCACGTGTTAGATTGTAACAAAAAAAAAAAGAAAAAGAAATAAATAATATTATTGAAAAACAACTGTTTCAATATTAAACAATACTTTCGTTATGGAGGGAGCGAATTTAAAGTTGAGTTGCAGAAACTAATTTATTTAAGAATATTGTGATGGGCCAATTGTTGGCACAACTGGCAAATGCTTCAATGTATCCAGAAAATGTAAATAAAATTCACAAATTTAAATTGGCTATAAAATGAGCAGCTCGAATCAACGTTTCACATTCGCAACGAAGACCCAAACCAAGGAAATGAGGATCCAAACAGTGATCTTTAGCTGTGCCGTTTTGGTTATTTGTCTAATTCAAGGCAATGCAGGCGCTGGTTCAACGGCGCCCGCTGATCCAACGACGCCCGCTGATCCAACGACGCCCGCTGATCCAACGACGCCCGCTGATCCAACGACGCCCGCTGATCCAACGACGCCCGCTGATCCAACGACGCCCGCTGATCCAACGGCGCCCGCTGCATCAACGCCGGCAGGTGGCACCTCAACGACAGCACCGTCAGCTGATGATGCAGCAGCGGCTACCCAATTGGCTGAGGCTCAAGCGACAGTTAGGCGCTTGCGAAACCGAATGCAGCGGATGCGAAGGCGACAGCGTATGCAGAATGTAAGGCGAAGGAATCGTGCCAGACAACTAGCTGCCCAAAGACGCCGAGCCCAGTTAATGGCTAATCGCAACAGAAACAGAAACAGAAACAGAAACAGAAACCTAATCAGGAACCAAAGGCGCTATAGAGGTTAAGCTGAAAGAATGTTTAACTAACCGAATTTTATTTTGAAATAAAATTTCAATGTCACCGCACACTTTTGATAATTGTTTGAGCCGCTGTTGTAAATGATGTTCAAGTAGTGCACAAATTCAGTAATCAATTGGTTGAAGGTCTGAAGGTCTGCTCATATAGCACAGCAATGTTTTCATTAGCTTTCAACAGTTGGCCTATATAGAAATAAAAGCAGTTTTAGTCTGTATTTCGACATAGACAACATCATTCAATCTAATTCGAAACTACACGTTTTTATATTTTTTGTTTCATCTTTATTAGTATTCATAGCTAGAAGTCATAAAATAGAAGTCAGACAGAGCAAGACTCCGTAGGAGCTCTAGCTCAGAGGAGTTGCACGAAACTTATTTACGCTATGAGAAAAGTGGTTCTTGAGTTGCAGCTGCTGTGGCCGCAACCGGACGCCTCTGATGAATTAAATATCAAATGCAGCTAACGAATTTATTGCACCACCAGCTCAAGCTGCATCAAATTGAGTTTGTATATATCGGCATTGCCACGTACTCAGACAGTCGAGCGCAAACTTTGCTCGTAGACTCCAAAAAGTATGCTATATATATATATATATATATATATATATATATATATATATATATATATATATATATATATATATATATATATATATATATATATATATATATATATATATATATATATATATATATAATCTGTATTATAGAGTAAACCCACCTGCTGCACTGTGGGCGAGGCCATCCATTGCTGAAACAAGTCCGAAGTGACCGAGGGCCGCTTGTGCGGCTTGCGGCTCTCAATGAACTCGTGTAGGCGACTCAGCGCCTCGGGCGGTGCACGTTCCGTTAGCCATTTCTCAAAGGCCTCGGGCTTCTCTTCGAACAGGCGAGCCACCTCGTCCACATCTTGCTGTGTGGCCGTCGTCTTACTGCTGCTGCTACTGAAGCTGCTGGATTTGGCATTCGCTGTAGCCGCAGGCGCACACGTCTCACTGTCGGTGGACAGCTTTGACGGATTCGGGGGCGTTGCCGTTTCTACATGTTGATTGTTGTTGCTTTGCAAGTGACGTTCGGACTTAACTTGTTTGCTTACGGTTGCAGTTGCGGTTGTTGCTGTCGGTGATGTTGTTGCTGCTGTCGTTGCCGTGGCTATTGCCGTTGCCGTTGCTGCTGCTGCTGCTGCTGTTGATGCTGCTGCTACTGTTAGCGGTTGTCTTGTGGCACCATTGGTGAGTGCTTGAGATGTTGTCTTAGACGCGGACTCGACTGGCGCCTCGGTTCTATCGCAGGCCCTGCCTGCGGCAGCTGACACATCGGTCATGATTGTTAGTTATTGTGTCAACGAGCGCGGCATACATTCATTGCACCTGTCCCCACATCAGGTAAATCTGGCCCAGGCTTTCAGCGAGTAGGCGATGCTCTTCAGTTAAACGCTTGACTGCGGCTCCAGCTGCGTGTGCTGACAAAGTCACGTAGTTGCCCACTTATATGGCTGAGAGGACGCAGCTCCTTGACGACCTGTTGTCGACGCCTGTTGCCTGTTGTCGCCCCTCCTGCTGTTTGGCTAGCTGAACGGCTGTAATGGCCAACGCTGGAAGGGGTAATTGATGATGAGACCAACTCAAACTGTGCCCGGCAAATGGCTTTCTGTCATCTTCAGCCCTTGTGGCTGTGCTCGTTGCATTAGCCTCCAGATCTCAGTTCGCGCACGTTCGCTTCAGTCGCCTGTGTCTTTCTATGGGCGGCTTTAAATATTGACGCACAAATAGGCCTCGGCAGCCATTTAACAGTTCAATTCTGTTTGATTAGCGACCACGTGCTGTCAACTTGATTTAATTTAAGACACTCTGCAAAGAAAGGAGATGGAATAAAAAGTTAGTATTTCATAGCTGCTAGAAGAGTTGGTAAGCTGTTAGCCAACTTCCATTTAGGAATCACATAAAATATATAATAAATAAAATATGTTTATATATATATGAAATGCTTGTATCTATAAATTATACATATAAATATAAAATATTTCTATTCCTATTTTATTTCCTCAGAGAGCTTGGCAACATAATTGCACCATTTGCCTAATCAAATGGAACTGCCGTCAGCTCTGGCTTCAAGCCTCCATATCAAAGTAGCTCGAAGCCAAGCCAAGCAATAATAAGACTTAACAATAGTTGTTTACGTTTAAAAGCTTTTTAAATTCTCTGTTTAAACAGTTGTTTGAGCCACATTCAATGGCTCTACAAAATGGCATTTTCAACTCGAATAAATTCGTTTAGCAATATTTCTGGCTGGCATTTCGGCCACATTCATGTTGTGGCCAATCAGTTATTCGAATGCCATTTCGCTTGAGCTTGGCAATTCTCGAAATGTCAATTGTTTTTGAGCAATCGAAATGAATTTCAAATGCATTCGAACAGACGAGACATATGTATATGAAGTACAATTTATTTGTGTGCAATAAATTTGTTTATTCTATCGCAAATCTGGAGAAGTTGGCATCTCCGAGATGGAAATACATTTAAATGCTTCAATGGAGCACGCAAAATTTATGACCACAAGGTGCACTTCGGGCCAAATACAGAGCAAGAACGAGCTTTGCTCTTACCAATATGCAAATGTGGGAAGGGGCGACAAGCGGGAGAGTAACAGCGAATTGCCACTTAAAGCGCGGCAACAGACAAAAAGGCAAAGAAAAATATGGGAAAGACGGGAAAAAAATATTTAAATGAAAACGAGGAAAAACGCTTCTGCATGGAGCACGGGTGAGTCCATTGCGCATTTGCATTAAAATGGCTTTTGGCATTTGCATAGAAAAGCTCGCGGCATTTGCCACGTGCGCAACATCTATGCACTGCACTTGCCGCATCACCTTGACTTCAAGTTTAAACAAAGTTTTTGGGGCAAGCAGCCGCTGCCATTTAATCGAGCTGCCAGTTGCCTTATGCATTTCCATTTGCATTTGCATTTGCTGCCAGCTATACACATTGATTTTCAACATTTTCACCTTTTGTCTTGCCGACTGCGTATGCGAATTCATATTAGCCACGTTTCCATTTTCACATTCTGTTTGCTCATACGACCGTCTCAGCCACCTTGACCAACCGATTGACTTGCTCTTGGCATCAGCTCTGCTCTACTCTTTTTGCTCCTCCTTCCGTTTGTCATAAACAACGCTGTTTTGAATAAAACACAATGGCAAACAAAAGAGTTTTAAGCGCTAGCTGAACGCTGGCAATACCCTAACTATCGTTGACCGTATCTGCCATTGTCTGGCATATTCTAATCGGCTTTCGGTACAGGGTATATGCAAACAACAATGACTAAGCCGACAGCAACAACAACTAGCTCCAGGTTTATCACGCACTCGTTTGCAATTTCAAATTGGGTAATAAATTCTTGAACTCTGCTCTATAAGGGTAGCTCTCCTTCCCTCTCTCTCGCCCTCTCTCTCTCTCTCTCTCTCTCTCTCTCTCTCTCTATCTCTCCTGCTTCACTTTGCCATTCATGAGCGTGTGAAATTGCTTTGTTCTCGCCAGCGTTTTATGGGCGGCTATGTTACTGTTTGTAGCTGGGGCGTGGCTATAACCATGTGACCCACTCCACCCACTTTTTGGAGCATTGTACTCGTAGATTTAATGTCAACACTAAAGATTACGATTTTAATGCGCTCTTTGGTTAACAAATTTTTTTATGTCCCGTGAGCATTTGGGCGTCGGCAGCATATTGACCACGAAAACATCCAATAAACTGCAAAACAATAAGTGCTAAAGTCTCTTAAAATTTAAAAATCCACGCGTTAGCACAGCATAAAGCTTCCTGATAATCAATCCCAACTCAATCTTCTATCTAAATGTACTCTAATGTGGAACTCGTAGTAGAGCACATGTCGGGGCGTGTTTTATATACTTAACTCTGACACGATGTGCTGCAGCAACTGAGGCGCTGTTCAAATTGTCTGTGAATTCGCTTAATTAATGCAAGGCAAATGTGTTCGGAGCGTCCATACGAGTCCGCTTGGCAGGCTGTGTCTCCTCTTTGCTGTCAGTCAACAAAGCAGCGCAGTAAATTTGCATAGCTCAGAAACTGACGCTCAGCTGGCTGGCTGACAGTGCAGCGAGGATGTACCGCAATTAGTTTGCCACAAATATGGGTAAATTATGCGAGCATAACGGCTACACAAAGCCAGTTCATGAAAGTTTGTTGAGTTGACCGGAAACGAGCAACGGGCATCGAGCCATGCCGCACAAACAAACGAAACGAAAGCAAATAAACAAAACAAAGCCAAACAAATCAATGCTGTAGTAATTGGTCTTTCAGATATTAGCTTCAACTGCGCCCACACCCACACAGAGGCAGACACACTCGTGTAGCATGTTAAATATGTGAACACGCAAATGAAGCTCTTAAATATTTACTAACAATTCCTATTTCAAAGGTAAATTGCAGCAAACACAGAGAGAGAGGGAGAGAGAGAGAGAGAGAGAGAGAGGTGAGCTGGCTCATATTTCCGTTAATTAAAAAATGTGTATGTGTGTGTTTTTTATGCTGCAGTTATTTTTAATTAAAATGCGGCGTAAACATGTTCGCTGCCACAGCGCACATTAGTTGCAACTGCAGTTGCAGCTCCAACATGCAAATGAAGCTCAACAGCCGCAGCATGTGTCCATAAATAGGTAATATGGGCAAGGGTTGGGGCTAGGCTTGGGGTTGGCCTGGGTTGGTTTGGTCTTTGTACTTGTGCACGCGCTGCCCGTTTGAAATTAGAGAATTAGTGGCCGCATTGTTGCTGTGCAAGTGCAAGCGGATGTGGCCATTAGGGGTGAATGACGTGCGTGGTGCGACGGCTGCATGCACGTTAGCGTAAATTAACTTGGCGGCTACTTTGTAGTCGACCTGCCCCAGCCGCAGTCGCCGTTTTCATTTTCGTGTTTTCAATTTGGCAAATTGCAACATTGCATTTTGGCCTCGGCCATCAGCGTCGCTTAGCGCGGCGCCTGGCGCTGCTTTGTGAGTGCGGTAAGCGGAGCAGCATTGGCAGCACAGTCACGTAGCTGCCACACACATGTGCCTACTCTCTCTCTCTCTCTCAGCTTATAGAACTGCCTCTGCTGCTGCGGCTGCGGTTGTCTTTTTGACTTGAAAACAGAAAATGCGTCCAGGGAGAGTTAACGCGATGCGGCTTGTGCAACAATGGTGTTGACATGCAACACTCAAGCCACACTCACTCAAGTCTGTTCTGTACGTCTTATGCTCGCCACCTTTTTGGCTATGGCCATGCGCGTCTGCGGTCTTGCCACAGCTCTGGCAATTCCAGTTTTGCATTCAGCCCCAGCGTTTGCCCACAAAAACAGACACGCTCAAGCCCACGTACACGGCGCGTGCGTGTTGTAAGCTGCTTGGCTTTGCCCTCGGCAATACTTGTTGCATAATAATTGCACAAAGCCTCCTTGACACACGCTGCATATGACAGAGATTTGTTTAAAATGTCAGCTCAAACGAAACTAGATTCTACTCAATCTAAAAGCTAGATTCGAAGGCGCTTGATGGACTTGGAATAACTTTAAGCTAAGCTAAACTTTTTAAAGCTACTTTGACTAGCTAATTTGACTAACTATAACAGCTATATAACTACAGCAGGTCAAATGATCAATAATTATACTCTTTGCACCTTTCCAACTTGAGTTTGGAAGTTCCAATTAGAGTTCATATTCTATTAAAATTTCTTTGCACACTAGTTGTTCTCTGCCCAATTGGAGTTTGTTAGTTCCAATTAGACTACAGCTTCTATTAAAATCGTAGCATGCTTTTGCGCGTCACTCGAACGAAACGTTTTGAATATACATATTAAATGATTTTTAGCACAAATCTGTTTGTTAACTTTAATATTTTTATACTCGTTCACAAAATGAAATAGCGCATATTGGCCTTGTTCGCTCATCTGTCTGCCATTCGACGTAAAAGTAATATTCTTGCAAGACTTGCAATTTTATACATATTATATATTATATATAAATTCAACTGTCAAAAGCGTCAAGCTTAGGTGGCTATGGTTAAATCGGGAAAGATTATTTATTTCACATTACTTCATCTAGTATAAAAAAGAGTAAGTTTTAAATCATCTCCTGGGCGATTTGGACGCAGCAGATCTAAAAACTTTGGTATTTACCTACATTCAACAATCGAGTATTAGGCAGTCGTTGGGACTTTTCTTGCTTGTTTACTTTGATTTTTGCGATTCCAACTGAATTGAATTTGCAACACTTTTTTGCCCGCACCTGCAACGTGTTTGCATTTATTTAGCAGATTTGCATAAACTCAGCCATTTGTATTGATTCTAGAAAAATGAATTAAATGGAAATTAAAAACATAAATATTATTGTTGGCATTTGCGGCTTTAATTAAATTTATTAAAATTCATTTAATGCCTGCTTTTCACAGACTAACTAACATAATACAATCAAATATACTACTATTAAATGCAAATCCAATTAGGAGTTAATAATTTCAGTTGTTTATTCTGAGTAAATTATAAATACATCAAAGGATCTTTACTCAATTATTATCTTGCAGAGATTAAGCCACGGATGGAGTCCAAGTGGAGGCGGGTGGCCAACAGAATCAATAATAAATTAATAATTTGAATGTCAGTTGCAGCTTAACTTGAGCTGAAATTCAATTAGGTCAATTCGGCAGAGTCTTTGGGTGGATGCAGCTCAAGTAGAGCTTAGAGGCCATTAACATTTTGCTATGCATTAATTTGCACTTTATATAGTGAATGAAGCTGAGCGCTACGCTGGAGCCTTGTAAAAACTTGTCAAAGCAAAATAATTGAAAAACTTTAAGGACAAAAGAACCGACGACTAGAGACACTGCAGGCGTGGCATTAATTAAAACATTGGCTGTCGGACGCATCAAATATAAGCATGAGACGCACTCACACAGATACAGACACAGCCCTAGGCACACACACACACACACACACACGCATAGACACAAGCACAGCCACAAGCGCAGACATTACGCTCCATTAGAGGCAAGCACAATAACCAATTTTCTACTCAACTTTCAGTGTTTTGCTAAGCGAGCGCATTTTCAGATTAAATCGCAGACGGTCGAGTAATGCCGTTTGACAGCGCCAGAGCCACTCACTAGGATGCAGCCCAGATGCTCGACAGCTGACTGCTGCTGAGTTGCCGCTACATAAATGCCAACAAAGTTGACTGCAAATACTTTGCGCTCGCTGACATAACAATGCGACAGGCGCTGAGACAATGCGACAGGGCAGCTCACTTGGGATGCGCGGCACATCCTGGCCAGCCAAGTAGCTTTGTGAGCGATCCAACAAGATTCCACTTCAGTGTCGGCATTTACTTTTATACAACAGCCAGCAGGCAGCAGCCTGCAGGTGAAGTGGCTGCCTCTGGCATGCAATTTGATGTGTAGATGGAAAGTTCATTAGATGCCAATGACACGAGCTGACAGAGCAGAGCACTTTGGCTTCAAAAGTTGCCCATAGAGCATAGTGCTTGCTGGTTATTAACTAACTCTTACAACATTGTTAGTCAAGGGAATCAGCTCGAACTGTGAGAGAAGAATGAGCTGCAGCTCTTAGTGTGTGGAAGCTACTGGGGAGAAGCTCTCTATGAGTTATTAATAACAATTGATGCAGTTGCGCTAACGCTTGCAACTGAAACATAGCCCAATCTGAAAGCTGACATAACATAGTGATCTTGCTGCAAGTCAAGTCTACGCTAGGTCGGCTCAATGGAATACCAAACTCAAAGCCTTCCAACAACTAGCAGTTCCCAGCGTCGGCTCAAGGTAACTTCTTCTGATAAAGTCTAAAATTGATCAAATTCTTAGTTCGACATCAAAGGCGTAGATCAACTTGAGCAAGACTAATCTTAGCTGAGGAAGAAACTGATATGGTAAATTGGACTTATATCAAATAACTTCATGCCGAAATACTTTTTAGAGAGACAGACACTTGTCGGCTGGCTGTTCAGCTCGTGTCATTGGCAATCTGTAGGTGTGTGCAATCCAGATTCTTGCTTGATTTTGCCCTTAAACAATTTGCATACGCATAGCTATATGAGATTTAACCCACACATACACACACACTCACACACTCACACACACACACAAAGTATTTATCTTTCAGTATGTTTTCTGTTTATTTTGGATGAAATCTAGAGCGGCCTTAAGGGCCAATTTAATACCAATTTGTGCGTGCTGTTACCACGTTTGTTATGCCATTTACCATTTACCATTTACCATTTTGCTAACACAAACATGTGAAATATTCTAGGAAACAAGCCGCAATAATAACATTCGTGCATAATTTCATAAAGCGACAAACGAGACACACGCATTGTTGTTGTTCCTGTTGCTGTTGTTGCTGGCGATGAAGATGAAAATGAAGATGCCTCGGCTCGTCACGTTGATGGCGTTGAGATTCTCGCCTTTGTCTGTTTGCACACGCTCGACATTGGCATTGGCATTGGCATTGACATTGGGACTGGGATTGGAATTGGAATTGGAATTGGGCATGCTCTGTGTGTATTGTGCCCTGCAGGCGACTAAATGGAGCTTGGTCCGTGCGTCTGTAGCTGTTTCGGTTTCCGTCAGCCATTGTTGCAAGCACGAGCATAGCCCAACGCCCAACGCCCAACACCCAACGCCCCGCCACATCGCTGTGGCTTTTGTTGTCTACCCCCAGCTGCTCATATCGCCCTATTGACAGTTGTTGTTAATGGCATCACAATATTTAGTTGGGGCTTTTGTTTTAAGACAATTTATGCTTGATTGCATTGATTGATTAGCCGCACTTGTTGTGCCGACGCCAACGGCCACGCCTATTGTGTGTAGCCGCCTCGGCGGATCCTTGATGGTGGGGGCAAGTGCTGAACTTTAATTGGATCAATATTTGTGGCAAATTGCCAGCTGAATGTGAAATTCACTAACATGCTAGGCGGCAAAGATAAATTTGTTAACTTTTTAATTAAAACTTTTAACTAACTAATATAAAATAATAAATCGTTTTACGCTTGGCTCGAAACTTTCTGTGTTTTGGCTTAAAGAAAAAGTCAGCTAATTGCGCTCTGCTTCTGCTGCCCTTGGGCGTTATTAAAAGCTTACGCTTAGTGAATCCGAACAAAGCCAAAGATATAGCAACTTTTTATGAAAGCAAACAAAAAATCAGTTTCCCAAATGCTAAGTCAATGTACGAGTCTTTAAACAGCATTCGAAAAGCGAGCGCTGCAAAGGGCAAAGGTCAAAGCATTGCTCACAGCTGCAGCATGAGAGTTCGCTGCTTAACCTAAGCCCCGGCGCGTATGACAAACATAAAAGACATTAATTGCCCGACTTGAAGCAGAGCAAAAACTTTATATCAATGCGTGTCATGTATTTGGATTTATTATATTTATGTATGTGCGCCATGGCATGCCTGAAACACTAACTGTAACTCATTACTATGCAGTCCACATACAAATGCCAAGTATATATATCTATGTCTGTGTGCGTGGGTGCCTTTGAAGGATCTCATAAAGCAAATCACAGAGTCGCTTGTCATTTCTCGCTTAAAGCGACTTTCGCTTCGGATTTGTATTTAAATGCGAGTATTTTATTTGCAGCTTTGTTTTTATTCTTGTACCCAGCACTCAAAGGACCAAGAGCCGGGACGATAATAAATTAAGCTCTTTATATATTGACAGAGCCAACGGGACGTTCTCTTTATAAACATATATGCGCTTTCAAATATAAAATAATTATATTGCATTAAATTATCAGAATGTTAAAGAGAATCTATTGATGCATTAGCTTAAGTTTTATTTATCTTGCATTTTTCTACAGAGTATCTGCTAGCTGAGCATACAACGCCCTTCGACCAGCCGCAGTTAGTCAGCAAAATTATGAGCAGCAGCTCTGCTGCTCAGCTGCTGACTTTAGTTTTCTAAATGTGGCTCGTCATGTAAATGACATCAGCTTGAATTTGCCATGCTGCTGATAGATCCAAGCCTCAACGCTTCACAAACTAAATCCCCTCAAAGGCAAATGGCACAAAGCAATTGATGATACTGCAAACTTAGACCAAGATAGAGAGACAGATAGAGCTCAAATTAAGGATGGCAAACGGAACATAAGATTTACAGCCAGCCTAATGAGTCAGTGAACTGTGAGTGCACTGAGGACTCAAGCGAAGACTCTGCATGTGCATTCGAGTGGAATATTTATGCCCAATAAAGCTCAATGGACGAGGCTTCCAGTTTGGTTATGATGTGAGTTTCATAGCTGACTTGAGCCTCACTTCTGGTCTCTGAGCTTTAAGTCAGAAATATTCGCCACATTTTGAGTTGCAATTAATCAATGGCAGCTCTCGAGTCTATAACATACTTCATTTGCATTAGCGCTCGCATTTGGAGAGACCACCAATCATTGGATGGAGGGCAACTGGTGCAGGACATTGAAATGCCATTAGCATTAGGACACGCTGCGTTGGTTAACCGCAGCAACTGAACCGCGACGAATGCGAATACGAATGCCAGTGCCAATGCGTACAGTAAAAACACGTTGCACGTAACCGCAAAGCATGACAAATATTCATTTGTCCTGTTGACCATTCGCACCGTCCTCGACCGCAGCGTTATAAACTAATTAAAGTGTCATTCCAGCTGCACCCCAGCTCGGCTCGTTTGCTGCAATATGAGAGCGTTTTCATTTACGATGAACTGAGGCTTTCCGAATCGGTCAGGTAAATTGGTAGCCAAACAAACTAATTATAGTCTGCCTGTTTCCATAAATCATCATATGACAGCATGGAAATGATATACAATGTATCACTCTTGTAAAATGGAAATAGATAGAACATAAAATATATATTAAAGGCGAAAAGTAGGAAAACAAATGCTTTAATGTAGCTTAAGAAGCGACCGCTACTGGGAAAGGCAAATACTAAGTAAAGGGCACAAAATATATTAAGAAACTTTCAGTCGAGCACAAGCAACTGCATAATAAATTATGACTCAATATTTTATGACTTCAATGCGCTCCATTAATAATAATATATATTGTAAAATACAGTGAATAGGTGAACAAATTATATCATCCAAAGACGTCAAAATTTCAAGTCTCAAAATGCAATACTTTATTATGAACAGACAGACGTATAGCAAGACGAACATAATATATTCATTTCATGCCCTGAACGCATTGAAAATGGGAAATTAAAATGTAAGGCAGAAGAAGCCACGCCTTCTCATTAATTATATAAATATTAATCAGGACGACAAGCAGAGGCGATCTAGCCACGTCCGTCAGGATGTTCGTATGTTAATAATAATAATAATAATAATAATAATAATAATAATAATAATAATAAAAATAACAATAACAATAGTAATAATAATAATAATAATAATAAAAATAACAATAACAATAATAATAATATTAATATTAATAAAGTTAATAATAATAACAATAACAAAAATAATAATTTTAATATTAATAATATTAATTATAATAATAATTGTACAGGTTCTATACTTAATAATAATAAAATACTAAAAAAATAATAATAATAATAATAATCATAATAATATTATCAATTTTTCACCCATTTTTATTAGCGATAGAAATAAAAATTGAATACCACAAAAGATGGAAATTTCCAATTTACTGTGGATTTATGTAATAAATACAGAGATTTAGCATATTTCGTGTTTAAGATGCAATGCCAAAAATACAGTTAAAAAGCTTTAAACGTAGTTAAGCCTTAAAGCGCTCGCCACTCAGCATTTACTCGAAAATTGTTAAATATTATACAATTTAACAGGAATTTAATTTCACTAAAGCCACAGCAATTGTGATCAAAGAAAACTTGGATTATGCCGCAGAGGCTAAAGTTTTTGCCACATTGTTTTTGTAGAAAATGAAAATATTTGTAGCACACTGTTTGGGGCATTGTTTCGTACATTGTTGGCCATTTGGAGAAGGAACTCACTCCGACAGAAGGTCAAGCTGGTAAGTTTTAAAAGCTTTTTACACCTGAGCTACTTACGGGAGAGCCAAGCCACTCACAGCTGCCAAAAATTGTGCTAAATGCTCGAAAAGCGAAAAGCGAAAAACGGCAAACTTTTGCCTTTGGGCTCGTAGAATTTTGTGCCGCTTTTCATTAATTAAAGAACTGCGAGTTCACATTTGTCGGACGCTTCTCGTTTTTGGGGCTGAGAGCTTGGGCATTTGGACAACTGAAACAGACATCTCGGCTTGGCATTTGCCGACAACGAGTGCTTCGCTCAGCCAGTCTGTCTGTCTGTCTGTTGACTGTTTTATCCGATTAGCTTGCTGCACTATTTGCGCAGACACAGATGAAAAGGCAAGTCTGGAACTGTTCGAGTGCACTTCCTGCTGCCAACTTTGGGTGCTTGTCGAATGTCAAGTGGAAAATGAATTGTTGGAAGTGGCTCGACTCACGCAATAAAGCTGAGCGAGCTTCGAGCTATCGATTTGCCGCTTTGCCATATAATGGCTGTAAATTGTCGCTGAAACGCTTTTAATGTGTTTGGCAGCTCATGTAAATTACTTCGCACCATCTACTATAAGAGTATTAAACTGTTTACACTGTAAACTTTGTGCAAACAAACAAGCGAATAAGAACGAGGCGACGTGGACTGTTGAGAGAGGGGCTGGCTATGGCAAGATACTTATATGAAATTATATATACTTATATGTTGCCAGATAAGCAGCTTGGCATTAACTTTGTGGACTCACGTTTAATGGAACTTTTTTATTACCTTCCGCTGCGCTGCTGAGCCACTCAAATTGCCGTCATTCATTTGGAATGGATATTTTAAAGCTCTCTCGATTGGCAAATTAATAACGGCATTTATGTGTAACCGAAAGCGGATTATATATACACACATACATATTGTAGTGATTGGCTATGGCAACAGTCTGCGCATCCATATATATACATTAAGTATACGCAGCAAACACAAAACAATTCCCAGCAGAGCTGCAAATTGATTGAAAGTGCTTTTCGTACTACACTTAAACAACAACGAAATCCGCATTTGCAAACATGTCGCTGAATATTTTAAAGCCATTTCATTTCTCTTTTTTTACAGCCCACAGCTGCTGTGTTCTATTTATGTGATTGTTAAAGTTATGAATCACACGCAAAAAGATAGCGTCACATGTGTCGCAGCTTAACAACCCAAACCATACAAGGACCCATACAGGTGATAAGCCCAAAGGAGTGCGAATACATTTCCATGTTGGCAAACAAAGAGACTCAAAAGAACACACACAGACACACACATACACTCTCTCACAGCCAGCAAATTAATTAATTAAATTCTGCTTTAATACAAGGTCTAAGTGTCGCAGATGCCACATCTAAAGCTCATTAATGCCACGCGTGTCTCCCAATAATATTCAATGCGAATAGACAAAAAGTCACAAGAAAAACAGATACAAACATCCATTGGCAGCTGTGATTTATGTGGCAGAGCAAAATCGCCAATCAGGACGAGAGCAAGGTATATTATACGCATATTTATAGCACTCGCCAAACAGGACTAGAGCAAGATCTATGAACCTTATATTTATAGCATACTTTCAGGCGTTCGAGTTACTATGGCGCGCTGAGCTGATAGCCAAATTTTGTTTGCCAATATAAATATATATATATTTTGTTACATGTTTCAAATTTTTGCATGCATGCCAAGAATGCAACAATAAACATGTTGCATATTTGTGGAAGCAGAATGAAATTTAATTGACCAAAGCAAAATCCACAAAGTGAGTTTCAACAGAAATCGAAACGCCGCAAATTCGTGTAAATTAAATAAAATAATTGTAAGGGGAAAGGAGCTCAGTATATGTATGCAAATATGTTAATTTGAGTAAATATTGTCATTTAATATTCTGCATACATATAAACGAAAGAGTTTATTAAGTTATTGCAGCAAAATGCCCTATGTATATTAAACAATATTTTAAAGCTGCTGAAAATTAAGATATCGACGTGTTGCTGGAGCTACTAGTCAAGACAGGCTTTATATATACACATCGTGTCTGTTTGTTGAAATACGAATAAGAGAGTTGCAGAAGGCAGCTTATTGCAGCTCTCCAAGGCAACAAAAGACTTATAAAACCATTAAAAAGCTTTATAAATGATAGAAGTTAAAGTACTTTCAGTTAGTTACTTAAAAGGTCTTATTTTAAAATAAAATATATAGCTACAGCTACAACAGCAAATAGGTTTATCCGCTCTAGATCTGTATGCACTATAGTCCCCATGCTTAATAAGATTTGATTGACCTGTCCAAATATTTATACTCCAAAAAGTATATATATGTGTTTTGCTTGGCGCTCGTATTAAAAGCAATGTATTAACATTGAACGCATTTGTACATTCGTATCGCATACAGAAGTCTTAAGTTGACAAAGTTATATTTGATCTCTGGCAATAAAAGCAAAGCGCAACAGCTTAGCCAAAAAGACCGCAAAATGTTGGCAACTTATTCAGGCCGAACGAATGCCCCCGGGCCGAAAAGAACCCCACCAACAACAACAACAACAGCTACAAAAATAAAGCTAAAAGTCAAAAGCAAAGCGAAAACGAAAGTAAAGGCAGAAAACAAATGCAACCAAAATCCAACTGGGGTCGCAGTAATTTTATTAAACATTCCAACATTAATTTTCATTGAGATTAATAGCTGAGTAAATGCCAAAGATTATTATGGCAGTTAGCTGGTAAAATCGTGAAACCGTCGCCAGTGGGATTGACGCAAATTAACCCAGCCGTGTTTTGCCATTCATTTTATTTCTTGTTAGCAATTGGAGTCGCCCGCTGAGCAGCTGGGCAGCTGAGTTTTCAGCGAGTCAATGCAGATCGTTCGGCCCAATCTCCTTTGCCCAGTTAATTGTGTTGGCCTATTAACGTAAATCAGTCAGCCGCAAATAACAACAATTATATACTTATATACATGCATATACATATATCAATTTATATAGTTAATTGGCACACGTGCACATAGGCAAATGCGTAATTGCACATTTGACCTGGGCCCAAAGCGCCTATAAACTGCGACCAAAGATGGCGGCCATGTATGCCAAATGGGAAGCCTTTTGGCCAAGACCCAGCAGTCAGTACGTCATTTGACCAGTTCCCCATGGTACCCAAGCGAATCCCGACTACCTTCGTTCTGTTTGGTAGTTTATTTGTTTGCCTGCTTGCTATTTATCATGCGACAAATGCGCGTTTATCATCGCTGCGCTGCGCTGGGCGTGGCGTTGCTCCCATAGCGTATTAACTGCCAGCAACTTAATGCTCTTTGCCCGCAAAGCAACGAAACAATTTTTGCGTACATAAATTTCATTTATGAAAATCATTTGCACACACACACACGCCTTGCCCTGGCTTGGCAACATTATTGAGCGGCAACAGTGCGTATGAGCATGAGCGCATAGTGTGTGCTATTTGAGCAACTATTTACGCATGCATGTGGAGCATGTGTGTGCTGTGTGTGTGACGTACATGATTGATGTATGACAGCGCCCCACATTTGCCTTGTGACGTTTACTTTTATGCTGGCAGTTTCGGCTGTTACGACGCGTTAAACGACGTAACAGCAACAACAACAATGTGAAAAACCTCAACAAAAGCTGTGGAAAATGCTGTTGATTTTTCTTTTACGATTTCAATCAAGTCAAGTGGATTTGCATCATTCAGGTTCAAACGGTTCCCCAACATTTCCATTGGCTCCATAGAGGACCCTTCTTCTACAGCAAGTCCTTATCAAAGGACACGTATCTATGTGGGTCAAAAATAAAATAACAAAAAATTGCTGCCAACTACCTACCCCCAGAGACTTCAAAGAGGTCGCACCCAACCGTTGATAATTTCCATGGTCTGCTCTTGGCCACGTTAGTTGGCAGTGGAAAGCGCGCCCCTAGCTCGACTGCTTGTTACCATTAATTAGAATTACAATAAGGCGAACGTGACAGTCGCTTAATTATAATGACATTAATTTCACCTAATTAAACTCACTGCGTACCTGTGCCAGCGACACAGGGACAACTTTACTAAAGAAAGAAGAACTTAGGCTGCGATCTAGTGAGCAATGCTAGACTAAAAGATACCCTGCAATTCAAGTTCCCTTTAAATATGAATATTGTTCACTATAAACTTGAGTTATTAATTTTACACATTTGATTATCATTGTATAGCCGATAAATTATTGATACTTATCGATCCTTATGGTCTACATATATGTGGAGTTGTGTCTTTAAAAGGATTTATACTGATCTGTGTATACCTACTATAAAAGCATCTATATATACTTAACAGTTTCAAGCTATTCTGAAAGTGCCAAAACCGATGTGCGAAAATCGATATATATCGATATTGCGCTAGAAGTATATTGAAGTTTTTAGTCAACCAATGCAATTATATCAAAAAGACTAATTGACAGGAATATAATTATCTGTAGACTAAGTTAAGCTTCTTAAGCTAACTCAGAAATCGATATTTATGGATATTATGCAACTAGAAAGGTATTAGAGGCAATCAATTTAGACAAATAGCCATAAGAGCATTTATATGTATGTGCATTTTGTAATTTTGCAGATAACTAACTCCGAAAATCGATAGTTATCGATATTATGTAAGTATGTCTCAATCAAATAGGCAGATAGATAGGCATAGTCTGTCTTGAGATACCTCTTTACACCTGTCACACACAGTATATATATACAGCAACAATATACAGTATAATATACCCTATAAGAAGCAAAACTTTATATCGATTATAATCACAGTTAATGTGCACATAGTTTTCGATCCGTATAACGTCATGGCTTACCCGATTTGAAAACAAAATCTGAAAAAAAATGAAGGAAAAAACATCGTTAATTATTATTCATGATTCGGCAAAGGACTGAAGCTTTAGTTGGAAACTAATTTGTATTAAAGCTCGAAAAGTTATTTATATTTAAATACAAACCTAAATGAAACACTTCAAGGCAGCCGCTCCGATGTGGGACTGCATACAAATCTCTTTTGGTTTTATGGCGCACTCATTGTGTGCCGAGAAGATGGCCATAATTAAATTCACTTTTGTCCAAAAGGCCTTTTTCCCCACTCAAACGCTGGCTGTTAACATTCATTTGCAGTCGAGTTAATTGAGTCACAGAAGAGTCTTGAGTTAATTGCAGTCAATTAGCACATTTCTCTTGCTCTTTTTATTCATATGCCAAGCGCAGACTCATTTATTAAGCCGACGGCAGCGTCGAGGATACTGTGCATAATGTCAGATATTAACATCTTTGACTGCACTAAAGCAGCTGAAGCAGCTTAAATTTCAGGCCAATCAGCTGGGCATAGCCAGAAACAGAATTTAAATTCAACAAACGCTCTGCACAACTTTGTATTGAATTAGCGCTGCGTGGCAGTGGCACAGCTGAATATTTATGCTCAAATGTATCTACAGCGGATGATGCTCAGCTTACTTTCCTTGCATGGCAATAATGCTACGCTGATAATATACAGTTACAGCGGCATTATGCCAGAAAGTAGAATCAAAATGGAGTCTAGCCCAGGCACATATGCTGATTGTCCCACAAGCCAAGCAAAAATTTAATAAAAGTGAAAAAAAATGTAAGAAAAATGTAACCATTCAGCTCGCCCGAGTAGCTGCATTCAGCTGACTGCACTGGCTGATGTTGATAGATGCTTTGTGGCCGGTGCCCCGCCAGGCCTTTGGTCCCAATAACTCTGCTGGCCAGCTTACAGTTCACAGGAATTGCAAACGGGCACCGCATTGTGCAAAGCTTCGGGTTTCATTTCTTTGAAAGGCCATTTGATATTTGCTAGTTAAGTTCTTGCAGCTGCTCAGCCAAGGAAATTTTCACTCTTTAGTTGTTGTTGTTTTCATGATTTTTGTTGTTGTCAGGTAAACCGACACTGCGCCAAAGCTTCTCATCTGTTCTAGCTGAAAAATTTAAGCCATAGAATTTCCTACTGATATTTAAAACCTGATTCGTAAATAAAACCTCAATTTGTTCAGTTAACTCCACTTTTTTATTTTTTGCCTTTTTCTGCAATTGAAATTTGGTTTGACAATATGTTAAACTCTGCGCACTTGAAATATAAATGCTAGCAAAAAATGTTTTCACATTCAATTAAAACCATTTCTGAATTGTGCCCAAAGCGATTGGACAGCGTTTCAGGTATTTGCAAGCAATGTCAACATCACTCGTTTATTTGTGCAACATTCCGGCTGGCAGTTAATAAAAGTCAACACTGTCCATATGCAAACACAAACAGACACACACACACATATACATATATATATATATATATATATATATATATATATATATATATATGTATATCTATATACATGTGTATATGGCTAGAGATATTTGGTATGCGACTCGCTTTGAATACGACAAACACGTAACGCATGCAACAAACTGCGCTGAAGCTGAACAGTTGTAACACAGCAGCTGTTGGACGCCCATGAGGCAACATTCGCTTCATACACTGCGGCTGCTGTACGTGATGTTGCAGATGGAATACCAGCCATGTTGAAAATGTTATACTCTTTGTGTATGCTGATGTTGTAGACTCATTTAAGTCATTTGATAGTGGAGCATTTCAGAACTTGTGAACTTAGTTTCGATATTAAAACTTAAATTTCCAGATTGTGAAAATAAAATTTATTAGACATATCATATATAACTATCTGATATCATATAAAACAAAAGAGAAAGAAGGCTTATGTAACAAACATGATTTTCTTGGACAACTTCATCTCTAGCCATAGGGAAATGAGATCCTAACTGACTTCGACTTATATAACATACGATCTGCAGCAGAAAAACTCTAGTAATCGCATCGGTTGTTCTTCAAGGACTTTAGGCATTATATACTTTATGGATTGTGTAACATCTTCTTCACATTTCGTGACAAGATTATTATGCCCACGACAAGGGTATTAAAAATAAATAAAAAGGGAATGTACTTTACGACACACACACACACAGACAATCACATATTCCTATATCCATATAAGTAAGCAGCTATATAATGCCAGAACGAACGAACAGACAGCAGCAAAATAAAATTCCAAAATGTTGCACTTAAGGGGTAAATTAAGCCGAAAACGAAATGCTAAAGCGGAAGCAAAGGCGACAAGGCGACAGGGCGAACGGCGGCAACGCTTTCATTATATTTCTTCGATGGCAAATAAAAAAAGAAGTAGAAAAATGAAAGGCAGACTGAAAGCAGGGTGTGGGCGCAGCCTGCAGTCCCGTGGCCTGGCAGACCGCAGGCTTGACTTCCTCCTTCCGCTTCGACTGCACATGCCGGATATTTTACAAGTTCCGGCCGCCCACCCGTGGCTTTTATGGCGCCGTTTGCATTCGGGCGAACTGCTCGTTAAATTTGAACACAGATGTGTTAATAGCTCCACACAGACATACGCGCACATATCCAGCCAGCGCAGTGCACACACTCGTTAAGTTCAGAGCCGCAGCCAGTGCAACAACAGCAACAGCAACAGCCAAACAGCCAAACACTCTCGAAAGAAACCAACTAGCACTACGAGCAGCCTGTCCAAATTTGTTTGAGCCATTGCCAAACATCAAAGCAATTTGTGCCTGCCAGAGCAACGAGCAAAATAAATTGCCAAAATGTCAAAGAAATAAAACATTTCACAAAAGGAGTACACGGATACGTAGCACGTTAGCCAAGCTCTGCAGAAGTTCAGCCGAGCATTGTTGACGAGTCGCCAAATTGCAGCAAGCCATAAATTTTAGATATATCTACATATATGTATATGATAACTAAAGCTAACGAGTTGTTGGCTGAACTAAAGTTTTACATATTTCATGCACTTGCATATGCCACTCACATGGCCACTCGTTTATTCGTGCAAAGGACCCATTGGAAATCAAACTGAGATTCTCATCAGACACTCGAACAAAGTTTTTGCCGAGTGCTGGAAACAGAGCAAATGCAATATTTAGATTGCAATTCTGCATATTTGACAAAAATTGATGTCGTTTAGCCAAACAATTCAAATGTAAAGTACAAAAAAACAAACTGCAAAACTTTCGAGAATATTTGTAAACAATCTAGTGACGGCTGACAGCTGACAGCTGACTGCTAGCTGCTGCCGCGTCACGCATACGACGCGTGTGTCCGGTCAGAGTCAATAAAGTTATGCATACACAGCGTAAGCCGTCGCTCGTTTATTTGAACAATTCATAAATTATATTTATACCCTGCAGATACAACTATTGACATTTTTAGTTCTCGCTCATATGTGATCACAAGTTAAGCACTCTCAAGAGACAGAGCGAGGCAGAGAGAGACGAAGCAAGCTGAAGAGAGCCAGCTGAGCAGTTCGTGTTTTCTGCCTAATCAATGCCAGGCCAAGCTGTTGCCAGCATATTTACAATTGGCACATAAAGCGAGTCGACCAATTAACACCTCTCGGCACATCTGGACCGCTTCGTGCCAATCTGCTTAAATTGAATCAAGTCAGCCCCAAGCCGAATAATGTGTCTAATTGATGCCGTTAGTAGGCAGGCACTTACATCCAGTTTGCCTACATAATGCTTGCATAAATTAAAACATCATCGCCACACACAGAACGAGAGAGAGGCATGTAATAAGAGAGAGAGTGTATCTTAAGTGTTATCAAGTAGTTAATGCTGCGCCTTTTGATGTGCTGGCAAGTACTTGTTTCTATTGAGTACTGTCTTCACTTGAGCTTTAAGATAGTTGATTTTGATCTTTAAAGTGACTTCGTTTCCAATACCCTGTGTGACTTAAGGCGCGCGTGTGCTGAGCTGGCAGCTAGCATCTAATTTGTATATCTTAAGATCTTAAAAAACATATCTTTGACTTACTTTGTCTATTCTATTTATGACTGCCTTTCTAACTAGTTCAAGCTGCCTATAAATATCGATAGATGTCTTTAATTTAATTTAAAGCTTAATTAAGATCAGCTTGTAAAAAGCTAAACTTGCAACTATCCTCGCCGCTTTCTCCATGCCACCCAGATGTTGCTTAAAGATAAACTCGTAATATTTTCAGCAACCTGAAACGTTCATAAAGCGTAGCAACAAAGTTATTCAATATTAATAATCAATTTGTCATTGTGTAGCTTCCTTAGTAAACACTTTGCAACGCTGATTACAGGATATCTCTTTGTTTATTGTATACTGTGCTTTTGTCACATCCTGTTGCACACACACACGCGCGCACGCACAGACAATCAGAAGCAAAGTGTCGCACTCTGCATATCAATCACATGTCAGGACGCTGTCTGTCAGCCGTCACATCATTGCGGGCGTGTGAGAATTTTGTGGCAACTCAAGCCGCGCGTCCTCTGGGAGGGAAAAGTATTTCATGCATTTTGAAGACTATCTCAAACGCTCGCATTTTGCATATTTATTGTGCGTTCGTCACAGCTGACAAACTTTGTCCCATACCCAACTACACACACACACATATAGACACCCGCACCCACACTCACACACACGCAATGTCCGGCCGTCAGTTCGTCTGTTAGTCAATCATTCATATTGAAATTCTATGCGCGTTCCGATAACGAAAATTCAATTAAAATGCGTTACGTGTTGCAAATCAGTTGAGTATCTTTTTTGAATTGATTGCGGCATAAATTGTCATACGCCTTCGCCGTGGGGTTTTGGCATCGATTTTTAGCTTTTTCACAAGAATTTGCAAATGAAAACGTTGTAACATCATTTTGCCCCAAAAAGCAGAAACATTCAACATTATCGTGGCAGCTGCTTCAGCCGTGGCACAAGCCAAATAAAACTTTTAAAATCTGTTTTAAGCTGAGTTCAAATTGCTTTTTTGACTTTTTTCACGAACATGAAACGCATACATTATTTTTGGACATGAATTAAAATTCTCTACATATTTATGACCACGCTCTGATTGCGCAAAAAATGCGAAAAAAAGATGAAGAAAATTACTTATATTGCAAGCACCATTGGGCATTGTCCTTGTCCTTTACTTTTGCCCACAAAAGTTACGAGTTTTTATATGCCGCCCGCTAGCCATTGGACCCATTGGCAAGTTTTCATGCGGCTGCCTCTCTGGATAGCTGGCTGGATGGCTGGCTGACTGTGGTTGCGCCTCTACCGAATATAAAGCCGCCCACGGACATGCCCAATAGGCTTACACACATATATACCTATATATAAGTATATATACGATGCGTATCGATGACGTTATCAACTACAATTGAAATTGCTTTTATAGGCGCAAGCGAGAAATTTTCAATATGAGCTGGAAAATAAAGACCCGAAAAAGGGTTCAATTTGCTCGCCTGTCTGTGTGAGTGTATCTGCGTAAGTGCTTGTGTGTGTGTGTGGGTGTAGATGAGCCTTTTACTATCTGCTCGTTTGCATTCTTTAATGTTTAAGCCAGACAGCTTAATCTTTAGCGCTTAAATCGTTTATTTGAGTAGTAAAATCTGAGCTTAGAACAGCATCAAATGCAATGCTTAGAGATTTGTGGAAAACAATTTCCGATATTCTTTAGATTACTAAAATGAAATAACTTTTTGATATAGGCTTATGCACTAAGTTCATTAAAGATGAATGAAGAAAGAGATATTTATTTGGTAAATTGTAAAAAAGTAATGAAAAATACTTGATCAGTTGTCTTTTCATGCAAACCTCGCTCATCATATATATATATATATGGGAACCTAAAAGAACTGAAATACTTTACATTAAATGTCTATCCTTTTAGATATTTAAGATTTCATCTGATTAAAATTGAGCTTCAATAATTTATAATCTATTCTAACTTTTTTATAACTTCTGAAATATATAAATATATCAAGTATTCTATGGTTCCCAGTCACCAACGGTGCTCAGGGTATTGCCTAGTCGAGCATTGCCTACTAGACAAAACTTAGCTTTATCTTGAAATCATAAAAATTCCTTTGCTGTTGCTAACGCTTTGAACTTTGAGGGCTTAAAAAGGAAACCTAGTTTCATGAACTTCAAAATCAAAGTGCAAAAATCGAATCAAAAGACTTCAGTCTTTAAACGCTTATATAAATAAAATATCGCAATCCTAAATTGAACTACAGCAGCCAACGAGTTACATATTTAGATTAATCTTTCAGACAGAATGAAAAACAGCCAAATTGAAAAGTGTAAAATAAGAACACTTGGGAATAAGAGAAACACACCCAATTATTTATACACACACACACACACACACACACACTGGCACACTCGCACAGGTACATACCATACTCCCCCAAGGCAACTAACAGCTGGAATATGCTACGACTCGAATGTCGTTTGCGACCTACGCACATTGTGGTTAAATATTTGCGGCTATCCATCGTTCTGTTGGCTCACTTAGTGGCCTATGGCAAGTAAATTTACATATCAAGCATCTATTAGCAGCTAATAGATTAATGTTTTGTTTGGCTTGCGTGGGCCAAGCACACACAGACAGACAGTCGACACAGAAGGCATAGAGAATATGCATATATGCTAGGAACAGTTATGCAACCTAAGACGCACGACACGACGCAAAATCAAACAATAATACATTACGCATACGCCGCGTGTGTGCGCTGAAATTGAATGTTGCAGGCAAGCTCAAAGCGCAGGTTGAGCAAATAAAATACGGTCGTGTTGGCGCGCTTGCCGTGCAAAAAGTTGTTGGGGGCTGCAAGAAAGATTGATTGAATCCAGAAGTGGCGATAACAAGCGCAAAGTGAAATGGTAAATGGAAAAGCAAACAGTTGAAGCAGCAGCAGCACAACGAATCGAAACGAAACGTAAGCAGAAAACAGAAACGACAGCGTGTGGCACGTTAACAAGAAACAAGTATATACAACTATTTCACTTGCCACACGCACATGCGTGCTATTCAAATGTTTGGCTGACGCCATTTGAGCATTTCATGAAATTTATACACACGTTATAGCTGCGTTGCGTGTCCCTCAGCGCGTCTGTGTGTGTGTGTGTGTGTGTGTGTGTGCGTGGCAACTCGATAAAGAAATTTCTTATTTTAGTCTGTTTTACTTAACCACAAAATTCTTTACTTAGCTTTACACTTCTGTTGAACTTTCCGATATCTGAGTTAAGTCCTTAAAGTTTCCAACAGCTGAAATTTGTTGCATACTCCAAGGCGCCCATCGCTCTGGCGTGTACACGTGTATGTGCGTGTGTATGTGCGTGTGTAAGCCTGCATAGTTTACCAGCTCTGCGGCGCACAGGTAATTAATTTCATTTTTATCGCATGTCCTATTTGTGCCTAGATCTCCAGCAGTATTTTCGTTCCGTACGAGTTGTTCGTTATTCATCCTTCATTTTTTTGTTGTCGTTTTGCCTCTTGGTACCGCGAATCATTTTGGTTGCCCGCTGGGGTCATAAAAACAGTAATTAAACACGAATACCAGTGTCACATGGCGTATACGTGACGTTGGCCATTTTCCCGTTTAATTGTCGCCGCGCGTTGCTCATACGCCGCGTGTGCCACAGTTTATAGTTTCACGATATCACGAGAGGCCGAGCCTGGCCTTCAAGTATTCCACATTCAGTTTTCGGAATAGTTAACAACGATTTATCAATTGGTCTCGTTAACGACCGAAATAAAAGAGTTAACAAACGACCGTAAAAGAGTTGAAACTGTTTCTCAATTATTGTGAAATGAATTGGCAATCGTTAAATATTTAATGCGAATGCAACGACTCAAATTATAGCGACACCACAACTTCATAGCACATTTAAGTTGGCTAACAATATAACTCAATAATCGGCCAGTTGAACGCAAGTGCATTATCTAGTTAGACCCTTTGCTGTTTATTAATTAGTTTTGACGCTTGTTACTGCATTTTCATGGCATTTTCATGGCCTTTTCATGGCGTTGCTGCAGCTTTGCATTGGCAGGAGGCAAAGTTCGCCCGGCTGCAGCTGCAGGCGGCAAAGACTACAAAAGCCTGTTGAGCTACAAGGATTAGTTGTTCAACTGTACGAAGGTGCGGCGGGAGCGGGTAGCGAAACGGGGATAGGTTAGAAGTCAAGAGCTCTGCCAACCTGACAGCAGCTGGGGCATAATTATACGAACACAAGTTGGTGCTGGCAAAATGTTTATGGCTCTTTTTGCGTGTATTTTGTGGGCGGGTGTTGTTGCTGTCAGGACTAGGCCACGACAGGCACAGCAACACGAATGTGCCCCTGTCTCGCTGTCTGACAGTCTATCTGCCTGTCTGGCTGCCTGGCTGGGTGTCTGTCATAGTGCTTGCCTAGCAACCTCAAGCACTGGCACTTCAGTGCTAGAGCACAAACTCGGCACAAAACAAAAGCGCAGCGACAACAACGGCCCTTAAAACAAACAAAATACTCATGTAAATATGTGAAGAGACAACGACAACGACAACTGCGGCGGTTAAAGCTAACGAACTAATGTAACATAGATTTTTATATGGGCATGAAGAGCAAGAATCGGCCATGCCTGCCACAGATACAAAACACACACACACAGACATTTAGATAGAAGCTGCGGAAACAGGCAGCACAGCTGAGTTGAGCCCGGGCACTTAAGCAGCCGGCAGAGCAACAGCCGCGGTTAGGGACGACTGCAATGGTGGGGTGTCCTTAGCCTGATGCTGGGATGCCACATCTTGGATTGCAAAACCGCAAAACACACACGAGCGACTGACACTTTTAGCCTGACATTTTACATATGTCCTTTTCGCAAAACTGTGCCTGTGTGTGAGTGTGTAATAGCCCAGCTGGACCCATATGGAACTACAGTTAACTTACTTGAGCAGCAGCACAGCAGCATAGAGAGCATAAATTAAATATGATGGCATTTAGATTTTCTGCATTTGACAATACGCGATGGGCGTGAGAACTTCATGTGATTGTCACGCCTTTTAGGCACTAGTTCAGCTATTCCCGTTGGGTCTAAGCCGGCTGGCAGAACGTAAACTTAGGCTGCCAAGCACGCCTACACTTATGTTACTTAGTTACATTTGCCACATCAAATATTCATACATTCATGAGCACTTATTTGGAATGCGTATACTTCTGGCACGCACTGTTGCTCCACACACACACACTGAGAGAGAAAGAGAGAGAGGCGGTTACTAAAAGCCGGAAATTTGCATGCTGCGACTTTTGTGTTGCCTCCTCTTTGCGGGCGTAAAAATTTGCTTACATTTCGCAAAATTTTAGCAAACTCGAATTTTGCGAACTCCCTCTACAACAGTTTTTTTGTAGCTAAAAACTTTTTGCCAGTAGCTGCAGTCTTTTCGAGCATACTAAAAAATAGAAAACTAAAAAAAAGTAAAATTATCCAAACAAAATAAAAATAAGTTTGCTAATGCTGTGCCCGAAAAGCTGGCATTTGAAAGTAGTTGAGTTGGCTTTAATATGAAATCTGAAACAAGTTTGATTTAAATTTTGTTAAATTAATTACAATTCCGCTACAGTTTTAATGACATCTGATTAATCTATATACAATTTGCTTCGGCATGTAAAACAAGCAAAAGGCACTTAATATTTTGGAATTGAAAAACTTTTAACGCAATTTCAATTTCGGTTTGGCAGTTTCATTAATATTGTGGCTCATTAAAAAAGCAAGTCGCCTGCTTCTTCTTCTCTTCTCCTTTCTAGCTGCTAGAAAAGTTCGCACAGTCGCCGCAGGCAATCGAGTTTTATGCGTAACCTTAACCCAGGCTTAACTTGGCATGCATAGAGTCTGCTCAGAGATTTAATTGGGAAGAAACAAATCTAGTTAGTTGCAGGCCAAACTGAAAACTTCATTTAGCTGCATGAAAGCTAGTAATTGTTGCGAATTTCATTTCAGTTGGATACCGAAAAGCATGGCAAATTGTTGTGCATAAAAGGCAAGTTGAAATTGCTGTGAACAAATCAAATTATGTTAATTAAAAGCGCACAACAAAACTGAACTGAATTGTCCTAGTTGTTGTTGTTGCTGTTGTTGCTGGCCAACTGGTTGACTCTTTATAGCCGCACGATTTAATGAACCATGCGGAAGCAGCACGGCTAGAAAGGCAGATCCATAGGCAGGGGAATGGGCAGGCAGCCAAGAGGTAGATGAATGTTATTTATTTAGCAAGACTCGAGCCTGGCAGAAAAGGCAATCCTTTCGTTTAATACAGCTGGCAACATTAACTGGCCAACAGAACGACGACGACAGCAAGAGCAACGAAAAGAAAAGCTCAACTCAGTCACAAATTGTCACAAATTAACTCAATGAGTGGCGCTTGTGCAGTTGCCTTTGCTTCAGTCGAAATAATTTAATTACGAAGTCGAATTGCTGAGTTCTGACGAAAACAGGAACGTGGCCTTTGCACCTGACTATACAGTCTTATCTAATCCTGACCTCAATCAAACAAGAGTTTGACCAGGAGCCACGCAGTATTCTTTACTCGACCGTCATATGGCGCGTATACGTAATGTAATTGCCAGTTATTGTTATGTATTTGTGTATGTAGTGCATTTGATATGCTAAGCGTAATTGCGTGGCATGTCCACGTGCCGCAGACGTCCTCCGATGATTATATAATCGATATGGAAACACAACAAAGTCGTGAAAGCGGAGCTGCCAAAGGCTTTCAATTGTAGATACTTTTGTTTTCGCACTGTCACCAAGACAAGGGTCAACTTTGTGGCCGAAATTACAAACACAAAAACCGAAGCGACCAAAATAAATGTTGCCCACTAAAAATAGCGCAAAAGAATAATCAGAAAAGCCAGCGAGCAAAACAACTAGTAACAGCGAAACGCGGTCAGGCTACGTGTGAGCGTGTGTCCCAATACAACAAAGCCAACAAAGGGCAAATGCGTAAAAGATACGCTGCTGCAGGAGCAGAAGCAAAAAGGAAAACAAATTTATGTGCTGCACGGTGGAGCGCAAACAACCGCAGAGAATAAGTTTCAACATAGCCCACATCGCTCCGAGTCTGTTGCAAAATAAAATTATGCCAAACTATTTGAATATTGTAGAAAATATTTAGTTGAGTGCGGCAGACTAATAAAGTGACTGGGCTAAGCTGTAATTAGAATTGACTTGGTTTATACAATTTTAAAAAATCAACCGAATATATAAAAATAATTATAACAATAATAAATAATACTAATATAGTATGATAATAATAATAAATAATAACAATAACTTTCGTAAGAAAACCAGGCTCCAAGCTCCAACCACTCTCCTTATTAAAATCATATTTTTACATTTTACATTTTACATAAAATGTTTTGAGAATATTTTCCATACAAAAGAAAACTTCTTTACAATACAAAAAAAAAATATATTAAAATGGAAAACACTTTAAAAATGCATTGTCTAAAATATGACATTATATCTGAAGAGCTTTTAATCTGACTTAAAATTACTTTACTATTATTAACAAATATAATAAGCTAGAACAACATTTCTATAGCACTCATAACTGGTCTAGGTATATTATAGTCGAGTATCGGAGAGAGCTCAAATGCTGGCGGAGCTAAGCAAAAAGCCAGCCGGGACCAGTACACAAAAGCGCAAGCCAAGAAAATGTGGCAGCAGCTCTTTAGAAAAGTATCGAACAAGAGGGGCGAGAAAAACACGGCTAAAATGGGGTAAGATGGATAAGCGCCAAGCCAAACGGGTAAAGATGAAGTTTTTCGCGTTGGAATAACACGAAACTTAAAAGTGCACAAAAAAGACAAAGAAAAAAATGAAATGCGATAAAACGAGAGAAGTAATAAAAAATAAGTGAAATGTGGCAACGAAAAGTCAGACATCGGCTGCTGTGCAACGTCCAGGTTGTTGCCTGGCAAAGGATATGACGGCAGCCCCTGCCTTTCGCAGCATCTTTCAACTGCTGCGCTGTACGGCAAAAGTTTTCTCGAATCTCGGGTCAATATTGATAGTATAGCTCTGCCACCCGGTCGCAATGCCTTCAGTTTTTTATGAGTAATGCTCAATGGCGACGATTGCTTGTTAAAGCTGGCACACGGCGCGTATACGTAATCCTACAAGCACTTTAGTTCGCTGCGATAAATTAAATAACATTTTATTTTATTTTTCATATAAAATATGAAGCTGAGGATATCTACATAAGCTTTGATTTGCTCTAGCAGAAATTTAGAATTTTAAAAATAAATTGTGATATTGACTTTAAGGCAAGCTACGCATGTATAATGGAAATCATTTGAAGCTTCTGGCGTTTGGCTTAATTAATTGTATTATTTTATCGCCAGCTCTGCGATAAAAGGAATTAAATGGACGTAAATTTATGTGAAGCAATAATTTGGTAACACGACAGCAAATTAGCGACAATTTGATCAGCATGCAGCGCTGAGCTCGGCTAACTGAATCAATAAACCCGAAAGCCAAAGAAAGAAAATGCTTCAAGGTCAATCAAAATGGGCTTTGCAGTAAGAGCGAGGCGTTTTAATAAATGAATTGCTGATTAAATGAAGTTGGCCGAAGCAGACGAGCAGGAAAACGACAAGGAAAAAAATACAAATACAAAATAGAAATGTGGGCCAAAAATCCAGGGCACAAAAGAATGCTGAAGAAAATGTGGAACAAAATAAAATTGCGAAAATGTGCTCATGTGTCTGGCAAGCAGCTGAAGAGCGCGCGGAGCACAGGGTGCACGCGGTGTGTGCCCCATAAAATCACAAGCAAAGCCTGGCAAGGCAAGGCAAGGTTAAACTAGGCAAAAGCCTGTCACAGATGTGAATGCGACTAGCGAAATGTGCGCAGAGACACCATTTTATGGCCAATGATGGCAGAGACAGAGGCAGTGGCAGCGGCAGCAGTAGGCGCCGTGGGCAGCGGATACGCAAGTCGGGCCAAATGGCGCTGCTGAGAATGCAGGAACAATAACAAAAACAAATATCCGCCTGCGGACCGCACAAAGCCAATGAACGTCAGGCCAGTTCAGCGTTTAGGTCGTGGACTAGGAACACTAATATAAGTGTATGTGTATGAGTGTGTGTGTGTGTGTGTGTGCGTGTGTGTGTGTGTGCGTGAGTGTGCTGAGTTAGGTGACTTGGGGACAACGGACAAAAAGGACAGAAACACGCGCCGGGTCCGGCGAAACGTACGCACAACAGACACAGAAAAGGAAACGTTAATAAAAGTGTATTAAAAAAAAGAATCGATGAGTACCATTTAGGCCCCACACACACGCACATATACAGTGAGAGAATAGTAGGCACCCTTGAAGAACTGTCTGAAACCTTTTCAAGAGCCGAGGCACTTGGCGAACTGTAAAGGCCTCGAACCTAACCAAATATAGTTAGGGACATGCATATGGACATTGCTGGCAAATTGAGTTATTGTCCGAGTAAAGCTTTTAATCTGTGCGATTTTAATGTTTGTGCAAAGAGATTAAGAAAACAAAAGTAAAGTAAAGTTAAGAAAAGAAAGAAAAGTAATTTGGGAATGGAATAAAGTCTTTGACAAATAACAAATTACAAATGCCACATAAATGGGTCAACAAGTGCTGCGACGGCCCAAAATCCTTAAAAAATAAAGTCGAAAATAAATATATATATACATTTTAAGAGATCTGTTATTTAGCCAGACAGTGACATGGGGCAATGTTCTGTTCATAAAACAGAAACAAAAAAAAAAAACAAAAAGAAAACTTAATGGATTCGACTAACGGACTGACTTGACTCACCGTCAGCCTAGGGCACCATTCTATCGTTTGGCGCGTCTCCAAAAGGGCCATAAGACAGACAGAGACAGAGAGAGAGCAAAAGCGCGCGCAAGTGAAGACAGAAAACAAAATGAAACTGTGTGAAAACAAATTTTGAAGTAATTTACGTTACGCGTCAGAGAAAAACGTCGCTACGTTTTATTTATATTATGAAATTTAAGGCGAAAAAAGTTGCTCAAAAGTAAAGTGCTTTTGGGAGGCAGGCCCCGAGGAGCCCCACGCTGAAAGCACAACATTTGCATTCAAGGGTAAAAATATTAGAATTTTCTCATTTGAGGCGGAGGGCTTCTATTCTTTTTTTTGTGTGTTTTGCTTTTCTCTACTAATTCGAGTGTTTGTGTTTAATTTATTTGTATTTCTCCTCATATTCTTGTTGTTGTATTTGTTTTTGTGTTTGGTTGCTTTGTTTACACAAAAGCCACAAACACAGCTAAAGCTACGGCTACAGCTGAGCTTAGCTGTAAATAAATATAAATACGCACACACCCACACGCACGCATAATAACAAAAGCTACTCACCTATTAAACACACACTCACACATTCAAGCACGCATACACGTGTGCGTCGACTGCGGCGTTGGCGACAAATTTGAAATGCAGTTACATTTCGCCGCGAATTGCATTTGTTTTTTCCTTTTCCTTTTTCTTCTCTTGTATTTTTGTTGTGCTTGTCTCCGTTATTGTTGTTGTTGTTGTTGTTTTTGTTTTTGTTGTAGTTTTCTGCCTGATAACACAAACGACGCGGCAATTGCGGGTGAATGGGAATTAGAAAAATGCGACAAATCGCTTTGCACTGCACTTGACAAGCATTTGTTTATGGTTTCTTGTTTTTGTTGTTATTTTTTAATTTTTTATGAAAACGCTGAATTGTTGATTAGATTTATACACTAATTCTCTGGCAGTCGCTTTTGTTTGTTATTTGTATTTGCTGTAGATATTATGCAAAACTGTTTGCCCTGTTGTTTTACAACCGGCGGCAATTCCGCATACGTAGTGTTGCGGCAGCTTAATGCTCGAGCAGCTGGCGGGCGGTGGGTGGATGAGCACTGGACACAGAATTGCTCGACTTCCGGCTTTTCGACTTTTTCACAGCACGACGACAAGTTGAGCACTGAGCACGACGTTTGCGACCAAAAAATTCTGTGCGGGCCTAGCTAAATTACAGCGTACTCAAATGGCCTCTCTCTCTCTCCCTCTGCCCCACATTGTTGCTGCCTCGCTGACGCTTGGGCGCACATACTCTCTCTTTCGCTCACTCTCTTGTTTTGCTTTGGCTAGCTCTCTCTCGCTTTGAAGCAATCGTGTTCTGCAGCTTATGAACTCTGAGCGCTACTATTGTCGTCTTTTCGTTGCTCCAGTTCGCTTTGGCGCCAGACATCAACTGATAGGGCGAACCAGCGGCAGCTGCAGCAGCAGCAGCAGCGCTCGCAGCGCCGACAAGCGGTTGCTTTGGCGCAAACGTCGGCGTCGGCGTCAGCGTCGCATGTGCTACGTTTTGTTTACTGTTATTTGGCACAAGCCGCTGATTTAATGTACTCTCTCGTGCTCATTCAAGTTGCCTGTGGGTGGTGACTATAAAAGGTACAGTGTTGCCAAAGTGTCAGTGGTATTGCAAAATACAAAAGCCGACAAAGTAACTTAAATAAACTATCTTTTCTTATTTTACAATTTTATATATTTTAGTTTTTAGAGTAATATTGAAATATTTTATATAATTTAAGAATCAGTAAAATTCGTGCGCAGTAAATTCATTTTATTTCCTTGAAAGTTTGATTCGAATATATGCATATCGGACCACTGTGCCTCAACATTAAGAGCGTTCTCTTCAACGGCGTCTGTTGCGCAAGCGCCATTTTGGTGGGCAGGCGTTTGCCCATTGTTGGAGTTCAAGGCTCTTAATGTGCTTGTGCTCTTCCTTTAAGAGAAGCCTTCAGACTGAGTGATGTGATCTTGAGTGAAGTTAACTTAAAATATAATTCGTTAATTAAGTTGGTATTAGGACAACATTATTATATTTAAGAGCAAATAAATTATACATAGAAATTGGAGATTTAATCTTTCGGAATCTAAATCTTACTACTCACTTACTAATCATACTTTGAGCAAATATTGCTTGATATTGGAAATTTGAAAATTATTTCAATTGTACTTTGACTCAACCTATTTAAACATATTTTGCTGAGCTTTCATCGCTTCCTCTTAAAATACGAATTATACCACATTAAGCCAAATCCCCCGTCTAGATGAGCTCACTGTCGCTGGTCACGTCGACGTCCGGCGCCGTAGCTGGCGTTGCTTCTTTGCCCTCATTGGCGTCGTCAGTGTCCTCGGCTTCCGGCTTGCGTTCCGGTTCCACTTCCACCTCCATTTCCGCCTCGCGCACGCCATCCTCACATACCGCCAATGGCTTGCGCTCGAGCAACGGCCGCGGTGTGCGGCCCAGGAATGTATTGCAGACGGTCACAATGGACTCGCACTCATCGGGCGCTTTGGTAACCACAAACACGCAGCTCTGGATGACGTCGTGCGGCGTATTGTCCATCAGCTGGAACACTATATGCTGTTCCTCTATGTTGCCGTGCGTGACAACTTTGCCGTGCAATCTGCGCTCGACAAAACCGTCAAAACTTTCACCGCAAACTTCGTCATTCTTTTTGACTGTCGCTCAAAACTTACCCCAAGGGCTCGCCGCTAATTTTCATTTCCAGCTCAGCGTATTTCGAAAGCACATAAGTGAACAGCTCCTTTGCGTCGCTATAGTCCATCTGCAAGGGGATATGATAGAGACAGAGAGAGATAGACAGAGAGCTCTATCAGATATTAAGTTGTCTACTTACGTCCTCAATGCAGTGGTTGGGCGGTATACAAATCGATAGCTGTGCAAACGCAAATTACAAATTACTGTATATTATATATACCATATATTATATATTATAATTTACTCACCGTTTGCTGAGCGAGCAGCACAATTATTAAGTAACAATAAATATCCATAGCTGAACCACTCGGCGATCGACTCCAACACCAACTGAATCGCATGAAACGTTGTGACTGACATTGTCTCTGCTTAGCTCTATAATAAACACCAGTGACGTCATAATAATTAATATAATACGAAGATACAAAAGTTCATTCATTGGAAACTCTCACGCTAAATTGTAAACCTGGTGGCTAGCCACACAATTTTTATTTAAATTTCGATGTTAATTTGAAGAGTCGACAATAATGTAACGACAATGTAAAATTCTACATCATTTTAGATATATATATATTTGAATATAAAATGAATAGATCGAATATATATATATATATAATAATATATATATATATACATAAACTCGAATTCATATTTTTAAATATCAGTACAACTTTTTTTATGGGCAAAAGTCAACAAATATCAAGCCTTGTTGAATCATCAAAACAATGACTTACCAAAAGAGAACGATTAAAGAAGAGAGCAATAGGGATAGAGAGCCATTCCCTGCCGAAAAAATGGCATAAGTTATAGATAGGGAATATTTTAAAATATTCAAAATGTGAAAGCATTTTTTAAAATTTTTCCAAATTTTTTTAAATATTTCAATATCAAAATTATTCACGATTTTTCACAGTTTTTCACATTTTTCAAATTTTTTTTCAAATTTTTAATTTTTTTTTTCAAAATTTTGTCAATTTCTTCAAATTTTTGTCAAATTTTTCAAATATTTTCAAAACTTTTCAAACATTTTGAACGTTTTTAAAAATGTTCAACATTTTTCCAATGCTCCTTTAGGTGATTAGAAAATCTTGACTTGGCAGGCCAACAATTTTCTAATAGTTATAGTCTAATTCTACAATTATAACAATGTCAACTGTAGACAACCTATGTATTATCATTTGTATAGATAATTGAGTAAACATTATAATAAGAAAGAACTTTAGTTCCCATAGCATATGCTGAATGAATACAATTGTCTTAAATAAATATATAAAAATAAGTAAATAGCTAACGTGAACTGCTGGAGATAATTTAACAAGCGTTCAAGGCAGACAGAATTTATTTGTATTTACTTAAGTTATTTAAATTTCTTCATTTATAAAACCATTGAAGGTGAACTGGGATATTTTGGTTGCGTCGATTGATATTTGACGTTCAGCCTAAAAGAAAAAACAGCTGCGCATATTTGCAAAGAGTCCATCGATGTTTTTGCTATATAAGAGCAGATTGTCTACTTCAAATTGTACCAAAATCAAAAACGATCTTGTCGAGCTGACAATCTATTAAAATGCGCGCTGCAACAATTGTCCTGAGCTTCGCCATTTTGGCCAGTTTCGTTGTGCGGCGCAGCGAGGCAGTGGCCTGTACATCGTTTGCTCCTGATCTACCTCAGGGTTGCACCAACTGTCAACAAGCAGCAAATGCAAATAATGCTGACTGTACAACAACAACTTCAACAACAACAACAACGACAACAACTGAGGCATCGACCAACTCTGTCGGAACAGGCGGAACTGGACCGCGAATTGTGCGCATTCGCAATCTACAGTACACGAATGTGCGGCGCGTCCGCATCAATAGCAATGGGAATGCTTTGAGCGGAAGTCAATACAATGGCAATAGACGTGGAAACGTGAGGCGTGGCAATGCGAGGCGTGGCAATGCGAGGCGTGGCAATGCGAGGCGTGGCAATGCGAGGCGTGGCAATGTGAGGCGTGGAAACGGTGTCAACGTGCGTGTGATCAGGGTTTAAGCATATGAAACCGCATAAATTTCTAAATCGATTAATAACTAAATATATTTTAAACAATTTACTTACCTAATTTGCCCGCTTAACTATTCAATTTTTAAATATTAGAAATTTTCAACTCAAAAAATTATTAAGTATTTATTTAAAATGCTTCAATAATTTAAAAATTATTAATTTAAAAATTAATTTAATAATTTTTAATTTTATTTAAATTAGAAATAAAAGAGAAATGGGACCTTAATTGTTTAATAAATTAATCAATCACAAATTTATTTATTTTTCAGTTAAAAATTTATATTTGTGTATAGAGTAAATATTTAATTGCCTTTTGTCCTAAGCCAAAAACGTATAACAAAATATTTTTTAAATTCAAAATTATATTCTTTTTTTTTAATATATTAAGCCTTTAAAACATTGTAATATTCTCTTCTTTCATGTCTTTTCTGGTTTATCAGTAGCAAAGTTTAGATTGAATGTAAATCTTTTATATATCTGAAGCTGCAGGAAATCGAATTTTGCGATAGAAAATTGCAAACAGCTGTGCAAATACTACAGTCGAGGCTTTCTCCTTGATATAAAAAACGCTGTTGTTCCAAATAATATAAGAAATTGTTGAGGAATTCCCTGGGCTGTTGTCCAAAACATGAGAATCCGCGACATTTTCCTTTTCACGTATATTGCACCACCAACACCACCACATTATGCGCCGGGACTTTATAATATTTATATTTAAATCATACAATAATTATATATACAAAATAGAAATAAATATAAGTCAAACAAATTATTCTAAAGAAATCACATATTCGTAACTGGAGCCTCAAAAAAATTAATAAGTTGCGCCGAATGTTAGGCTACATTAAATTGGATGCATTTCAGCTTCGCGTTTCATAGCACTCAACTTTCTGTTGGTATACAACGTGCTGAGTTCTCTGCTGACTTCAATATGCAAATTGAAGTGATATCAAATAATCATACCTAACATACTATAATACTGATTAGGAAATATATATAGCAATTAACAATTATCTGCTTTTTTAGGATCAATATTAAAAATTTACTTATATTTTAGTTTTTGTTCATCAGGTGTATCTATATCAGCAAGGTGAACTAACAAAATCATAAATGGGCTTTATGGAACCTTAGCTAAGTTCTAAATGTCACTTCAAAGAATAGTTTAAAAGCCAAGCTAAATCAGTCATTTCCTTATCAGCATAATGTATTAGGTTAATTGCTTCGCTCGGCTGAGCGAAGTAATTCATAAGTGAAATCAATAATATATATATATATATATACATACATATGTATATAAATATATGTCAGTGAACTGGATTATCTTCGGCTACAATTATCAAATAAATATAAAAATCATCTTGAACCTAAAAAAAAAACGAATATATAAAATATTTATACACCTTTTAGGCCAGGTAAGATTTTAAACATATTTTTCATAGAAAACAATAATAAATTTTCATTTTTACCTAGCTGCAGGTTTTCTTACCTGCTTGCACTTAGGTACGCTTCTTCCATTCTTCTTCGATCGTCTGTGATCTTCTGCAGATATGAAAAATCAACATATTGAAACCAGACAAGAGCTCTGAGGCTAGATGTGTATGCCTAGGTTTGCTGATAAGAGGCCATGTTGACACGACACTAACATATTTTTGGGCAATTGTCTTTGTCTAGTTGTCAGGCTGTAATTACGTAGACTACAAGAAGCATATCAAGTGGCATGGAGCTACAAATTATATTATATACAAATTATATATGTATAGCATATCAAAATCAGATTTGGAATCAGCAATTAATTTAACTACACTTAATTAGCTGACAGGTAAGTATGCGAAAGAAGGCAACTTGCACAGCTTTAAGTATTCAAATTAATTTTTTTAGTTTTTACATTAAAGATTCTAGAAATGAATTTTAAGCATTTGTTTTTATTTTATATAAAGAACGTCATCGGCAGGCTGGCCTCCACGATGCGAAAAATATTTAAATGATTTTTCAATCAACTGGGAATCGAGGCGACTAGCCGGCTTTTTAAACGAACCGGTTCGGGTCCAAAGCCACAACAAACAACTTAGAACTTGGATTCTTATTTACAATATAAAAAACTTGTATAATTAAAGGCTCATAAATACGGAATACGAAACGATATGATGAGTTCATAGAAATGAATGAACAAATGAAATGAAGTTACAAAAGGGGGTATACCCTGAATATTCTTGCCTATATCTATCAAAATACACATATACAAAGAGGCATATGTCAGTGTTTGAATGTTGTCCAATAAATTGTCTTTACGAACACTTTATATATTTTATAATTGTTGATGTTTTAATATATATGTAAAATGCAAATGTTAAAAATTATTAAAGATTTTCGAAGATTATCGTACATTCAGTACACAACTATCAGGTCTATAGTCCGCATCTGCATCGGCCTATTGCATAAGTGCTTACAAAATCATTACCTGTTGGCCACATTTATTGAGTACAGAGTATAACAAGCTAAATATATATATAAGCGAAATTCGTCTCGTTCGCATATTCAATTGCGTCATTATCTAGCAATAAATATCTATTTATCTATCTATCTATCCACCTATCTATCCATCTACCTGTGTATATATTGCCCGTTAAGGAAGCAATTGAACACACTTAGAATTCCATTTAGCAGTCGACTCAAGTTTTAGTTTTTCTTGTTCTTTATTGTAAAGCTGACATGGTTATGGGTCGCTTAGAGAATCAGCGCTTAGGCGCTGTGCTTCTTGACTACTTGACCGTCGGGGCAGTTAAAGGTCACTTGGATGCCGTTCTCGAGCCAGGGCTGGGACCAGATCTCCACATTGCAAGTCTTCGTGGTGCTGCCGTCAATCAGCTCCACATCGTAAACGTATTTGCTGCCTGAAACAACTTGGTGCGTTGCCTTGATAATTTTGCCCAATCTAAGCAAATATTTGAATGATTTTATAAATGTACTAAATTCAATAAATGTTCCTTAATGCTTACTTATAGTTGGGTCCATCGCCGCTAGCCAATTTGGCCAGTGAATTGTTTAGGGTTTCCTCGGCTTCCTTAAGTTCAGAGCCAGAGAGCTCCGATACGCCGCCGAGAAGCTATAGGAACCAAATTTATATAAATAAATACATATATATACACACACACATATATATATATATATATATATATATTTATTTATATATATTTATATATATATATATTTATATATATTTATATTTATATTATATTTATATATATTTCTATATATTTATATATATATATATATATATATATAGATATATATGAATGAGGCACTTCATCTTATTTACTTACGCCAGCCGAAACAACTGTCAAGGCCAAGCTGAGAACAAAAATGATTTTCATTGAGAACATTTTTTTTCCAAATTTCCGCCGAACTGCACAAAGTACGTTTCCAGACTGAATGCTCGACGCTCAGCTGAATCGACTTTTATAGCCGATCTCAAATTGTTGACTCTGAGGTGAGCATATGTGTGTGTATTTGCCTCTTATAGAGCACATCGATCTGAAAGCAACAAACTAAGAGAGAGAGAAAGAGAGAGATAGAGAGCGTGAGAATGAGAAGCAAACAAGAGAAATTATATTATAAAAATATAAAACAAATACGGGTTGGTTTAGATGTCTATAGACTATTCAAAGTTTGTTTAGAACCTAATCTTAATCATAATATATTTTTGTTAATTAATTATAAATATATAAACTGTTAAGCCGCTCCTAATCGTCGAAATTAAAAATTAAATTATTTATTTAATTGTTTAGCTCCAAGTTCAACTGATTAATATTAAATGCTAACATAAAAAAATGTTTTTCATATTATTTATAAGTACAGTTGTCTGTTTGTCATATTGTACTAAATTTTTTAGGCTGGCATAAAGCAAAATATAATAACGACTGAATAATACTTGTTCACAGTCCAAGCACATATCAAAGAGGAAATGTGCAGTAACTTAACTGTTCAAAATGGCAGCTCTACAGCACTGTAAAAGCAACAGTTTATTTTCGATCGGCCACGCCCTTGGTTGGACGGTCGGACAGCGAGACGAACATTGCGCAAAACCAATATACTCCTTCTCTAATTGAGTATTAAAACATCCGGAACAGGCGATAAGAACCGGTTTAAATTGTTATAAAAACAAGTAAGAAAGCTCTAGTCGGGGTGCCCGACTAGGAGATACCCTGATCCCAGTCCTTTGAGTTTTGTAATATTTTCCGTAGTTTGTATCGAGTATTAAAAAAAAAAGAAAACAAATAAAAATCGACATTGCGAGACCAGGATTCGAACCCGGATTATTTGCGCAACGTGCACAAACTCTACCAACACCGCCACTTCATAACTAAAAAAAAAAAAATAAATAAATAATATAAAACAATAAAAAACATTTCATCTCCTCTGGTCTCGAACCCGGACCAAGCTGCATCCGAGAGGTGCCTCTACCAACGCAGCCACTGCCCTTCTTACGCGAGCTGTTGCAAATTTGAACATAAGTAGCAGCTAATAATTCAGCACAATTCAATCGCAATTTCAATTCTTGGAATAGAAAAGTATACACGCATTTGAATGTATGTGTGCACACGCATAGGAAAAATGCGTGCGCGTGGCGCTGCTGACATGTGCTTTTGCAAATTGGCCAAACGTTTTGTTTAATAACTTCTGTTTTACTTAATGGATTTTAATGAAATTTTCAGCATATGATCTACATATCCTATTGGCTTGGTTGAGATGCAAACGCCTTCACATAATGGCCCTAGTTCCAACTAAACTTAAATTCTAAGAATTTGGGGGAATTTGGAGCCGGTATCCAAAATCCAACAAAAATCAAAATTGCATAAAATATACATAACACTAAATACAAAATTTGGAGGCTCTAGCTCTTAAGACGTTCGAGATATAATTTATTTACTGCATTTCAATAATGTTTTTATTCGATAACAATTAAATGCGAATAGTTATCGAATATTTGAAACAAACTTGACCTGCGCGTGCTATACACGGACCTACAAAAAAAATTTCAAGTCTCTAGCTCTTATAGATGCTGAGATCCACGCGTTCACACATACGGACAGACGGACAGACGGACAGACGGACAGACGGACAGACGGACAGACGGACAGACAGACAGACGGACAGGGCTCAATCGACTCGGCTTGTCGTCCTGATCAAGAATATATATACTTTATGGGGTCTGCCACGCCTCCTTCTGCCTGTTACATACATTTGCACAAAACCATTATACCCTGATTTCCCATTTTTAATGGGATCAGGGTATAAAAAGAAAAATATTAATATTTTTTTTTAAACAAAAATAAAAATAATATGACTTAATACATATATTAGCATAATTAATGACAACAATTATCAAACATATTTCATTTCAGTTCACTTGACATTATAAAATGTCGAGAGCTGCTTTATTCACGCCTCTAGAGTATAGTTATTCTGATCCCAAATAAAACTGCGAACAGAACAAAATTAAAAAAATAATATAATTAGTGCCGAAAAATGCCCAGCGCATTCAATCTGAAAGACAGACGGATATGGCTAGATCAGCTGGGCTGTTGATCCTGAACATATATATACATATATATATACATATATATATACACTTTATGAGGCACGCCCTGTGCTGCCTGCACACACATTTGAGCAGAACCATTTTACTTTCAGAGTAGTCAGAATTTGAAATAAGCTAAATAAAAGTCTTTTTTATTTATTTTTAGCTTTAAAAAATTAATATATTTTCTACTCATAAATTATTTAAAAAAATATATGTATGAAAATGAATAAAAAAATTAATTAAAACTAGAAACTTAATATGTTGATATGTATAATATACACATACAAATATATATTTATATATTTAAGTTTGATCAAAATAAAATCAAAATAAAATAAGGTGCAAGTCTGGACGGAGTTTCTGATTGTCATTAGCATAGCTATATCAACAGTAAATATTCCAAAGACTGCTAAAAAGACTATAGAAATTAGTATCTAACTATCAGGTCTATGGGGCAGATGCGCAGATGAGACGCAGCTTGGGAAGTGAACTACGGCTGCATAGGCCTGTTGCATGAACCATTAGACTTTGCAGTAAATTTTGAAACCTGTTCGCTTGCGTCATTATCGAGCAATACATATCTATATCAATTTTTTTCTGTTTCGTTTCTTTATTGTAAAGCTGATATTCAAGGTGTTTGGTTGTGGGTTGCTTAGGCGCTGTGCTTCTTGACAACTTGTCCGTCGGGACAGTTAAAGGTCACTTCGATGCCGTTCTCGAGCCATGGCTGGGACCAGATCACCACATTGCAAATCTTCGTGCTGCTGTCCTCAATCAGCTCCACGTCGTAGACATATTTGCTGCCCGAAACAACTTGGCGCGTTGCCTTGATAATTTTGCCCAATCTAAGCAAATATTTGAATGATTTTATAAATATATTAAATTCAGTTAATGCTTCGTTAATTCTTGCTTGTAGTTGGGTCCATCGCCGCTAGCCAATTTGGTCAGTGAATTGTTTAGGGTTTCCTCGGCTTCCTTAAGATCATCGCCAGAGAGCTCCTTAATGCCACCGCGAATCTATATGTATATTTCTTTAGATTTATTTAAATGAGACACTTAAAATAGTTCACTTACGCCGGCCGAAACAACTGTCAAGGCCAAGCCGAAAATAAAAATGATTTTCATAGAGAACATTTTATATTTTATTTTTCGAAATTTCCGTTGAGCTGCACGCAAAGCACAACTTTAGACTGAATGTTCGACGCTCAGCCGAATCGGCTTTTATAGCCGATCTCTTATAGTTAACTATGAGGTGAGCAAGTGAGTGAGAGAACGTGAGAGTAAGAAGTAAACAAAAGAAATTAAATTATGAAAATAAAAATCAAATGCGGTTTGTTTTATATTATCTTTATATTTGTGCATAGGATTTTTTGTTGCTTAGAATCGAATCCTTATTATAAGCTTTTGTCTTAATCAAAAGAAAGAAAGAGAGCTGTCTACATCACAAATTGTCAAACTTATTTATTGAAATATTTAATATATATAAGTTTGCTAATTAATTATAAAAATATAAATTGTTAAGCCTCTCTTAATCTTCGACATTAAAAAACTAAATTATTTATTTAATTGTTTAGCTCTAAGTTCAACTGATTAATATGCAATGTTAATGAACATAACAAAATATTTTTAATAAATTCATTTTAAGTACAGTTGTCTGGCCTAAAACAAAAAGAACAACGACTGCATAATACTCGTTCGCGATCCAAAAACAGTTATTTAATATCAACAGGGAGTCTGCTGTAACTTAAGTGTTCAACAGGGCAGCTCTAGCTTTATTTTATTTTCTACCACGTCCTCAGATGGACGGACGGACAGACAGCAAAGCGAACATTGAACTAAACCAATATACTCGTTTCCTAATTGAGTATAAAAACATACGGAACAGGCGATAAGAACCGGTTAAAACAAGTAAGAAAGCTCTAGTCGGGGTGCCCGACTAGGAGATACCCTGATCCCAGTCCTTTGAGTTTTTTAATATTTTCCGTAGTTTGTATCGAGTATTAAAAAAAAAGAAAACAAATAAAAATCGACATTGTGAGACCAGGTTTCGAACCCGGATTATTTGCGCAACGTGCACAAACTCTACCAACACCGCCACTTCATAACTAAAAAAAAAATAGAACAATAAAAAACATTTCATCTTCACTGGTCTCGAACCCGGACCAAGCTGCATACGAGCGGAGCCTCTACCAACGCAGCCACTGCCCTTCTTATTCGAGACGTTGCAAATTTGAACATAAGTAGCAGCTAATAATTCAGCACAATTCAATCGCAATTTCAATTCTTGGAATAGAAAAGAATAGGAAAAATGCGAGCGCGTGGCGCTGCTGACATGTGCTTTTGCAAATTGGCCAAACGTTTTGTTTAATAACTTCTGTTTTACTTAATGGATTTTAATGAAATTTTCAGCATATGATCTATATATCCTATTGGCTTGGTTGAGATGCAAACGTCTTGACATAATGGCCCTAGTTCCAACTTAACTTAAATTCTAAGAATTTGGGGGAATTTGGAGCCGGTATCCAAAATCCAACAAAAATCAAAATTGCATAAAATATACATAAGACTAAATACAAAATTTGGAGGCTCTAGCTCTTAAGACGTTCGAGATATAATTTATTTACTGCATTTCAATAATGTTTTTATTCGATAACAATTAAATGCGAATAGTTATCGAATATTTGAAACAAACTTGACCTGCGCGTGCTATACACGGACCTACAAAAAAAATTTCAAGTCTCTAGCTCTTATAGATGCTGAGATCCACGCGTTCACACATACGGACAGACGGACAGACGGACAGACGGACGGACGGACAGACGGACAGACGGACAGACGGACAGACAGACAGACGGACAGGGCTCAATCGACTCGGCTTGTCGTCCTGATCAAGAATATATATACTTTATGGGGTCTGCCACGCCTCCTTCTGCCTGTTACATACATTTGCACAAAACCATTATACCCTGATTTCCCATTTTTAATGGGATCAGGGTATAAAAAGCGCCTAATATATTTAAAACAAAAAAAATAATTGTTTATAAGCAAATGAACAAAAATAATATGACTTAATACATATATTAGCATAATTAATGACAATAATAATCATAATTACAACATCAATACATAATTATTGACAGAACTGCTCGACATTACGCAACTTTTAGAGTTAGTAATTTTAGAATTTAGTAATTCTAATTCCGAAGAAAGCTGAGAACTGAACAAAATCGAATTAGAAAAAATATATATTTAGATAATATTAGAAAATCTCTGAGGAGAAATAAAACAAGCGTCCAAAGTGTTGATAGCTATAAATAGAGCTCAAATGTAACCTTGGTATGAAGTCCTATAAAAGCTGTAAAAACTCCGCAGTTCGAAAAGAATTCCCTTACAATCTCATCATTTAACACTATAAACAAATTCGCTGGCTCAATATCTGGCTGAACAAGAGTATATATTAATATATATACATATATTATGAGACCTGCCACAACCTCTGCAGCGTGCTACAAACATTTGAACAGAACAATTATACGTTCAGGGCATTGAAATATAAATTATAAATTAATATATAAAGTATTTTTAAAGTATTTTTAAGTTTTCAATAATTAGAATATTTTCTGTTTATATAATATTAAAAAAATATAAAAATAAATTAATATATATATATATATTTATATATATATAAATTCAATTAATGCTAAAAATTAAATATTCTTATATGTATAATATACATATAGAAATATATATTAATGTATTTAAATTTGTTCATTTTTGAAGCGAATGCGAAAGTCTGGACGAAGTATTTATGATTCTCATTAGCATAGGCGTGTCAACAGCAAATATTCTAAAGATTGCTAAAAACACTCCAGAAGTCAGCCCGAATAGGTCTCTCTGTGAACGAAATCTGCTATTGTTGTAAGTGTTAAACAAAGGCTGATCTAAGCCTCTGCTGCTGTTTAATTAGCTGCGATCTGTTCTTAACAGTTGTTTTTGATTTGCTTACTTAAGCTGTAGCTATACCCATTGATCGTCATGAGTAAGAGGGTATGCTGTTTTTGTTCTTAATGTGGGTGGCAGGCAAAACAGCCGAGACGATCTAGCCGCGTTTGCTCTCAGCCTCAGATTTAGAGATTTAAAATATCAAAAATTCTATATATTCATGAGAGGAACGATAAACGATATTAAGCTTCAGTAATGAAAGCATATATCCTAGGTCTTAGAGACTAAAACCATTCATTTGGTAAATAGGCTTAGCTGAAGTCTAGTAAAGCAGCCAGCATCTGCCTTGGATACCTTTCTCTTTTGTTTTTACTAAAAGTACAAGTAAATTCTGTCATATATATAACTTTTTAGGATTTAGTTATGAAGATCGAGTTAACGTCGAAGTCATTCAAGAAGAGACATAAAATATGTATTGTATAGCTATATTTATGTATTGTATATGTGTGTATGTATGTAATCATGGATATAGAATATTTCAACTAGGCACGAGTATGTTCTAGTCGAGCAATCCCCGCTATAAGATCGAAGAGTTAAGGCCGAACTTATTTCCAAAGCAGAGAACGTACTTCTTCCACATATAACATATGTGTTATATCTGAATATATATAGATTTGCATTAGAATATTTAAAATATGCACGCGACACCGAGTTCGAGGCATGTTCTAGTCGAGCAATCCCCACTATAACACGCTACCTTGATTATCTGACGCCACCACTACCTGTGTGACGTCACTAACTGAAGCCATTCAGCACACAAATTATGTAATCTGCCAAAGATGTATTTCGGTACGAGGCAGATTTCAATAAATTGAGACGAAAACCGGTTTTGGTGCTTCAAAATCTGTTTATAGGTTTACTCGAATGTTTTTACAATGCCTGAACAGAAATGATTACCAGGTGCTGTCGACATTGGTATCATCGCCTTCGCACTGGATTTTCACATTGGTGCCGTTCTCCTGCAGCCACGCCTGCGTCCAGATCTGCACATCGCACTGCTTGGTTCCAGTCTCGTTGCTCAGCTCCACGGTGAACTTCTCCAGAATGCCAGAGACAACTTGCCTGGATGCCTTCAGTACTTTGGTGGCACTGCAGAAATCGATATAGTGGCAGAATATTAGCTCTATATATAAATATATAAATATGTAAAATATAACAAGCTGCTCTTTTGATTAAGCTCTGCGTGACTTGTAGAAAATATAGTTAAGATAAGACCCCATCAGACTCATACAAAGCTCCGTTATGAACACAAATTATTCGGATAGTTTTAAGGCTTCCGCCTTAAATTTGATATCTATATACCCGATTCAGATACGACAGATACTAGTTACTTCCGACCAATAAATTCTAGTTTTTTCTAAAGTCTTATAAAATATATTATTGCAAATATTATATTATATTTTATATTGAAAGCTATTAAAAATATTATAAAATTACATGAAATTTAGTGAACCATAAAGCAAATTGGTCCTACAGCCTTACAGCTAAAAAATGGATTTACTTTTTATCCCCAAAGACATTTCCTTAAATTTGACTTTATCCAAAAAACGGGAAAGAGTATTGCGCAGTCGATGCGACAGTTTTCACCTGCTTACCTAATGCCACATTTAATCTATTTGAGCAGACCGAAAAACTGGGTTGGAAACGTTGGATGACTCACGTATAGCTAGGTCCATCGCCAGTTGCCAGCTTGGCCAGAGTCGCGTGCAAGTTCTCAACTGCCTTATCCAGCTCATCGCCACTGAGCTCGGCGGGAGCGCCCAAGAGGTGACTTCTGGCCAGGGTCGAGCACACCAGTGCAAAGACGGTCAAATAAAAGATTTTCGAATCAAACATTTTCAATATGGAACTATAACTAGCTTGGCCAAAAGTTCACACCAAACTAAATGCTCAATCAGAGAAATTAGCCTTTTATACGCTGTTCGCTCTGAGCGCAGGTTGCTCGCACCCATACCACGATATGTATATAGTTATGCAGACATATATATATTTGTCTATCTGCGATACACCAACTTATTTTTTAATTAATTTACATTAATTATTCGCGACGCATTGTTACTCTAAGACTAGTTTTTATGCCTAAGTTGATCATGATCTGTTAATTAATTTGAAATATTTAGCTTCGAAATAGAAGAGAAAAGTTGAATGACGAATAGTGAAAGAGAGGGAGATATGGGGAGAGAGAGGGGACGACATAGAGAAAGAGAAAGTGGGAAGTAGTATAAAACAAACACATAGACATAGAGAGAGAGAGAGACACAATGAGATAAAAAGTAGTTAAGACACAAAAAGAGAGACAGAGATGAATAGATAGAGGTAGAAGGTAGAGAAAGACAGGGAATAGAATGAGAGACAGAGAAATAGAAGGAGAGATAAAGAGTAAGAAGAAAAAGAACAGAAAGAAAGAGAGAGAAAAATAAAATGAAAGAGAGAGAGAGAGACCGATTGAGAAACATTGTGAAATGTAGATGAATAGAAAGAGAGGCAGAGATAGAGAGTGAAGAGACAAGAGAGGCATAGAGACTGAAGATGAGGGTATGAGAGGGGGAGAGACCCTCTCACGTATCTATATATGTATATATATATTGTACGTATATTATATATATATATATATATATATATATATATATATATATATATATATATATTTTATATTTCACATGTTTTCAACTCACTTTTTCTATAGTTAATCAACATTTAGCTTAACTTCAAAAAGGTTTTGCGGCCTCAAAAATATATTTGATATAAATTGACGACGGAAGAAATTGTTTAACTTGATTGATAACTCGAAACAAAAGTTTTTCAAGTACAGTCAGAATTTGACGTCAATAATAATGTATATAGATATTTTCCAACTATTCAGTATTGTAGGTATTTAAGCAAAAAGATAATTCGTTTTTGTTTTTGTCAATTAAAAATAAATTCCATGAAAGAGTAATGCTAGTTGGAAATATTATCTAAATTATTTTTATTGTTTTACTCATTAAAAATTAGGATTTTGTGAAAATAAAGAAAATATTAACGAGAAGCAAAGTGATTCAATTTTGTTTTTAAGTGCGGGGGTAAACACTGTATACTGTATACTATAGCATATATAGATAGCATTTAGAGAGAGCCCTATATATTTGGCGCATTTTTGTCACAAGCATTGATCCCTACAAAATGAAGTCAATGTTGATTTTCACACAACTGATAAAGCAATACAGTTGATTCCATTTATAGACATACTATATAAACATACATATTGGGGCGTACTTAGCGAATTAAATGCGATAAAATCAGTAATATATAATTATATTTAACACGCATATTCGAGTTGGTTTAAAACGTGGTTTCGAGCACATTGTCATCGCCTTCTAGTTTGATTTCTATATTGGTGCCGTTCTCTGGCAGCCAGGGCCGTGACCAAATCTTCACGTCGCTCTCTTTGATGGCATCGCCCTGGGCGAGTTGAACCTTGTAGCGGTAGATCATGCCAGCGACCACTTGTGACGTCACGGACTTCACTTTAACAACTCTGGAAGGACGAATATTCCAGTTGAAACAAATTGAATAGAGCAAAACCGTTACTCACTGGAAGCTGGGCTTATCGCTCATTCCCGACAATTTGGCCAGCGATGTGTTTAATATATCCAGGGCATAATGTAAATCATCGCCCTGCAGCTCTTTCGATATTCCACCACACATAGGTTCGGTTTCTTCAGCCATTTAGTAGTTTCTGATAAGGCTGCGACTTTGAATGTAATATAAATACTTTGTGAAATTCTTGAATCAGAGTTAAACAGTGCAAATATCTCAACAAGTATTTACCTTATTTAATGGCGCTTTGTTTGGCAACTTGTCGATGACTGAGCGGTGAGTCGATCAGCTGGCACAGTTCAGGGTGGGCATTGGACTTTCTTTGTGTATGTAAAGTAAGAGAGTGACAATGAGAGAGTAAACACAGCAAGCAACGTACACAGTTTGCTCGCTTTCGCTCTATCTCTCTCTCTCTCTCTCTCGCTAATTTCGTTTCCATTCGAACAGTGACTCACTCATGCGATGATATCGTAAACAAGCTCTGGAAACAGGGGAATTTATGGAAATTTCCAAGAGCAATCGATATCGATAATTGTTATCTAAGCATCGTGATTATTAACTGAAATTTAAGTAAATTAAATAAAATTGCAATGAAATCAAAAACCATTATGCATTTATTTACTTCAGCATACCAATTCTTTAAAACAAGTTTGAGGTACGAATTTAAAAAGCCTTATAGTTAAGCTCGCTCTCTATTCTATTTATTTTTTTCTATTCTATTTAACACGCAGATTCGAGTTGGTTCAAAAAGTGATTTCGAACACGTTGTCATCGCCTTCTTGTTTGATTTCCATATTGGTGCCGTTCTCTGGCAGCCAGGGCCGTGACCAGATCTTCACGTAGCTCTCTTTGATGGCATCGTCCTGGGTGAGTTGAACCTTGTAGCGGTAGATCATGCCAGCGACCACTTGTGACGTCACGGACTTCACTTTAACCACTCTGGAAGGACGAATACTCTAGTTGAAACAAATTAAAAATTTACTAGAGCGAAACTGTTACTCACTGGAAGCTGGGCTTATCGCTCATTCCCGACACTTTGGCCAGCGATGCGTTTAATATATCGAGGGCATAACGTAAATCATCACCCTGCAGCTCTTTCGATATCCCGCCGTATGAACGTTCGGTTTCTTCAGTCATTGAGTAGTTGCTGATAAGGCCGCGGCTATGAATGTAATACAATTACTTTGTGAAATTCTTGAATCAGAGTTAAATAGTGGGAAAATGTCAAGAATCTACCTTATTTGATGTCGCTTTGTTTGGCAACTTGTCGATGACTGAGCGGTAAATCGAACAGCTGTCACAGTTCAGGGGGGGCATTGGACAATGAGAGAGTAAACAAAGCAAACAACGTACACACTTTGGTTCGCTCTCTTTCTCTCTTGCTAATTTCGTTTCCATTCAAAGTGACTCACTCAAGCGATGATATCGTAAACAAGCTCTGGAAACAGGGAAATTAATGGAAATTTCCAAGAGCAATCGATATCGATAGTTGTTATCTAAAGAAAGTGATTATTAACTGAAAATTGGGCAAATTAAATGAAATTGCAATTAAATGAAAAACCATTATGGATTTATTTACTTCAGCATACCAATTCTTCAAAACAAGTGTGAGGTACAAATTTAAAAAGCCTTATAGCTAAGCTCGCTCTCTATTCAATTTAAATAACGCAATAATTAACGATCATTCGTTGCTGTTATAGTACAGATTTTATATATATATATATATATATATTATTATATATTAAATATATATATATATATATATATATATATATATATATATATATATATATATATATATATATATATATATATATATATATATATTTATTATGTATAGATGTATTTGTTATATTTTATACTCTTCCCGCATAACACATTTTTCAATTTCTAATTGAAATTCTTGGTAAATATTTCAAAAAATACTTTTACCCCCCGGCCCCACCCTGCGAGAATCTTAATCAGAACTTAATTAATATATCCATTTTCTTTATGTTTTAGTATAGTTGTTTCGTTAGCAAAACAGTTCCAATAACAAATCCCTCTCCTTTAGTTTGTGTTTTCAGTTTCTTGCTTAGATGTGTATATGCATGTGCTCCAGCAGCTGAGCCCGATCGGAAAATATGGACGAGCACATCTCGCACTCGAAGCAACGGGTCCGACGCACCGTTTTACTGGCTGCTGCTGCCTTGGCTGCATCGGCTGCATGTGCAGCGGACACCACCTCGGAGATGGAAAAGAAACCGGAACTGACATCCGAGGAGTTGGCACTCGCTGCGACGCTCACATTGTAAGAGTCGACACCATAGCTAAGATATGACTTGCTGACGGCTTCTGTGGATGATGTGTTGCAGCTGGGTTTCGTGGCGTTGGAGCCGGCGGCAGCTGAGGATTTGCCACCGCTTCGCTTGGACGCCGCTCGTCTGCCCGAGCCAATGGCAGTGAGCTCTCGCAGATGGCGCGATGTACGCGCCGCCGACGATGAGGATGATGATGTGGGCGTGGCCGTTTGTCCAGTTGCGGCACTAACACGCTGTTGGCTCTCCACCATATCACGCAGATCCGGCGATGTGGGCTCAATTTTAATGAGATTTTGCTCTTCCTCCGGCAGGAACTGTGGCGTCGTCGACGATTCGCTGGTGAAACGCAGCCGCGTATTGCGATCATGTTTGAGGGGACTACGCAGTATCTCCTCGAGATCATTGACAATGCTGGGATTGAACTTGTCGTAGGTCTTCTCCCGCAACATTGCCGTATGGATCATCAGATGGGTGTCATCGTACATGAACTGGGTGCGCTGTTGCTGCTGCTCCTGCTCCTGCTTGATATGCAGCGGACTGGAACTGATCTGATTGGGCGGATGTGTGGCAGGTGATATAATCTCGTAGTCATCGACAATTCGCGAACTTGACACGCCGCACGACTTGACCAGCTGACTGGTCAGCTGGCTGCTGCTCTCATTGGTGCTCGTGCGCGTAATGTAGCTGCGGCCGCGCGTCTTCTTCGATGCATTCTCCGGGGGCAAGCGCGACTTCTCCGTGTGTATCATGCGTGGACGCGAGCTGCTCGTAGTGGCTGATGCTGCTACTGCTGAGACTGTGGCTGCGCTCTTGGTCGCTTTAGTGGACTTCTTTCGGTTGCTGCTGCGACTGCTAGCGACGTTGGACTTACCTGACTCCACGCCAGCTGCAGCCGTTGCTGCTGTGTCACCACTTCCTGATTTATCACTATTTTCGGGCTGTTTGCCCGCACCACGTCTCGATTTGGAAGCACCTTGCGTATTGCTGGATGAGCTAACGGCCGGCAATGTGGTGTCATTTACCACCACGAGCGAATCAATTTGGAAGATGCTCTTGTAGGTCTCATCAACGTTGGCAGCATTGCCATTGCTGTTTGTCTGCAGGAACTTTTCATCCCAGCTGCTATTGGCAGATTTAACCGAAGCGGATGCGTTGCTATTCGTAGCTCCATTTGCCACGGCTTTAGATTGATTAGCTGCTGAGCGCTTACGTTTCTCCTTTTTGGTTGGCAATGTGTCCGCCCCTTCCAGAAGATCATCGACATTCTCAACATCCAAGTCACAGAATTCCATATCGCTGGCATAATCCTCACCATCCTTATGCTCCGCCCGCATGTGGGCAATCTCATGGGGCTGCAGTTTCCTACGTCGCTTATACTTCCGTGGACCAGTCTAAAAAAAATACAAGATTAGGTTTATTAACTATATCTATTCTATAGCGAATGACTGCAACCGCTACTCACAATTGGCTGTCGCTGCTTGGCGGTGTTTGTATCGCTGTGCTGGATGAGATGCTGTATAAGCTCATTGGATGAGGACAAGTCGGCCGAGCAGACGGTGCAGTGGTAGGTGCCACGCACGGCATCCAGGCCCGAATGATGCGAGCGTATATGCTCACGCAGCACAACTCGCTGATTGAAGGCACGCGGACATACGGAACAGGCATAGGGCTTCTCGCCTGTATGAATGCGTTCATGCTTGCGCAGCGTTCCACCATCCGCGAAAGCCTTCCAACAATAGCGACAACCATATGGTCGCTCCCCCGTATGGATACGCACATGTATCTGCTGGGAACTACGCGAACCAAAGGTCTTGCCGCATTCATTGCAGGGAAATAGTTTGCCTGGCGAAGTGGTGCTGTGCGAATGTCGATGATTGGATAGCGTTCGTCCATCGGGAAACTCTTCGTGGCACACCTCACACACCACCGACTTGTCGCGATGCGAAGCCATGTGGCGCTTCAGTCGTGCTTTGTTGTGAAAGTTCTTGCCGCACTTCGAACACGAGTGGCATTTCTCACGCGAATGATCCCAGGCATGCTTGATCAGGGCTTTGCGATCTCGACACTCCTTGCCACACAACACGCATGAGTTGGGCTTCAGCTCCTGCGGATGGCGCGTGTGTAAATGCCGCTTAATAGCCTGCTCCTCATAGAAGCTAACACCACACAAAACGCATCTGAAAACGTATTCCATAAGTACATATTATAGAAGATCTTATTGTAGTGCTCCACTCACTTGAAAGGCGGGAAACGTGCATGCACCTCGGCATGGGCGAGTAGTTCCAAAGCGCTGGGAAACGATTTGCCGCATGTATGACAACAATGCTGCGCATCTTTGGCATTCTCGGCATCAGCGTCGCCAGTGACGCCCTCGACATCCGCGGACTGCTGCTTGTGCTGTTGCTTGGCATGGCGACGCAGCAGGTCCTGCCTGTGAAATGAAATGCCGCACTCGCTACAGTAGAAGTCACCATATAGTTGCTCTGATTCCGATTCACTGGCGCTATCCTCGCCAGCCGAAGCCGGATCATACTCCGAATTGCTCTCCTCGAACTGATGTGTCTTCTGATGTTCCTGCAGGCTGTAATTGTCCCAGAACATATCTTGACACTGATTGCATTCGAATGGAGAGTCAACGCGATGATTCTAAAATGGAACCAGGTGTAATATAGAAGTAAATTGGAAGGATTTATAAATAAAGTCACCTTAATATGTGAGACCAGGGCCTTTTCACGAGCAAATGCCAAACCACATTGCTGGCATACAAAGGGTTTGCTATCGTCTATCACCGGAAAGCGCTGAGCCTGTGGCGCATCAGCAACGGGAACGCTAACTGCTGCATGCGATGCATCAATTGACGTGCTGCTTGTCAGCGTTGGCGGCAGCTCCTCGCACTCCATGTACTGCTGCAAATCATCCGTTGTCTGCTTCTCGGCAATTACAATGTACGGAGTGCTTTCCTCTTTGGGCTTGAGACGGCTAATGCGACCGCGTGTGGCTGTTGGTGCGGGCACCTCGCTGATCGCTGCATAGCTAGCCTGCGGCATCACCAGCTGCTCTTGCTCCTGCTGCTCTTCCTCCATTTGCTGCAGCTGTTGCTGCACTTGATCCTCTTCCTGTTCCTGATACAAGGGCCATTCCTGTTCGTAGAAATGGTCGTCCATTTGGCGCTGCTGCTGCTGCGGCTCAAACTTGATTGCTGCGGCCGCATCAGCCGCCACCTGAGCCTCGGCATGCGCCTTGAAGTGACTGATGAGCTCAGCGCGCCGCGAGAATCGAGCACCACACAATTTACACAAATGCGGACGATCGTTCTGATGCGCCAGCATGTGATTGTTAAGGCTGGCCTTTTTGCGAAAACGCCGGCTACAGAAGTCACAGGGATAGGGCCGCAATGCCGTATACTCGTCCTGTTCCATGTCTAGCAGCTCCTGCGAACTGTTATTGCCCGCAATTTGCTCTGCAGCGATTTCCACGCTGAAAATTAAAGCATTTATACAGACCTCGCTTTTGGTTGAAATAATCAACTACTTACCGCTCGGCGCCCTGATGCTGCACCCAGTCATCTGTGATGATCTCCTCAGTGACCACCTGCGCATCCTCGTCAAACGCCTCGGCATAGGCAACAGTACCGCTGTCCGTAATTAAAACGGTACCTCCGCCACCTTCATTAGCAGCAATGATCTCGCTTAGCTGACCATCACGTGCCATGAATATGAGATTTTCGGCCGCCATATGGTCGAGATCTTCGTCGGTGGCATTGCCATTGACCAAATAGGCGGACGTTACCTCGCTGTCTGCAGCGCCGTTTTCCAGGTCGGTTTCGGAGTCAACCGCGGATGCGTGCTGCTGTATCCATTGGATGCCGCCATAATCCTGATTGTTCATAACTTAACTGCCCCGTTATTTTTGCTCTGCAAGCGAAATGTTGTTATTGCAAACTTCTCGGACAAACATAAAATAATTTACAAGCTAGAGCAACAATTGGCTCTGGAGCACATGTGCTCTTGGAAAAAGACCATGGGAGAGTAAGAGAGCACAATGGCGTTGCCAGATAGTTTGCTATCCAAACAAATTTAGCATTTGTCATTCAAAACATCTTATATGTCATATGGCTCTGAAAACTGGAATGTTAACTAACTGCAGCACACATAAATGTGTTTATTTCATTCACTATGCGTCGGTATTTAATAAAATTTTATCTTTTTATTGCACTCTTATTTTTGATGGCAACCCGGCGCCGCTTCCAGCTAAAACACACTAGCTGTCTCGCTCACATGCACATGTCAGCCGCATCGTTTTCGATTTAATGTTGTTTAATGGCCAAATCGTCGTCTCATAAGATTTTTCTTCCAATTATAAGTCTGTGTTTTATTTATATTCCAGACTGTTGCACATAACCTCAAGTGCAAAAACAATAATAAACAAACCGCACCGGCAACCCGAGCTCCATTAAGCACATAAAAGCATAACATCTATATACACATATGCATGTCTGACTCGATAAGACAATAGGTGGCGCAGTCGTGGCACTCACACTCACGCGGTTACATCACGCCCAGAATTTCTCATTTAAATTATTTCATTTGATTTTCAACGAAAGACTGTCGAAACAATAGCCACAACTACTTGCATTTACCTTGTATTTTAACTTCACACAGATGTCATTCTTTAATATTACACCGTCGGTTTTTAAATGCAGCAAATTGTTGTCCAAACTCAAAATACGCACGAACTGAAAGAATTCCGCAGCAAAATCACATACATAGTTTTTTTTCCTCCTCGACTCACAGCTGTTGCTGCGCCTTTAGGCGTGTGTGCGCATACGTGTGAACACTGTTAGCATACCCACTCACACAATGGAATTAGCGTAACATCAACTGTTAATAAGAGCAACCAGCTTTTCCTGGAATAAGCCGTTAGCAATTTTTTTAAAATTATAGATTTGTTTTTCTTGTAAAACTTACATCTGCTAACATGTTGTCTGGAAGCTAAATATAATAACCTTTGTATCTGAAGCAAATATTTATTTAAATTGCCTTAAGCTTTTTCTGCGCCTGTGTTTTTATTAAATCACAGGGGCAGTATTTTATTCAGTATTAAATGCAGTTTGCTTTCACAATAAGCGTACATTGTCAGTGTTGGCAACGTTCCTATGTAGATATTTACAGTGCTGTTAGATGTAACGCTTGTAAGTGCTTGAAAGTTGACCGTTACGTTCTGTAAATATTTAAATCAAGATAATATTATTTCCTTACATTTTTGTAAGTTAAGCAAAAATATTAGTCATGTCAATGAGTAACATGCTACTAAACGAATAATATAAATAAAAAATTTCATTAACAATATTTATTATTTATGCAGAAGTATATACTGTACAAAACAAATGTATTTTTTTTAAATTTCTAAGTAATTTTGATTATTCATAAATCTTTTCAAAATTTGCACGTACATAGACCAAGTACCCACGATCAAGGTACATAGGCATACACGCATACACATGCACATACACACATCTTGCAGTTAACTTTTAGATTTCTCTTTTGCCTCGAGCTTTGCTCTTTCATACAAAGAGCAATGCAAATGATGAGCGACGCGCGTCGCCCAAAGCGCGCCAAACTTTTTATTTTGTTTTGGCTTTGCCTCTGCCTTTGCCTTTACGTTTGCTCTGCTTTTATTTTTATTGCTCTGTGTGCGTTTTGTTGTGCTGTGTTGTGGGGCTCTGGGGCAGCGACAGCCAAGCGACTATTTAATTTTCGTTTTGCCGTGGAACCGTTTGGCGGCGACCCGCAAGTAACGTGCGCGTTCTGAATATTTCGAAATTGTCGAGTAAAAGCGCGTTCGTGATTCCATTTTGATTTATACGTCATTTGTGTTACCGTTACGTGTTGCTTGCATACACACACAAATAACGTATACTAAGAACGCTGCAGCGCCATCTAGTGTTAGCCAACCTGTTGCTGTTGTTGTTATGTATATTTGTCTAGTAAGTAAAACGTTAAGCCTCGATATAAACAAAAACGCAAGCGAATCGATAACAACAACAAAACAAAACAAAAAAAGTAACCGCCATCCTTTGACAGGCGGCGACGACATAAAATGTCAAACTGTCGATCAACATCAAGGCGAAATATTCAAGATGCGTGTGTTAACTGCAAAGAGGGCGCCGACTGCTCTGTCACAGATGTGTGTGTGTGTGTGTTTATGCATTTATATAAATATGTATGTATGTATGTATGCACACATTTGCAGGCAGCCATTTATGTAATGCGCGCACACACACACACATTTGCGCACATTTGCTATCCTCCTCCCTGTTTCGCTTCTTTTAATCTCTCGCTGTTGATCTCGCTTTCGGATACGCGCTTTGCATGCCTACTCGTTCCACTGGAATCGCAGTTGCCCTTCTCTGGAATGCGTTTAATTCAAATTTGAATATTATCGTTTTCGCTGTTTTTATTGGATTCTGTTTTGTTTTGGGGCTACGCTTGCTTGTTTTTACAACGCGAAACACTTGTTATGTGCGTGTGTGTGTATGAGTGTGTGTGCCCGCAGGGAAGAAATCAAACTAAGCGCAAATTTTAATTAATATTCCACGCACGCATACATAATAACAATCTCTCTCCCTCCCTCTCGCTCACACACACGTGCATGCATTGGAACAATGTTGTTATTGTTGTTCAATGTGCTCGTTTTTGTTGTTGTTGTCTGTCATTTTGTTTGTTTTGTATTTTCTTGCATGAATTTTTATTTTGGCTGCTGGTATTTTTGATATCGATAGGAATTTGCGCATGCCCAACACATTCTACAGCTAACGATCGCGGCACACGCTTCTTGGCCAGGTAAGAGTCAGCCATCGGCATTGGAATTCCATTGGAACGATCCAAACCATTGTCTATTTATAGAGCTGCAGTATATTTTTATGACATATCAGCAGAACTGATCATAAAATATTCTCAGATTCAGAAAAATATCTATCCTAGCGAATTATATCAATTCACATTAAGGTAACGACAAAGATAGGACATTATTACTGGATATTTAAATAAGTTGAAAATCTTCAGAGTAACTTCTTTCCAATGTTCCTCCTATAAAGAAGGTTGCATCTAAAACATTATTGAAGTGCTTGATAGCTTTTTTTTTTGGTTTGTCATCGTACACTCTATTAGTCATTCTCATTAAAGGATACTTGAAAATCGCATAGAAAGGCGTTACGCTTATGATTATAGACCTTATATATGTTTTAATTTTTATTTTTATTCGAAATACGACATTTACAAGGGATTTAATTTACGTTTGAATTGTTGAAGTCTTTTCTGAATTCTTTGAAAAAAGTTGGACAGGTATGACCTAATTCTATGGCGTCTCGATTTCTTTGTTGGTGCTGCCGTTGCCACAGGTGCAGCTGTTGTAGGTATTGTTGCTGCCGTTGTTGTTGCAATGCATTCAACATTTGTGGGATTTAGCGAACAATTAATACAATTGGGATCCAATGGTGCCACATCGCAAGTAACAGCTGCCACAAAGGAGGGCACACAATAGATAATGCCCGCCAATAGAAACAAAATTTTGGCACAACTCATTTCGATGGCTCACAATAGACGACTAACATTAGATAGCCATATATTTGCAGATTTTAACCAAATCAAATAGATAAAGTAACAAAGAAACAGATTTTTATTTTGCGTATTGATAGAGCCCATAAAATTTACACAGCTGCTTGATAAACTAATAGAAGGCAACACGTGGTATGTGTGATACACTGAAACAAATTTGGAATTATGCAAAGAAGTTTACAAAAAGATAGAGCCATTTAGTTGAGATTGCTGTGCAAAATATGGTTTTATTTTAAATTCTAGAAAATGTTTTGAAATGTGAACTCTTATATTAAATTTGAGTGTAATTTTAAGGACACACAAAATATAGCTAAAGAAATTTAGAAGCTTTATGAAAGTTTTAATTCAAGAAGAATAAAATAGAATGGGAATCTCTGAGTCTTATAAAGAAATAGAAAACGATTTTATAGAAGTGTACAAAATTTTTTTTTTGAATTTTTATGGGATTTTTAAAGAGTGCTTAGCAAGATGTATAACATTTCAAAGAACTATGGTATAGAGTAGAACATGTTTATAGATAAACATGAATAAACTGATGAAACTTAGTTTTTTTCCTATAGACTTAGCGCTGGATTTATATTTGTATAGAAATTTCTAAGGAATAGAGCAGAAAATATTGAATAAATAAATGGTTAAAAGGGCTTCTTTAGTTGTACATCATAATACATAAAAATATCTAGATATTTCTGTTGTTCTTATAGACTTAGAGCCAACAAGTTGCGAGCTGATGAGATGTTGACATAAAAATTGTGGCACTGACAACAATTGGACTAAATTTTAATTGTTGGCCATTTGCATAGACAACAGTTGTTGCTGTTGCAGTTGTTGTTGCAGTTGCTGTTGTTGTTGGAAGACCTACAAAATTCAACAAGTTGACGATCTCATTGATGTTTTTATGCGCTTGTCAACAATTATTTATGTATTTATGTATGCGCATGCAAAGATCGGTGGGCGCAACGTCAAAAGCAAAGCAGAAGAAGAGGAGAAAAACGTGCGTGGCTGTGAGCTACCGTCTGATGGCACCCACATAAAACATTTCTGTTGCTGTTTCGGTTTCTGTTTTATTCATTTTTGGCACACAAACGTAGAATTCGGTCACTCAGAGATTGCGATAAGCGGGAAAAACATGTGAAAGTCATAAGACTGACACCAAATGCCAGTCACACTAAGCAGCAGCAGCAGCAGAATTTCACTGTGAAATGTATGGGAAAAATAAGGTAGCTAAAGCTGTGAACGACGAGCAGATACCCTGCAAGCGGAAATTTTTAAATAGACACTTCCAATGCATCTGAGAACGCTAACATTTTTATATAGCTCAGCTGAATGGTAAGCCACATAACAAATTTAGTGCAATTAACTCCTACAATGCTCGAGCTATGCTTAGAAAATGAAATGATATAGACATATTAAACAAATGAAAGTAGTTGTTTTGCTTGAGTTTATATTTGCCAAATGTCAAGTCATTGCTTGTAACATTTATGCATAACGAAAACAATCTACCCCTGCAATAAAGAGTTTCGACTGGGCTCAGGGCAAAAGTCGGTCTAAAAGCTAAATGAATGTCATACCGAAATCCATCAGAATGTGGCAGACAGATGAGAAAAATTTCTCACGCAAAGCATGATTAATTGCAATTTAAATGAAATGAAAAACAACGAAAGCTCTAGCGAGTGGGCGAAGAAAACCAACAAACAATAGAAAAAAACATTGTACAACATTGCGTATGAGCGTTATTTACTTGGCAGCTGTTCTGAAGCGTCGCAGTCCTGTCTCATAGTCTTTCTCGCTCTCGCGTGCTCTGGCTCTGCTTAACAGCTGCTTATTGTGCTACATTTTCTCTGTCTCTTTCTCTCTCTCTCTGTTTCTCTCTTTTGGCTCTTGCTCTAATTAGACAAATATTCGCATGCTCACACGAATTCTTTTAACAAACAATTTATTTATTTTTTATTTATAAATAAATTAAGAACAGCTGCGTGCGCGCGCTCTCTCTCTCTCTCTCGCTCGCTCGCTCTTTATCGCTCTCTTCTGCCACTCTCTTTGGTCTCTCTTTCTCTCTATTTGTATTTTGACTAAATTATTTTAATTGTTTACATACGAAGCTTTTGTGTTAGCTGCCTCTTCGCTTTGGGGTTTCGTATTCGGCGATTTTATTATAAATTGTTTTATTGCCAGCGAACGTGGCGCGATTTCAGCTTTTCAATAATATCTTTATTGGCCGTTTGACACAAATAAAAAAAAATAAAACAAAAAACGCTTCAATTGATTTATTTGATTTTATTAACGCTCGATTGCAAAACATTTTGTCGTGTGCGTGGCAAATGATCGTGTAAATTGCATTGAAATCGTAAAAGTTTTCTTGAATGCATTTTAGGCGCATGTAAGTGCAGTATAAATTCGATTTTTACGTGCTTTATAGCCGATTATGGAAAATGTTTCGTTCGAAGCAGTAAACGCGTTGGATCACACACTCGAATTGATATCATATATAAATATATATATATATATGTTTGTGTGTGTGTGAATATATATACATATATTTTATGTTTGTTTTCCATTTTTTCGTTACTTATCAAATATTGAATAGCTTAAGCTCTTTATATAGCTTTATTTTATTTAATTCTCTTCAACTAAAAATTAAATTACTTTCTCTATAAGTTAAAGCATATTATTCCGTTACTTATTAATAGAACACATTTCCTTTTAATGCGAATTTTCCAAATTCCTGGCGATTTGTTTACAACAAAATACAATTTATTGGCAACTAAATATGTTTTGTTTTTTTCTGCTGCATTAGCCTGCTCTGGCCCATGCCTCTAAATAGTATTTAAAAAACAATAAGTAGAATTCAGATTGAGCTGTAACGACTGCGTCATACTCGTTCACAGTTCAACAATGGCTATATATCATAATATATCGATATTTCCGATTTCTTCCAAGCTCTGAACATTTATTGCCATTAATTTAGATGTTTATAAAGTTTATGTTTTGAGCAATGCAGCACTACCATTTTTATGAACACCCATGTTTATATAGAAGAATTTATATAGACAGGACACTGGATACAGGAGAATATATACTATAAAATTTGGAATATCATTTTATATATATACCAAATACAAACCATCAAACTATAATTTCAATGAAATGCTCTCAGTTCATAACGACATAGCCACGGAGGAACGTATAGCAAGACGTACAAAGCATAAAACCAATATACTCTTCTCACACCGTGAAGGAGCATGGGAAATGTAGAAAATCAGGTGCTGCAGACTTGTCTATATTGAAAAGAATTCGCATCGATCAGACGCTCAGCTCGAAAACTCGCAAATTCTGAAGCAAAATTTCGTATTTCGTTTTTTATTTTATTTTTTTATTTAATTTTTTTTTGGACAGGCCTCCATTATGCTTGATTCTGGGGCCCCGAGCCCCGCATATGTCAATTGTGTGCAGGGCATGCATGCTCCACTTGATCTTGTCGCTGTCGCCAGGGGAATATACGCGTTTGTGTATATATGTATATATATTAATCCCGGTTCGTGCCGGCTGCTGTTGTTGCAGTCAACGGCGCATTTACCTAAATTGGAATTTCCGGTAAAACGTAATGAAAATCGTAGCAATCAAACCGAAAAACACACATACACTGAGCGAAATATACATATATATATATAGAAACAAAAATATGCAAATAAGTCACAAAAAGTGCACGACATAAATATATCCGTACCAAATTCAAGAAGTGAAGAAAAGGCCATTGACACTGATTTATATTTAAGACATTGGAGGAGTTTACTCAAAAGATCACAGTGCTGCTCTCTTAGATCGATGATGCTTATGCATTGAGCTTTTATTCCAAATAAGCGTTAAAGAGCATACAAGATTTTATTTACTTGCTGGATTCTCTACAACTTTCAAACTTCAGTTCTAGTATGAAAATTCTTATGGCTAATATTATTATATAAAGTTTTAATTTATATTCTAATCTTATATAAAAATCAAGCTGTTGACTAATAAAAATTATGTAAGGCTTAAAGACGTTAAAGTTTTTAACAAGCTTTAATAACCCACACATGTAATATGAAAAATCGCATAGTTTTCCTAAAAACTCTTTTACTTTAGTCAATCAATCTGTCTAAATAGTCCTCACCTACAGGTATGCTAATGAAAGTGTTTAAGATGCTTAAATTCGTAAAGCTTTAATATGCTTTGCAAGTTCTAGCATGCTGAAGTTTCTTATTTGCGTGATTACATAGACTTAAGGAGCTTTCAAAGTCTTCTGTACAAGTTTAGGAAATATGTTACATATTTGATTACATTACACACTTTAAATATATTTTCATAAGACTATTTGCAACATGAGTGAACAAATACACTTACTATAAGACCAAGCAAATATATATTCTGATATACTTGCAAATGCCTTCACTGCGGCATATTGATATGCAAATGAATGTCAACAGCTTAAATGAAATAATCGTCTTAAACGAACGGCCGTCTCGCTAAATCGCTCGACTTAATTGCTTTTTCCAAGGAGACTGAGCGAGGGAGAAAGAGATGGAGAGTATGAGAGATGGAGAGGCTCAAAACATTTAAGTGCTTATTTTTTATGAGCGCCTTTAATGAGTTATTAAGTTAATAATCATTTTTATTGCTTATCACAAAACGTTTTCCAAATACATTCAAATTAACCAATCCTTAGATGCACCCCTCTCTCTCACCCTCCCTCCCTCACTCCCTCTCTCTAAATTTAGATTATGTTTACATTAACATTGAAATTGAAACAAAGAAAGAAAACTTTTCTTTTGTAATACTATAAACAGTTTTTCTTCTCTTTTCAAAAAATTGGGTTACAATTCTGTAAACAATTGAGCATAAATACACTTAGCGGAATTCTTTCTTGTTCAGGTGAAGTTTCCATGGGAAATAAATAAAAAACTGCCTTTTATGATATGCTAATAAATCAATCAATGTTGATTTGAGTTCATGAATTCGCCGCAAACCAAAACTTTTAAAACGAAACCAATTTCATCAAGGTTTCGACACAAATTCCGAGATAAATATAGAGAGAGAGAGCGCGTTGATGTTGAGGCGATCTCCAGAAAATTGATAGGTGTTGATATATGGATGCCAATCGATTGCAAAATCGATCGACTCTGTGCCGCCATATAGGCATCCGAGTGCGGCGCGCATATTAATTGACTTATTAAAGAAATCAACGAAATATGCCAATAAAAGAAAAATATGCGAAGCATTTCTGAGCAACGGCCAGGCGCCAAAACTGGCCACTGACAGAGCTATGGACAAACTGAAGCCCCACTATAAAAAAAAAATATATAAAAATTATATTTTTTACGACTTTGTACTTACTTATGTTCAGTGCTAATTGCGGTTTGTGGTCAGCGCTTGCAACTGGAACTGCTCTGCGAGGCAGGCAACGTGCAGCAAGCGAGTTGATGCTATATGGATGCGTTTGCATACGTCTAAGTATCTAAGTATCGACTCAATGCCACATGTGCATGCGAGTTATAAAAACAAAAATATATTTTTTGGGACAGTTCAACTCTTTTATTTCCACATTTCCGGCCACAATATCCGTCTTGGCCAACTGAAAATTGTTGGGAAAACTTTTTTCTGCTTCTGCTTCTGCTTCCGTTGATGAAGTTTTTCTATTTAATATGCAGCTAACGGTACGTTAGGCAGGTGCCTGCTTTATACTTTAGTTTTAATTTTTCTCTTCCTCTATATTTGTTGTAATTGTTGTTGTTGGTGTTGTAGTTGGTTTACCATGCGCATAATTAATTAACATTTTTAATAATTGCTATGCTTATTTCTATTTTCTATGTTTCGCAGGTCTTTTTTTCAAACGTGTGTCCAAAAACTTTGACTGGCCATATCCGCCGGAAGCACCTTAACGGGCTAGAACAAGTGCAAAGCCCCTGAAATTGAACTGCGCTACCCCAAATGGAGACAGCAGCAACAGCAGCAGCAGCAGCGGCAGCACCAAACTAAACAAACCAAGACTTTCTGTTCAATTATCAAAATGTCATTGGGTAAGTGGCGAACAATCAATTTTTAATACCCTGTAACCATAAAATATTAGCAATAAAAAAAAACATTTGCTATAAAACAAAACTATAAAAACTGATCATAATTGATAATTAATATAGATTTCTATATTCGACTCACATTTGATAGTTGAGAAATATATGTAAGATTACTATGTTATATAACTCTATAGATCACAGGATCTTAACAATACTGAAACAGGACTTTTGTTGCTCGAAGAGATATTTATCCTCATGGAATATATACATATACTCTATAAATGCAGCTTCTGTAGCTTAATACAAAAATTAATAAGAATATTCAGATTGGTGTAACTATATAGGAGGGATAGTAAAAAGCTAATGCTACTTGAGGATAAATTAAGCCGAAGCTTCAATCTTGTGATCGCTCTTTTGACTGGTCTGGTAAAGTTTTCAATGTCATAGAAACACAGATGGAACACAGGTGTTGCCTAGGTATTCATGAGTATATATATATCCACAATTTTAAAGTTTTCTTTTATAATTTTGGCATTAAATACATATGTATATATACACAAAAACATTTCTAGATTCGATGGCTTAAATATTAAGTAATGTTGCCTTCATAGGGCAGTAGTTCAGGTTCAGAATTCTGCAGAGTTTATAAAATTATTTATTTAAAATAATAAATATATTAAATAATATATATAAAAGTATTTATTTAAAATAAAATCAATATTAAGACATTAATGAATAATTGTATAGCTTTCGTTATAGATTTCTAAGTCTTTTTCAAGAGTTAACAACTTTGCTATAAATCTTTAGTCGCAACATATGTTAAGGTCTTAATGTTAATCAACATATGTTAGCTACAAATTGAGCAAGAAGTTTCTCGATCAACAGTCGATGAGATAGATTAGTAGCATTCAGACACTTCAAAGTCTAAGATACTCGATTTTTATTCACCTGAAATCAAAGGAAAAATATGTAAGCTCGTACAGTAAAAGCCAGGAACACCTGTAATATGGTGCACTTAAAGCATAGCTGTAAATATGTAGTCGAGGGCGCAGAGCGCATTCCCCGGCATGGCTTATCTGGTGCTTCAGTAATGCGTGTCCAGTGCATGGCATAAACATGACAACTCGGTTCACGCCTCGACTTGAATTTGACACCAGATCGCGTCGAGGCCTTTTCACATTTCACATTGCTGCTAATGAGTGTTTAACCCAGGGACAAAACTACTGTTAGAGTGCACGACAACGGCAACATGTACATTAGCAATTTCCCAGAACGCCAACGCATTTATCTTGGACACATAGAAGAGCCACCCCCACCCTTAAACGAAGTAGGAGCCGCGCCAACGATTAGTCCGAGCAAACGTTGCGTTGCAGCCCACTGAAATTTTGATCGAATTGAAGCTAGCTACAAACAAAACAAAAGCAAAAGCAAAAGCAGAAACAGAAACAGAAACAAACAAACAATGGGCGTAGTTTAAACATGCCCAGATTGTGTACTAGGCACGCCCTGGAGTGGAGACGCCAAATGACACCTAAAAAAAAGGGAAAAAACTGCAAAGTGCGGCATCTTCCCAGCTCAACTGAACGGAGACGCCAGTTGTTTTGGCTCTCGCCTGGGAAAATAACGAATAAAACTGCTCGATCTTTAAGTATCTGGGCGCTGTGGCACTTATCCAATAGATATGCAGCGCCCAGACGCTGTTGCAGACAACTCGCGATCAACTGGCACTGACTCACTGAACAGACGCCGCGGCGAGGTCATTCATCAATTTGTGAACAACTGGCACCGCGATCAACAATGCTGTAATAAGCAATACTAATAATAATAACAATAATAATAATAAATAACAAATCAAATGTCGAGCAAGCATCTAATTAGACTGTGGCATGTACAAGCGATTGTTATCGCATGGCCTGAACTGTGCGGCATGGCCCCTCGTTCCTCCGCCCTACTACCTAGGCTCAGCTTCCATGTCCAGCAAGAACAGCAGCCACTGCCGCAGCAGTTGCCACAGTTTTCTTTTATTTATATGTTGACTAAAATAAATAATCACAGCGCTGATATGGGAAATGGCGCAATTAAAACACAAAACTCGCGCGTCGCACGCAGTCAGCCAGACACGCACACACACACACACAGATATAGCAATAGCTAGAGCTACAGGCCACAGACATAGCTACAGCTACAGAGATACAGTTACATATGCGCACACACACGCGCACAGCGAGACTCACACACACAGGCTACATGAAGCCTCGCTCGACCAACCCTCGTCCATTCCGTTGTTCCCTCTCGCTCTCTCCTGCTCTCTCACACTCTCTTGTATTATTTCTATAAATAGTTTGTTATTATTGTCGTTGATGCTATATAAAATCATTCATTAAATCCGCATTGAATTTCATTCATTCGCGCTTTTTAATTGCACTCATTGCGTTTCGGAGCGATGGTCCAGCATTTTTATACACATATATATATTTAGCATTAGCATTCACAATTGTGACTTCTTGTGTCATTCACATCGCCGCGCTGATATATTAAACGTTTCCTTGAATTTACATATTATTAGATGTTAATTAACTAACGGCGATTGAATTAGTTTTGACTGTAAAATTAGTTTTGAATTTATTTGTATTAAAATAAATTTTTTCTATCAAACAAAATTGTGAAGTTTGCGATTTAGCCTTAGTTGCCGTTCTGAAATGCTAAGACTTGGCTTGGGTTATGTTAATAGTATTATATTATATATTATTATATTATTATATATATTATAATATTATATATTAAAAACATTAACAGAAAAAATAAAAGAAATTCATGAATATTTTTCCAATGAAAAAAATTAGGGCTTAACTTTTTTGGCAAAAGCCAAAAGTTAATCGTTAAAATATCCTAAGGCTCTAAGTTCTATGACTATAAATAAAAACAAACATGTAGCCAAGATATTAGGCTGGTTGCTAGTCAACTCGTTTCGAATTTTCCAATTAGTTTTTAGTCTATAGCAAAGTTATCAAAATTTAACTGCTAGAAGAACAACCTAGCCAAAAGACAAGCGTTAAATCTAGACATATTTAAATAATGAATTAGAAATGGAATTGAAAAGTAATTTCAGAAGCAAGCTTAATTCAGTGGAAACTTTTGTTATAAATATTTAAAAGTATACGAAATTGTAAATGCAAATGAAAATGAAAACCTGAACTGAAGGATGTGAAATGCTTGCTTAACTGAATAAAATTAGAATCTGGCTTATAAACAATATTTGCAGTGCTTATCAAAGATAAAGTATACTAGATAAATATATTTATAGACATATTTAGTTTAGGTGAGCTTTACATATAGCACGGTATGTTGTATATATCGTTTAAATGACTATTTTTATAAATTGATAAATTTCCGAAAAGGCTGCTCATTTAATAAATAATTTATAAACAATCAGTGACGTAAGTAATTAAAAATCCATGCACAAACGTAAAAATTTCTCCCACCATTAATTTTGAGAATCGCAGATTATGGATAAATGGATATATGGATATATACAAATGAGTCGAGTGATTCAACGATCGCTGCTGCGTTCTGCGTAATTTGCCCATTGCACACGTAAAATATTAATTCAATGTTTTGTAAATATTTGCGCAAATTAATTGTTGCACGCACTTGGCGAGAGAGGATGAGAGAGAGAGAGAGAGTATGAGAGAGAGACGGATAGAGAGGGTGTGGGACTTACAAACAAGACAATCAACAATTGGCAGCGGTCGGCGAGCGATAAAGAAATCTATCAGAGAAAATTGGACTCGTGGCCCCAATTGGATACGAAAACTCATCTGTCTCATTGCCAACGATGACGTCACGACGAGCATTTCGTTGTCTCGACGTCAATTTCCATGTCGTATACTTAATTGTCGAGAGGGGTATGTGAAAGGAGCTCTTTGAGTGCATCAATTGTGTGAGTGTGCACAACTTAGAGGTCGTTAAATGCAATTATTTGTTGCGCCTGATGTCTCAATTTCTGCTCTTCTCCGAAAAATTGGCAATTACTCTGGCCTGGCACTTAGTCGAAATAATATACGACCTGGCATAAATCACGGCAAATCCCCTGCCCAGACACAACTTCTAAAAATATACTCAGACATTAGAGACTCGCCTCATCATGTGCTGCAAATGATTCTTCATAATTGAATTACACGGCCAGGGACAAGCGCGTCAACATTTTAATTATACACCTCATAATCATTTGCTAGAGTGGGCGTGGAATGTGGCTGTGCGAGCAGCAGTAGCAACTGACAGATCCTGGCTAGCTGACTGCGAACTTGATCAAGTTTTCTAAACTGAAATAGGAAAACGAAACGATGCGTGTCGCATCTTCTGCTCTGCTGCGTGGGCAGCGCCCAGATCAACGACTCCTGCGACAGACAGCAGACAGCAGTCAGCAGCCAGCAGGCAGCAGGTCTACTAAATATTTATTTTGACAGCCAAGTGGAAATGCCTCGCATTGTGTCTAGCTGCTTAGTTCACGAAGGGAGAGAGTCTGGGAAATATAAGTTGAGATACGCATTTTAAAAATATATAAGATAAAGTCAAGGAATCATAGTTAAGAACTTTAATATATATACTTATAGTATAAGAAATGTAGACTGAGAAATCTCTTGAGATCTATTAAGTTTGTATCTTCAAGTTCGTATCTTAAAGATATGCTAGTCTACGCCTAGACAGCCGCAGCTGAGCTATAAGATCCCATGATAGCCGCAGCAAGTGTGCATGATACGCAGCCTCCTGCTCTGGCTGAGCTCATGTTACAAGTGCAGTCAAAGCTAAATAAATCAAATTTTGAAGTGTGATCTCGCTGGAAGGTAGAAAATGGAAAAAAATTGGGAAAAATGGAGAAAAAAATAGAATGCGACGCTAAGTGCACGGCGTAACAAGATCAACAACATCATTAGAGCCATCAACAGACAACAGTGGGGCTGGCTGGCGATTGGGGAGTGCTTGTAATTAATGCGCCAGTGATCCTCTGGGGTATGCCAATTGACATTTAACATCAACCTGTGGTTGGCCACAGCGCAGGCCGAGGGGCAGCTGCAGATGGAGATTTCACGTTTAGAAAATTCATAAGGAAACATTGAAAGCAACTGCGCAGAAATTAATGTCTGCCCCAGTCCCTGAAATATGCCCAAAAAAAACTAAAGACACGCGCTTCACAGGGGACGCTGAATTGGAATTGGAATTGGAATTGGGGGCTCCTGCTCCGTGTCGGGGACTTTCAACCTTCTCGCTTGCAGCGTTTTTTCTCTCCTCCTCTGCTTCAGCTTCTTCTTCTTCGTGTAGGTAGGTTTACACGGAAGACAACGTTGCCGTTGTCTATTTTTTGTTGTTTTTGGTTCTTTTTTTCCGTGTCATGTGCGCATTTCCATTAAGAAAATAATTAACATTTGTTTGTGGCCCGAGGCCCCAGATGCAGCGAGCGCAGTGAGCGACCAGGAACGAAATCTGTTGAGCAGATGTCTGGCGGCTGCTGCTGCTCGTCCAATGGCTTTGGCTAGTGCTCGAGTCCTGTTTGCATCGTATTGGAATGTATTTATGAATGTATTTTATGCATTTCCAAAACACCTATTGAACCACATCAATGGATTCAAGCATTGGCCAGATTTATGCCCTGCACTTTAATGAAATGTGTTAAAAATCGAAGATCTGCAGATGTTGGGAATGGGCAGAAGATTCTTACCAATACAGTAAATATACTTATGCATATCTGGCTTCAGTCAGTTAATCAGGCAGTCAGTCTATCAGACAATCATGCGGTAAGTCAGTCTGGCTGACCGTCAGTCTGTTGGGCTGTTGAGGAGTAAGTCAATCAGTCAGGCTAGCTCGCAGGCAATCAGTTAGCTAGTTAGTCAGTCACTCAGTCAATCAATCAGTCTGACTGTCAATCCATCAGTGAGTCAATCAGTCAGTCATGCATTCAATCAATCTGTCAGTGAGTCTGTCAATCAGTCAGTCTGCCTGTCAGTCAATCAGTCAGACTGACTGGCAGTCAATCAGTTGACTAGTTAGTCAGTCAAACACGCCTTCAATCAGAAAGCTAGTAAGTTGGACAATCAGTCAGGCAGTCTGGCTGTCAGTCAATCTGTTAGGCTGACAGAATGTTAGTCTGTCAATCAATCAATCAGTTTTTTGATCAGTTAGTCCTTCAGTCACTGAGTCTTTTATTTATTATATCATCTGTCAATCAGTCATTCTGGCTGTCAGTTAGTCTAAGTATTAAGTCAATCACTCAGTCTGAATGGCTGTCAGTAACTCAGTCAGTCAGTTCATCAATCATCACAGAATGAAGCTCATAAAAAGTTCTTCTAAGCGAAATGCCAAATAGAAGCATTTGCATATCAAGCAAAGATGAAGTTCTAATGTTAGTTTCAACATTTCCTTGCTATTTATGTCATCTGCTAGTCGCGCTTAGCCCGCTCATCATGAATTGGCATCATGTCAACCACAACAATGATCATAAATGTGTTTATTTGATTTCTATTCTGAGGGCACTCAATGACACCTAAGCAGACGCCTACGCCTCAAGATCAGGTAGTAAAATCACTTTCACACTTTAGTTGCGAGAGAGTCGGCTCTTACCTTTCGCTCACACGCATTTCTCTTGTTTTACTACAATTTCCTCATGGCTGATGCTTAGGATTATGTGTTTTTGGGCATTTCCGCTGTGGAGTTTTCTCGAGTGGCCTTTAGAGCGCTGCTTGGCATGGCTCACACGTGCTGCGAGCTGCGAGTTATTATGTTTTTTTATTGGTTTTATCCTTGGACACATCCTGGCCGGCTTGCCGCCTGGCATTTGGCAACTTGTTTTCATTGCCAGTGATCCTTGAAGTGTTTCAATTTTGGGCTTAGCCCGATTTCTGTGGGCATTCCACTTCCGTAGCGCCGCGTTAGACCCGAAATATTTGAGCTGTTTGCCGTTAGCTCTTGACGTTGTTGTTTTTATAGCGATTGTTGTTGGCAGCATCCGCTTGGCTGCTGTTGCTCTGAAGTTGTTTGCCGCGTGGGCGGAACTCGAGATGAATTTTAATGGCTTTCTCTGTTTTCCTATGGCCAACTAAAATAACACTTTCGAATGCACATTTTAATGATTTTTAAAGCATTCGACTTACGTTCGGTCCGTTTTATGAGCTCCGTAAAAATAACTCAAAATTAATACCAGAAAAATACCAAACAATTGTGCGTCCCTTCGCCGTCATAAAAGTGCATGCAAATGCCTTTTCCATATTCCATTTCCATTTCCATTTCCATTTCCAGTGAACAGCAACTGGCACAGCAACAGCCAGGCATCAGCTTCAATTTTCTATAACTTTTGTTTAGGGAAATTCAAAATAAAATAAAATAATAATCATAGTGCAGCTCCCCCCCGATTGACACATTGTGAACGTCGCCAAACTTCCGGGTCGCGTTCGGTTGGTTTAGGTTTTTCCTTTTGCCTTTGGGGTTAAATCATAAAAAGTCGAAAATAATAAACAAAAATTTTCAATTGAACGTGAAGGAAAACTCGTAATGCGCATAAAATGATTCACAATACAAATAAAAGGGGCCTGCATCGGTGTATGTGTGTGTGTATGTGTTGGGGAGGGCATACTGTACAGTGTACACCCAGCTGGCCAACTACGCGGAATTCGAATTAAAAATTAGCTGTGTAAATATGAGAACGCTTTGTTGTTGTTGAACCTGGGCAAACCTGCGCCTACGAGAGAAATAATTCAAAAAGAATAATAAATAATTTATTGCGTGTAATTGCTCATATCGACCCGCTCGCCTCCCCCACTCGCTGTCTGAGTGGCCAGTTCCTGAGGAAACACTAGTCGATAGCCCGCCCGGCCACAACTGCAGCTACAATAATAAGCATTAGAAATTCTCCTTTTTGCATGCAGCTAGACAGTTGTTTTCCTCCTCTTTCTTTATATGGAATTATATGTTCTCTGTTTACGCACTGCGCCAGCCATATAAGTCGATCATTAGTGCATAATAGCTTGTTCCAAGTAGTTTAATATTTACTCAGAAATCCCATAATTATATATATATATATATATATATATATATGTATATATGTATATATGTAGTTCTACATATGTGAGTTGTCTAAGTGACCCACTAAGGAAGACTCGTTTCAAATGTGTCTAAGGCGAAAATGTATCAAATTGGGTCGAATGGCAGATGTTTTAGAGTCAAAAAAGTATATCAATCTCTATATCTTTCAATCTATTTGAGGAGCCTTGAGAGCCTGCACATTGTTGGAATTTAATTTAGATTGTTGCAAATTATGCAAATTTAAAAAAAAAAATTTATGAAATCATTAAAATATATATTTTTGACTTCACTAAGAACTGGAAACAGAAAATGTAGTCTCTCAATGTTATCTAAGCGCTGAGAAAGCAGATCTATTATAGCTTACTTATATAATAACTTTCGCTTTGACCTCAAAGTATTCAATCAACAAAATACGAAATTTATTTACATATATAATTTACATAAAATAATATACCAAATAGTCAAATTTTGAGATCTCACAATGTTTGTGAATGTATTTTTTTTAATTCTAGTCAGAAATCATATAAATAGATATATTTATATTAATTATATTAGATTTGAACTTCAAATCTCATTTGAGCTTTATTCTTTTATATTCCACATTAAAATCAATACTTTTTCTCATAGAGAAATTATTAAAAAAAACTTGCTTTGCCTAAGCAATATCTTAGGTATATAGAAACATAATCCTAAACAGATTCTAAGCATAGAGAAGTTGTGAATACATCTGTCAACAAATCGCTGTCAAATAGTAATTTCGTGTTTGGCTAAACGTCTCATATTTGAACTACCTTTAACCAGCTTTGATTCATAATTAAAATCAAAGTTTATTTTCCTGTAAGATTATTATATCTTACACTCACTGCCCCTCAAGACTTTCCACTTTTGTTGCTGTCATAAAACAAAGGTGAATCACTTTATAAGATCAAACCAAAACTGACCCAAGAGAACTGTAACAACAGAGAACGAGAGACACTAAGGAAAGTGATTAACCTGTCAACGCCATAGAACAATCAGCGAGTGCTTCCAAATGTTGCCCCAAGGAGCAGATGGAGGTGGTGGTGCCCATGCGGAAGGGTTGCTCGCGCTGCTCCAGTTTAGGTAGCCGTTGAGCGTCTACAGATTTACGACTAGAAACGGGGCCCACATAGCAATCGAACCGAACCGAACCGAACCAGAGTCAAAGTGCGAGCAGGCGAAGACAACAACTTGACATTTATGTGCAGGCAAATGCAATTGTATAAGTGCAAGTACTCGATGCACATTTCAAGATCATTTGCATCCACAAGCCATACGAGCAGGAGGCACACGTTTGCCACGCCAGCACGCACACACACACACACACACACACACACACACACACACACACACAGCGACACATTTGCCCCTGGAGAGGCAATGCAACAATTTGAACTGAGTGCGCACTCAAGCCTCGTCGCGCTCTTCGTCCGGGTCTCTGCGTCCACATTTTATGAACTACGAAATGTGCAATTTCTACGCTGCCGAGCGACTTTTTACGAGTTTTCCATCGGTCCCAATGTGCGTTGCATCTGCCACATTCGTTGGCCCAGTCCCAGTCCACTTCAGAAATTCCGCCATCAGCCACATGGAGTCGCTCTGGAGTCGCAACTATCGGTCGTGTCTTTCCTTAATTATTCTACGCGCTCCTATGTGGCAGTATGCTTCCCTGTCTGCTCTGTCTCCTGGACATTTTCAATGCGCCCGCCCGTCTAACACATTTTTAATGTGCATACCTCCACTGTCGGCCTTTGATGATCGTTCGGCTCTCATTCTACTTCCCCCTCGACTTGTTCCTCGGCTCTTTTGTCGTCGCTTTTCGCATTACTTTTATATTATGGCTGTCTATTTTGGCCGAAAAGATTTTATTGATTACCATTTGGCATGCGGGTCTGGCTAATAGCCCAACAAATATGCCAAATTCTGAGCATAACTGTGGAAGGGAAAGAGAAGAGATGATAGATCATAGAAGTTTCCATGAACTAAATAAAGTTAAGTTCTATAAGACAATAAAATATATTAAATTATATAGTATATAGTATATATTATAGTCTTTCTATATTTATCTTAAAATATTTTGTATGGAAATATATATAAGGAAAACTTTACCAAATAGTTATTTCAGCTAGCTCTTTAAATATTAAATATAAAAAATGTTCTCGAAAGTTCTTGAGCTTAAAATGCTTTTAAGCATATATTTTATTTAATTTTTTTAAATCTTAATACATTTTATATTTTATATTTTACTTTAGACAAGATTCTAATTTTGAATATATTAAAAATAAATTTCCATTCACTTTTATGCCCAAAATTCTCATTGCCCTTGGGAAAAAGTGACAACACACATATATCTGCATACATTTACCTTGTGTTAAGGACAAATACCAGGTATAACACCCAACTCGCATACCCTATGCAAGCAGAGACAAATTTAAACTTTGACACTGATAAGACACGACTGCCAAGAGCTACTTATGTATGTGTGTAGCATTAGTTGATGTTGTCGTTATGGCTGTTGCTCACCTCTTGCCTATCGGAACTCATCAAATATGCGCGACGGGCACAAGACAGAACGTTCCTTGCATTTATGGGATGAGAATAGCGTGCGGACAGGGAATATGTTATAGCAGGGATAGCTGCGAGTCGAAATCATGCACAAGAGACGACAGTATTTTGATCATGCGAAAAACGCACGCAAAAGAAAAACATGCGCAGGTACAACAAAAGCAGCAACAACAACAACAATGTTGCTGGAAAAGTGAGCTCGTCTCATGTTGAGTTTTTCCTTACGCACTCGAGTGGCCAAGCAGAGGCAGCAACAGAGACTGCGCCAGCGGCAGAGCTGTGTGTGGGTGCAATATGGTAACCATATTTAAGCACTGATCCCGCATGCGTGTGTGCATGCATGTGTGCATGTGTGTGTGTGCATAGTGCGTGCGAGGGAGAGTGAATGCTTCAATGCTGCACAGCCAGAAGAAACGCAAGGCAAATATACATATATACACAAAATAACCATAGCGAGGGATTCTCTATGGCAGCGGCTGCAGCAGCGACGCTGACGGCGACGCTGAAGTCGACGCTGACGTTGGCGTTGGCGTTGACGCAGACGGCTCAAGTGTTTTGTTCTCGTTGAAGTTTTAGAATTTATTCCGTTTCGGGAATTCAATGCAGACACACGCGCAGCGCGTTGAGTAAATCAAAGCAACAACAACAGCAACAGCAACAACAACAACTTTGTGCCCGTTACAATTTGAATGTGTTTGGCGCGCTTTCGAAGTTAAATCAATCAAACTGACATTGCGCACAATTTACATAGTGAAACCAAAAGGGTTTTGTTTTAATTATCTTATAATTTATCGTTTGCCATTTTTGGCACCGCAACGAACACTTTGTGTGTGTGCGTGTGTCTGTGTGTGTGCGCGCTTTAAATCTTTTGGCGCGTGCGCATGCGCAGCCAGTGAAAGTGCTGCAAGCGAACTCTCTCGTCGTTGACAAACCGTTAAAATGCATCATAAATTGCATTTGTGAATTAGACAGCAAAATAATCGTGCTCAGATTGTTGAACTTATCGAACGAACTGCAAGCGACCCAAGCTTGATACGATCTCAAGATGTTTCTAACCATGGATAATACCAATGCCTTCTTCTCAGGTAAAAATATGAGCTGAATATGGAAGGTAGTTGAATAATAGCTGAAAAGATAGTATAATAAATGAATAGATATATTGCTAGATAAGTCTATGATAGATAAATACACGTGTGTCGATAATGGTAAATGCTGATACATGGATAAATATTAGATAGATAGACAGATATAGGTATAAAATAGATAGAACGATTATTATTTTAGATGAATATATATTTTGAAATATTGATGGAAGATAGGTAGAAAGAAACAGATAGATCGACAGATATACAAATAGATGGATATAGCTATAAAATAGATAGGAAATATAATAGAACAGGAATAGAATAGAAATAGAATAGAATAGAAAATAGAAAATCTATTATTATTTGATGGAAATATATTTAGAAATATAGAGGAGGATAAGTAGATAGACTTAAAGACAGATAGAAGGATATATAAATAGATAGATAGATATAGCTATAAATTAGATAGAAAAATAATAATTTGAAGTGGATATATATTGCGATAAGATAAAATGATTATAGGTATATATAAAAATATCTATATAAATAGATAGATATACAAATGCATAGAGAGATAGACAGATAGATAGATATATAGATACTTATGTATAGATAGATGGATAGATATATATTTCAAAATATAAATGGATTATAGGTAGATAGACAGATCAGTAGACAGATTTATAAATCATCCATCTATATATTCATCTATCTATAATTTATCTTCTATAACAGCAATATAGCCGTATATTTAAAGCTAGAAATTTACTGAAATATATAAACCTATGTTTAATATATATATAGAAGATATAGTGATGGATGACATATGAAAATGCAATCAAACCTGTTATAAATATTTTATAAATAATTAGATTGAGTTTCTTTAGATAAAATAAATAATAAATAATTTCAATAATTTTTTTTATACATTACTTAAGATTTTCATTCGTAAAACTTAAGATTATATGAGATAAACTTTAATAATTTTCTAGAACTTTTTACAAAAATTATATACATTTAATAATCAACACAAATTTTATAGCTTTTTTTATCTTTAGTTTTAGTATTTACATTGATTTCAAATTTTGGCTCTTCTCTACACACTTTCAGATAATCCGTGCTATTTCAATGAGGCGAAATCGCCTCACACGCCGGACTCGCAGTCTTCCGGCAGGGGCTTTTCGATATTTAAGCGCCGCAACTCGAAGGGCGGCAGTCCACGCCCCGCTCTGGTCGTCAATCCGGAACAGATGCGTCTCATCACATCGGCCAATCTGGATACGACGGCAACGATGGCCTTTGGCAGCCCGCGCGGCAGCTTCAACTCGCTGGGCGGTTTCTCACAAGTGAGTTTTTTCTTGCCGCCCATAAAATTCCGATTTATCATGTCCGATCTGCACAGCTTCCTGTTTGCTATTTGCCACGAACATAACAAACATTTGCCATTTACCATTTGCCATTTACCATTTACCATTTGCCACTCCACAGCAATCGTTTGAAATGCAGCCGCTGATGTATTGCCAGCGCTCGTCCGAATCATTTCGCGAACGGCTCGGCTCCTGCAATGAGACGCACAGCTCCCAATGCCCCGGAGGCGGTGCCGAGCATGACGAGGTCTTTAACGCAAGGTGAGTTCTTGCTGGGTGTGCGCTTTGCTGTCGACAGGATGCAGCTGTTGACAGTTTGCCAAACTGTTCAAGCAGCCCCCTGCTCGCCCCCTTTACCACCCGCCCCCAAGCCATTCATTAGCATTGACTGTGCTAATCGCGCGTGCTGCGCTCCTCTTTCATCTGGCCTCATCCACAGCAAGTCCCAGCGGCATCATACGCTACCATGCGGCGGCACACGTCGTCACTCCTTCGGCAACTGGGCACAGCAGCAGCAGCAGCAGCAGCCACAGCAGCAACAGCAACAGCAGCAGCGTCAATTCAACACATCCGGATCTACATGCACATCGCCATCGATTGGAGCCAGCTCCCCGGATGAGGTGCCCAGCATGTTGGCACCGCGTCCCCCACTTCTATCGCCAAACAAGTTTCGCGGCCCAGCCTATCGCAGAAGAGGTGAGTGAACCAAATATTTAACATCAAATATGGGCTACGAAATCTATATATAAAGAGTCACCTAACTCGAGGCAGATGCCACTAGATTTTACAGGTCTGAAAACTTAAAGAGTTCCATGCCCAAGCTAACTCTTTCCCTTGTCTAACTTCTACTCATGGACTCTTCCCTCTATCACATGTTTTTCTCATTAACTTATTTATTTACTTATTCACATTGAGTTCTGCTAGCCTTCATCTCTAGGCATTTGAGATATCTTTAGCAAGTCTATAAATTCCGTTAGATGTCATTCTTAGCACATGCTAAGAAAGTCAAGTGCAATGCATTATATAAAACTATATTTAAATAAAAAACAGATTCCATTTGCTGGCCTCGTTTCACGTTCGCATTTTTGCACTTTGGCGGCTGTCAGCTTGACGCGGGCCGATCCCGAGAAACGCGCTCTGGCTCTCGGTGCATCACGTTTGCATATTAAGCGCAGTCGCAGTTCCCCAACTGCTCGCACACCTACTTCGCCTGCTACGCCTCCTGGTATTTGCTTTTTGCCAGGCGCCACGGGTCTGTGGTCTCTGCCACTTTAACAACATTTAAATGTTTACGCAAGTGATAATTGTACATGTGCAATTGTTGCTGTTGCTGTTGTTGTTGCTAGTGGCCATTGTCGCCAGTGTGTCGCCAGAGTTGGGCTTTGTTTTGAGACGTAATGAGCTGGGCACCATCTCAGCTCGCTGACGTTTGCTTCTGGCCTGGCCTGGCCTGGCCTGGCCGGGCCGGGCTCGGCAACGGCTTGACATTGACAGTTGCTGTCGTCTCATTGTGATGAATGCCACCGAAATGGGGAGCTGCATGCCTGATTGCCCCTCATTCACAGCCAGAGCTCACGAATTTCCGATGACTCTGCGCTGTTACAGTCATAACGTGATGGTTTATGAAGCGCTCAGGACAACTTATTTATAGCCCAACAGGCATATGCAACTGCCAGGCTGCCAGGCCACTTGAAGGAGTACTTGGGCGCAATCCGAAAAGATTATCAACTCAATGTTTGGGCCACTCTTCAGAGCACTTGTCTTAAAGGTTGTAGACAATAGATAATAATTGAAGAGAAGTATTTGGGTATTGGCACGATAGTTGCCTCTTTGTGTCGTGCTACTCGGCATAGTTTGCTTTGGGCATTCGATGTCATTTGAGGCACGCTGCAAATTAGCTCTGACAGGCCCCACGCATAGAGAAATTATGGCTATGGCTGGTTGACCATTTACGTCGTAGCTGGACAATTGCAATTCCTATGCCACTTTGTCGCAATGAGCGCACGGCAATTGACACACTTTTTGTTCATTTTTAACACCTAAATTTATGGCGAAAATGGGAAAAACAACATGAAATTTCCCCGCTGGGGGCTGTGCCATATGCAGTCAGTTCAAATACTAAAACGAGTTCATAATTTCTTTCAAATTGTGCAGCTATCAAATAGCAATATGCAAATTAGATAAACATGTGTGTGGCTGTGTGTGTGCGTGTGTATGTGCGGCACACATTTCCGGCAAAGTGCGGCAGCGGCAGTTGCAGTTTTGCTGTTTGGACTCTCCAATTGTCGGAATATGTTGACGCTGTGCAACATGGCGGATGCGCAACCTGCACGAAAAAGGCAAAAGGCAAGAGGCAAACAACAACAGCCAATTGACAAGAGTCAATAAACGAATCGTAGCGCTGCGCCTGCCCCAGTGGGTGTGGCAGCCATGACAAGCAGAAGCATAAATTGAAAATGTGCACAATTGTCAATAAGTGTGGAGGGAGCCGTTCGAGTTGGCCAACAGGAACTTTGCATAATTGTTAGCCAGCCGCTGGCCATTGACTGTTTGGCCAACTGCCTATGTGTGTGGGTGTGTGTGTGTGTGCGGGTGTGTTGTTCAAACGTGTTAATGGCACGGAAGCGTGAACTCCCCACATGCACTCAATACAAACAGTCAACTGTTTTGCATATGGCGCGTGCCAAGCAAACATTTGGCCAAATTTGGCCAACATGCCTTTGCCCAGTGCTGCATACGAATACAAATACACACACATCGAGGCCGACTACAAAGGCAAGCAGGCAATGTGCCTCAAATCACTTTAATTGCTGCAGGTAATTTGGAATTGCTTTTGCAAGGCGTTTGCACTTGTTTATGATTGAGTGGCAGCAACGGCCTGCTGCACTCTGTTGGGAGAACATCTGCTCATCCGATTGCCGGAGCAGCGGCACAAAGACGAGCCGCCTCGAGTTCAATACACTGGCTAGAGGTCGCCATCGCAGTGCCTTGTGCACTGCATAACAAAGCAGGCGGCCAAATCCTATGGAAAATGTCTTTGCTGAATTTCCTTGACCGAGCATTTGCCATATCCAGCCGCAGCTCCAGTCGCAGACCCAAAAGGCAGCCAACACCTGTTGCATTCATAAATATTATCAAACCTCAGACATTTCGAATCTCAGCATATTTCATTTGCATAATTTCGGGTCTGCGCGGAGGTCTGGCGAGGATAACATAACAAGCGTGCTTACATTTTGCTCACGTCCCAATCCAAAGTTTCCTTTTTGTTTTTTTTTTTTTTATTTTTTTATTTTTTTTCTTCTGCTTCTGCTTCGCTGTGGCTGACTATTTTTAAATGTTTTCTCACATATGTGTGGCTGGCGACAGGCGCACAGTGGCGCAAGACTTATGCAAATTTCCTTTTCGGCTTATGTGGAAAATATTAAATGAAACGGAAGGAAATTTCGTCTTGGGAATTTTTTTTTTGTTCTCAAGCCCAACAAGTTGGGAAAATGTTTAATGTGAAACAAAATTTGTTGCTGTTAAGGAGATTATTCGAATATTTTTGGAATATTATGAATATATGCTGTGCTGCATATTTAAGTGACAATCGATATCAAAAGTTTTATCTAATTTAAACTTATGGCTGGAAGAGCTTAGAACTAGTCTTCAATCAGCAATAATAATTTCAGCCCTTATTTCTCTATCTCTCCATCTCTTTCTTTGTTACTCTCTTTCCCATACTTAACTTTTATCAAGTACAGTTTTATTTAATCGAATGTAATCTATTTGAGTCTACTTCTGAAACTCACAACTAAATTAAAACAGCATAATATCTTGCCTTAAGATTTTATATATGATCCTTTATAAAATTTTAAATGAAGTTTCAGTCTTTTAACTCTTATAATGATAATCTCTCATATATATAGACTCTATCGCTAACTATCTTTCATTCTCCATCTATTTTTTTTTCTTTTTTCTCTTTATCTGTCTCTGTCTCATATTTTGTGTCTATCTCCACCTATCCTATTCTTTTCCTCTGTATCTCTTTCATCAAATCTCATTCTTTGTTTGTCTTTCTCTCTACTTCTCTCTCTTTCTCTTTCTCTCTCTATCTATCTCTCCCTCTTTTATCTATAAAAAACTCCAGGAGCTAAAATCCCTATTTATATGATAAGTTAATTAATATCGTATAATTCGCTCTCTCCTTTCTTCCTATCATGCTGTCTCTCTCTTTCCTTATTATTTCAAATACTAAGAACTGAAAAAGACTTTGTTCTTATAGCTTCCTTGAAGCCATTGCAAATCTGCGCACTTCCATAGTACTTGACATCAATTTATATGCTGAGAAAACATTTCCACATATATACGTATATATCTTTACATATATATAGTTATTTGATATATTCCTTGGCACATTTAAATTTATTATATTTATAACGACTGCCTGCTGCCCTTGTCTGCAGTTTCTGCCACTGTCATTTCAATCAAAGTTTATATGCATACACTTATAAATATAATTATATATATATTTATGATATCTGACTGCGCTACTGTCTCCAGTCCATTTGTAACTTTAGGCGATTCCTAACTGTTCTCGCTTGACACATTTGGCTAGAGAATAACGCAACTGGCAACGAAATAAAAACAAAAACCAAAATAAATAAAGGAATAGCAAAAAAAACAACAATCAAATTGGCTCGGCAGCCCACTTAAAATGCCATAATTCCGTTTATAGCCTGGCTCACAACTGGGATGCCAGCTCGCTGGGTTCCACTCAAAATGGACACTGTGTAAATTAAACGTCACGGGCACGTACAACAACAACAGCTTTGACTTTTATTATTTTATAATCTTTGCATTATTTATCGAGAGAGTGAGAGAGAGACTTCAGTCACACAGAGAGACTCCTCTCGCTCTCTGTCTCTCTGACTGTGGTTCTCTTTCGTCTACTTCGATTGCTCATTATTATTCTTGGCATTCAAATTGTTTTGAGCTGAGCTTGGCCGACAGCTTTAGCCAGCTCCCGTCCGCCAGTTGAAGTTGAAGGACTGTCGCAACTTGACGTTGCGCATGCGCATTGAAAACTGAGCTCGAACCGTAGTGCGAGTGTGTGTGCGATGTGCCTTTGAGGTGCATCTAGCTGCTGCAACCAGTCGATATAGTTCTCAATAGTACCCACTCAAGCAAAATGCTGCTCAAAATTGAAGATATCGAAATGGAAACGTTCTGCTGCGGTGAGTACTTGCCCAAGGCGTACTGTGGACCCCACGTAAAGCCAATTAAGAGTAAAAGAAAAACACTTGGCATAATTGTGAAGTGCACTCGAGTACCTAAAAAAAAACCCAAAATGAAAAACGAATAACGAAAATCGATTCGAAATTAAAGCACGATTCGTGTGCAAAGAGAAATCAAAGCAAAAGCCGTCGCTGCAGCGAAAGGGTTCGTTTTTCCGTTTGAAGTGTTGCGACTCTAAAGGGTATTTGATTTCTTCTATCTGTTTTTTTTTTTTTTTTGTTTAACTAGAATTTCATTTGTAATTAAAGGATTTCAATTTCCGTTCCGTTCCGTTCAATTGACAGCCAAAGCATGCATTCAATTTCCGTATACGTGTGTGGAAGACCAAAAATTTGTTGAATTTTAATCCTGCAATACAATGCAATTAATACACAGTACGTGTGTGTGTGTGTATGCGTGTGCATCGGACAGACGCTTCAAAATATGATTTGGAGTGGGGAGCCGCACTCGAAAATAGAGCACAGATTGAATTTCCGCTGAAGCTGCGCCATTTAAATCGTCTAGACTAGGTTTTTGTTTTTTAATTAATAACAAAAGTAGGAAGATGGAAAAAAGGCAAACGAAAACAGAGAGAGGGGTCGAAGGCAGAGCCAGACATTCAAACCGGGGGCATCCTTGGCAGCTAGCAGTCGTAGGGGAGCCCGTGGCAGCAGCTCAGCTGCTACCCCAAACCAGATGTGCAATCGTTCTAGGCTGCAGCGCGTGCTCTTCGGCTAGGCTTCAAAATTTTAATATGTGCATACAAATATATATTGTTTTTTCCACTGCTTTTTGTTGTTGTTATTTTTGTGACGGCCGCGTGCCGACGTCAAAGCGAAATAGATGTATAAAAATAGCAAAAAGGCAGGCAGCAATTATAATTGAAAGGGCTGTGCGTGATGGAAATGCTGAGGAGTAGTTCAAGCAGAGGGAGAGAGACTACCCCCACTCTCCCTGTCTCTCTATGTCTCTCGATGTGCGTCAATAGAAGAAGGGGCGCAAGCGCAACGTCTGGTGGCTGGCAAATGTGGCAGGTGCCGTTTAATGCAACACAAGATACACATGAGCATAAACATGAACAACAAGCGTGTATGCGCACATACATATTTACATATGCATAAACATACATATAAGCAACTGCAACAATAACAGAAAGTAACGTACAATTCGCAGCTGCAGCGACGCTAGCAGCGACGCACGCACCGGAAATCGCTCATAGAAGACAGCAGCACCAGAAACAGCAGCGAAAGCATAATTGAGAGTGTATGTGCATATCACTCACTCATTTGGTTATGCATGTGTGCGTGTTCCGGCACAATAGCAAGAAAGCACTAAATAATATTCTAATACTAAATAATTACGTTTGCAATACCATTGCATGCTATCGGTCTATCGATACATCAGCCAATTACTTTCTAAGTGAGTCTTGATTGCCTTTTGTCTCGCTTGCTCATCTCTAGCGCGCAGCATAAATTGCAAGCAGGAAATGCTGCCGCACACACACACTTAAAACACTAACGCATACAAAGTCAAAGTCGCTCTCCATTTCGCTCAGTCACAGTCCAAAATATGTAAACGCAGCATCGCACACACTTACTATCTCCCTCACTCTGATGTCCCTGCACAGCTTTAATAAGCGGAAATGAAAAATTTGAGTTGATTGTTGTCAAGTTGTTGTCGCTCTGGTTGTTGTTGCATTTTATAAGCGCGTCAAAAAAAAAATATAAAAGAAAACAAACCAAAAATAATAATCATAAAATGCGACACAGCGCCAACTACTTAGTTAAAAGAAATGCAAGACTGCGGGCTTTTTTAGTGCTTTAACTACTTAACAGTATTTTCTGAATTACATTTACTCACGCCAATTAACCTTGAAACAATAAGTTAGAGAGAGAGGGAGAGAAAGCGAGAAGAAGAGTAGATTATAACTGTCTCAGGCAATGCATAATAACTAACAAATTCTCACAGTGTATGCGATATTTATTATATGAAATGCTCTAACAGAATATTTATGACTTGATTTCGGGCTGAGAACCGCATCAGTTGCAGCTCAGTTCTAATATTTGTTTAGCTGACATGTCGCATTTAAATTTATGAAGACATTTATTAGCAGGCAAAGCGCATAGATCTGTGAAATGGCTGCCAAAGTGACACAAATGCATCCCCCACATCCACCACATTTCAGATGCATTTCCCCAAAAACAGCTAAACATCAAATAAATAACTAAAAAAAACAAAAAAAAATAATCACACACATGCACACCTTTCAAATGGAAGACATTTGAAATGTTTGATGAAGTGCTTGACAAAGTTGTCGCCTGCCACCCTCTCCCAATGCCAGCTGAATGTGGAGGCGGGGGCGTGTGAGGTGGTGGAGGGGTTATTAATCAACAGCCACTGCGATAGGGTGGATAGGATGGAAAGTTAATAGCAGCTCGTGCTAAGACCACAAACGTTGCATTTTACACGATCATTTTGAGTTTTTTGTTTCATTTCTCATATTTTCTGTTGAGAAATGACAATTTCCTCTCGTCGGCTGTTTTTTAAACCAAAAACTCAGTTGAGTTCCTCTTGACATGTGGGGCGAAGACATTTGACACCTGCTGCACAATTATTCAGCGTCCCTAACTAGTACCAGGAATCAGTTGAGCAGTTCGAAATAGCGCCTGCTCTATAAATAGGCGTTAAAAAGAGTTGCCTGTTGCATTGTTTTTATATGAAATGCAGACGGCTGAGAAACATGTGGGATTTAGTAGATGTGTGTGTGTGGGAGCCTTACTATATAAACTGTCTGGCAGTCGGGTTTTCCCCCTCAACATCAAGCTCCAGCCCTTTTATGACAGCTACAGCAATAACAACAAGAGAATAACAAAACATTAATGTCAAAAAAACATCAAAAAAAAATAAAAAGAAAAAGCAGCCAGAGGAAGCTAAAGCAAATAACATTCAGACATCCCGAATTGGAATCGGAGTTGCAGTTGCTATCGTAGTCCGACGCGAAGTCAATTGCACGCGAGCCGACAGACCTCCAAAGTTGTTTACAGCAAAATGCGGCATTTAAAATGCAGCTCGCAAATGCCGCTGACAGCGTCTGGAGACGCTAGACTCTAGACTAAACTCACAGTGCTGTACTTCATCCAAATGGACATGGACATGGACATGGACGACGTTTTATGAACTCGCCCAACCAACTGCCATGAGGCTTATGGACTACTTCTTCATATTGTTTCAACGCATCTATATAAAATTTATAGTAGCTCAGCATGTGCCTCATGTTGCGTGTGTAAATGAACTCCTGAACTCTTTTGCCTCGATTTTTCAAATATTTTTCCTCCTCTGCTGTGGTTCTGCTCGTGCTTAGGAAAATATTTCATGCAGCATTTTCCGATCACGCGCGCCAGGGCAGAAAGTGAAATAGTTTGTTTATGTTTGCTTTTAGCTGGGGCCAAAACTGTTCAAGCGAAATTTTTCACTTTTTATGATGTGTTTTTAAATGTTTTCATTATGAGTCCGTTACACTAAGCAAATATATTTTTTCTAATTAACTGGGTCAAATTGTTCACTTTTGTTATTTTTAATGCGTTCAGCAAGGGTGCCGAAAGTTCTGGGCGATATTTTGAGAACTTGGCACATGCGAGATTCCATTCGGATTGAGATAGCTAAAATGGGCAACAGCCAGTGCTTGACCCCAAAATAAAGCAAGCTAATCGGGTGTTATCGACTGCGGAATACTTGTTAAACAAACTGTCAGCGAAACTTGGTTTCTTGCTCGACTCATAGATGAGTTCAAGAAATTTCGGGGCATTAGTAGCAGCCCAGGCACATCTGTCAAACAAGTTTCGATTCCGAACCAACTAACCAATAAACTCTTGGCACATCAAGAACGAGTAGAGCCAGACGCACTGATTGAAGCCACATGAATCTGAATCCACTCGATGCAGGCACATTCATTGGCAGCCAAAACTAATGCAATGTCATTTATAATCGTTGCGAACGATTTGTGACCCTACGTGAAGCCCGTAGACCAATGTCCAGCTGAATTGTGCGCTTCTCACAAGAGTATGAGTACAATATGCGAGATTGAGAGCAATTTACAGAATTTAATGAACACGCAGTCGAGGGGCAAATTGCAGCCCCGACTTGCCGTGCGAACGATACGGGGGAACTCAAATTTAACTAAAACAATTTAGAGCACAAACCAAATGCACAAATAAAACAAACTAACTAACTAAGTAGAGCAGCTGTCAGCTCAAAATGAATATGAAAAATATGTTTACCAATTGATGGGGCTGCAAATCCCATTAAAATAATCTTCTTCAGCTTGTCGAGCCCAATTGGAGCCGTTGAAGAATTCACAAATCTCGAACGGAAATCAACAATTAACCAAGCCCAAACTGAAACAGTTTTAATCAACTGGCCTCAAATTAAAAGCTGAGCTCATAATTAAGTTACAGTTGACATAATTAAATTATAATTGTTATGCTCGCTCAAACATGCACAACAAAAAAAAAACAACTTATGAAAGAGATGCATATATGTGAGCAGAAAGAGAGGGCGGAAGAGAGGCGAGGAAGGGACAATACATTTAATTTGTATGCACATTTTGAGTTATAGCCCGACTATATATATATATATATATTTTTTTTTTGCTTTTTTGTATTTTGGGGCGGGTTAATTTGTGTATCGTCCGGTAGTTGGGCTCTCGGTTCGAGGCATTGCCGCAGTCCATTTGATCCCGCATTTTCGTTGATTTATGTCTTGCTAAAATGTCACACAGCTCGCGCGGGGCATATTTATTCGAATTGTCAAAAATAAATACAATCCTACTACTGTTTAGGGGACCCCTCATAAAAACAGTCCAGCGAAACAAAAGTATCATTCTTCAGAAATAAGCTTGATGAATTGTTTAGTATTTTTTTTTTTTTGTTGAAACTCTCGTGTTATGTTCGTTTGTTCCTCGAAAAGATTTTAAGTGACATTTGAATACAGCGAAGGTCTCAATTTGAGAACAAATTAACTTAATACTCTGCCGATTATATATATATATATTTTTTTTTTTAGTGCCAATGACAACAGCTTTAAATGCAACTTGAAATCTGTTAAAAGCTTTGTTCTTATTCAATAATAGCTTAACATTTGAAAAGCATTTAAATCAGCTGAAGGATTCTCCAGATTAATATAAAATTAATATCAACATTTTCTGCATGCTTAAAAATTTTTGACTCATTTTCTATAATATATAAATAAATTTGTCTGAATAAGCCAGTGATTTTTTCTAGTTTAAGTGCTTTAGAAGTTGCGCTAAATAGTTGCTGAGCGCTTTGAGCTTTTGGTTTTGTGTCTTTCAGTTTGTATTGAGATTAATGATATCTCGATTAATCCAAAAATTAATGAATGTTTGTGTCTCAACTGATGTCATTTCTTCATATTTTACTCGCTTTAAGATTCAGATATTCAGAAAGCTCTAAAAGCTAGTGACTACGGCTTTACGCTCTTAGCTTCCCAGAAATAAACTTTTTTTTGACCTGGTGTCATTTGTTAATACTTCATACTGTTCTTAAATCTTGTAGCTTGTAAGCTCTGTTAGATAGTTGTTACAGCTTTACTCTCTTATGCTTCCATAGATTCTTGGCTTTTCAGCTTTAGTTTTTGTTGCTTTACTCTCTCTTGCCTCAATTGGCTTCCTTTGCCTTTCAGCTGTTGTCATTCGCTAATCTATTTAGTCTGCATAGTTTGTGATCTGTGTAAGATAGCTTGATTAAACCAATCCAAACTCGTTCAGCGCACGCCCACAGGCTGGCGCCAGCCACAGGGCAAATGCGTTATTTTAATCAATTAATTAAAACTAGACTCGTAAACCAGGGCAATCAGTGTCTAGCGGCCAGAGCCGACCCGGGCAGTCCAGGGCAAACTGTTCAAATGGCAAACGCGTTTCCAGTACCATTCGCGATGCTGAGACGACAATTAGAGCTGCCTGCGAGCCGTGCGCTGCATAGAAATAATTAGGAATTGTAATTGATTTAAATTTAAATATTTTATTCACATATTGGCACCAAAAATGGCCGCCAAGCGCAGCTGCAGCCTCTTTGGCAGCTGTGTCGCGGGCCGCAAATCGAATACCAATAACTGCGAATATGTCGAAATGGGTAAGTCAATATAATGAATGGACGGGCGCTGAGTGCTTTGAGACGAGAGACGAGTTACGAGATCGTTAACAGATGCAGCTGCACCATTAAAAAAGCATCGATCAAAGTGCCAAAAAAGAAGAAAGCGCGAAAAATAACTGCGAAATTTCTGCAAATTGTTGCGGCAAAGGCAAAAACACAAAATGAAGGCTACGCGAGTAAGAGATCGCGAAACAAAGAATCGCATTTTACTTGCAATTGCACTGGCGACTGTTTAACAATAACCAGATGTTTTGCAAACGCTGAAATATTGCCCACATTACGGACCGCAGAGTCTGGCAAACAGCTCAGCGCGACTCGAGTCGACTTCAATGTCAGTTGAGCTGCGATCGCCTTTAGCAATTTTCACAAAACTGTCGTCTGTCATGTAATTGAGTGATAAGTTTCAGTGAAACACAAAATCAAAGTAGCCAAAAGCCAGCCAGAGCTGTAGAGCAGAGCAACTTTTTGGCCATGGCCATTCATCATATAAAGCGCCAATGAAACAGACAAAACTTTTTGTCACATTCAAATAAAAGTCAAAGTCGACGGCAATTTTCAAGTTAATTATGTTGTCATGCGCTTAGAGAACCAAATGTCTCCAAATAAAAGTTGCAGCAATATTTATTTATGCAAATGCCTTAGCAGGAATATAAGAAGTGGGGCGAACTGAGCAACGACTGCGCCATGCTCTGTTGGCAGGCCACTCAAAGGCTGAGCTAAACTAAACTGAGACTTCCTCACACATACTTAGGCAATTTGTAAAGGCGTATGTGGGCGTGGCTGCTATGTGATATATATCAAAATCTTAACTCTAAAGTTCAGATTGACTATTTATATTGAAAGACTTCATTGGGCAAACTCAATATCTGTGTTAGATAAGCTTTTGGGGCTTTCATAATCCAAATAGCTGACATGACTGAAGAGCTTGGCAAAAGGAGAAACCAATATACCAAATTAGCACTTTTATGAGCAGAGAACAACTCACTTAGCTTGAGTGATATAGTCGATATATCCAATCAGGCTTAAGAATCTCACACGTAAAAAGATTATGCAAAACAAATCATTAGTTGACATGTATGAAGAAGAAAGTGAAGGATATACCCGCTTATGCTTTTATGAAAAACCAATAAACGAAAAAGCTTAGTTGATATAGAAGCACATCCAGACATACCTCTGCTCTACCTTTATAATCAGAGTCTAAGGCAAAGCCAACATTGCTATAAAAACAAAAAGCGATACGCCCTTTCTGACCAGTGAACAGAGCATACAAGGCAAGACTCAAATTTCGCTCAATATACCCCTTCACAGTTTTCTGTGCAGAGCAAAGACAGCACAAAGAAAGCTTAATGTATCCTTAATGAACACGCCAATATGCCCCTTCGCAGTTCAGTGAACAGAGTATAGAGGGAAAAAACAAAGAGTGGAACTCACTTGTCATTTATATTTGCGCAGCCTTTTATTTATAATAATAAAAAGCCAATGCCTCGACTCCCTGGGCCACATATAATGAGCAGCAGCTGCCGCATGCAACAGGAAGAGCAGGCGCAGGCAAACGGAGACACTGGAGACTGACAAGACGACAGACAGACGAAAGACAGCAGACAGCAGACAGCAGAGAGAGAGAGAGCGAGCAGACAGCGCGACAGTGGGGCAACGGGGCAGCGGGGCGTGTGGCAGGGCGTGGCTAAATGTCTCTTCTGCCGACGATGCGCCATTTGTGGGTGTCAAGCAGCAGTTCGGCGCTGTGCCGCGCGCCCAAATGCAACAGTAAATTTTAGTTTGGCCAGGAGATAGCATCAGATCGGCTCGACACAGAACGGATCGCAGTGTTGTTGTATTCGTACGATTTGCGTTCGGGATTTATGTTAAATGCTCGAAACGTGCCTGAATTTATTATTATGATGGCCAGCCACATAGCCAGTTGATTAGCTGCGACAATTTATCTACTCTCCGAGCTGACAAAATAGCTGCCAGTTCCAAAATTTATGTTGTTTTCTTTAGATTAAATGTGAACTAAAACTAAAGCGAAAACAACATCGCATCAACGATCCACATTGCAGCTGGCCAAATCGAAACAGTTGTGTTTCAAATCTCCTTGTGGCATGTTTCAAATTGTGTAAACGTTTATGAAACTTACAGAAAATTAAGTAAGAAATACTTCCAAGTATGCTCTATGCAAACGTGTTTCAAAATTCATTCATAATATTTATGAAAAAGTAGAAATAAATAATAAATTTATTAAATTAGTTTCATTTAGTAAATGACGAAAAAAAATGTTTGCTTAAATTGAAAATAAATTAAGAAAATATTCTTAAAAATTGTTAAAAATTATAAAATGAAAAAAATAAACTTTATAAAAAATTACAGAAGCCAAAAAAAAATATTTATTAAAAAATATAAAATAAAAAAATTAAATGACCAAAAATTATAAAAAAAAATATTTTTGAAAAATATTGCTAAAAACTATATTGGTAATAAATTTAACAACTTAAAAAAAAATCAATCAATAGAAAAAGCTTAAAATAAATTTTTAAAATATTAAAAATTTATTTCTAAATTGTTCATTGTATGAAGAATTTGAAAAGAAAAAAATATTTTAGTAAAATAGGAATATAAATACTTTTTTCATTTTACTGCAAAAATTTTAAAATGCTATTCATAAAAAGCAATTTTGAAATATTCCCTTATTAATATATAAATACTTGAAAAGTAATTGGCCAGTTTTTAATGAATGAATTAATTAAAATAATCGTATGCACATTTAACTCGAACTTTCATAACATTTTGCGTTAACTTCCTTTTTTGTGTTTCAAATAAAATCAAATTTCTCTCAGGCTCGATGGGAATGTCAGAACTTAACCTTGCGCAATCGCATTGATAAGACTTAGGTGACACAGTGCCACATAAAAAATAGAAGAAGAAAGAAAAACAAAAATAAAAATAAAAGCAACAAGAAAACCTTTTGTTTGTCTCGTTGTCTACTTAACGAAATTATCACACATGAAAAATGAACTCGCAGCGGCGCTTTTCCACAGGCAAAAGGCAAACAAACGTTTTGAAAAAGTCAAACAAGGGCTATTTGAGCAGGGCCATAAATCGCTAAAGTCAAATCCTAAGTAAACACATTATTTATCAAAGACACACACACACATACAAGTATATATATATATATATTTATATATATTTTTGGGGTCGCTCAGGCCATTGGTTTATCAGTAGCATTCGCTTCTTGTTGCACTTTTTGCTCATCGCATCGATCGTCTTTCATTTTGCAGACAACTGCGGCAACGTGAACAACACAAACGGATCAGCTTCAACTGGCTACGGCTACGGTCAGCCGGGCTACAACATGGACGACATACTGATCATCACTGCCAAGCACAGCGAACGCGCCTATCTGCGCGCCACTTTCCTGAAGAATCACTTCGACAAGATCACCAAGCAGCGCGGACGCAAACCATTCAAGTGAGTCTCACACCTAGCTCAGAGATGCAACTAGTATTCTGGAGCTTACTAACTATAACAACTAATTGAAGATACTTATAGAGCATAAAACTACTATTAAGCAATGCAGAGCGGGTTGACTCATGTATGAAGCACGTCTGTAGCCTTAGTTTCAGCAAACAACTGAATCGAATACTCAAAAGTTGTTCTAGAATTCTCTTGCCTTTGTCTAACTGAACTCAAGATAGACTGCATTAGCTTCTTTGCTATTGAAGAGTTGCATATAAAAGCCGAAACTAAGGCATTTTTTGTTAACTTTTAAGAAATGCAAATATCTAACAAATGTATTAAAAAATATTTTTAAAAATTTTTAAAAAATTCTAACATTTTTTAAAAATTTTCAAATAACATATTCAGTGTTAAATAACTTAAAATATTTTTATAAATGTATTTAACACTCAAACTACTTCAGATTCGCTAATACAGTTAATTCAACAAAAAAAAAGTAAATAATAAAATAAAAAAAAAAAAAACAAAAAATGCTTTTAATTAAGTTAAGTTTTATATTGAAAAAAAAAAAAATAATTTACTCATTATTATTTTTTTTAATAAATAAATGTACATTCTATAGAAATGATAATTCTAAGAATCTAGTTCTATATCAATATCGATAGCAATATATTTTTCATGTCAATCAATAACATTCTTATCTTCACATGTATTTACCTTTATTATAATTATTATTATTATTATTATTATTATTATTATTATTATTATTATTAATACTTTATTTGCAATTAAAACTCAAACAAAAATTTACGCTCTGTTCACAGTTTTCTGCACATTAAAATTGACGATGGCCCCTTCAGCGAGGAGATTGCCCAGAAGTATCAGAACACAGCGCTGCAGATTGTCATACTGTGTCCGGCGCTGCTGGCGCTGCCGCACAGTTTTCTGATGGCGCAGCTGACGTCGGTCATACGCGTGGAGAAGGTGCTGGCCATTTTGCTGGACGTGGGCGAGGATAAGGTCAAGGAGATGCACAAGACGGCGCTGCCCAACTATTACAAGTGGCGGCGGTGCGTGGTGCGGGACAACGATCAGGCGCAGATCAGTCACATTTTGGGCATTGCCACGGACATCCTTGGACGGGCACTGTGCCAGCGTCCGCCGTGCCAGGACAGCAGCAATGGCAACAATAGCAGCATTTCGCGCAGCATCTCCAGCTGCTCGGAGGGCTTCACAGTGCTGCCCAAGAAGGTGAAGCAGGGCCAGAACAAGGTGCTGGCCATATTGTCAGAGCCACTGAAGCCGAACGATACGCTCAAGCTGCTCGTAGAGAAGTCGGGCGAGCTGCTCGAGGTGCGCAATTTCAAGTGTCGCAATCCGTACACTGTCCAGTTCGCCATACCCGAGTCCTGCATGGAGATCTCCACAATGATTGAAATACGCATCGAGAAGAACAACAAGAGCCTGGGCGCACGGCCCATCAAGTGCGAGAGTCGGCTGCGTGAGCTGGAGCAGCTGCTGCGCGTGGAGGACTCACCCATTGAGTTCATGTGCCACGCTTTGGGCGTGGGTCCATTGGAGCGGGATGCTCTGGACCAACATCTGCTGCAGTGCTTCCAGCGCAATATGCCGCCCAATTTCCATCTGCTCAACGGACCCAGCGAGCGCCATCCGCACTTTTTCACACGCCTCGAGTCGAGCCCCGAGGAATATCCAACACTTTTGCACTTCGCCGCACGCTGGGGCCTCAATCGGCTCTGCCTGCAGCTGATGGAGTGTCCCGGCGGCGATACGGCCTGCGGCGTGCGCAACTGCGCGGGCCGTACGCCCGCCGAACTGGCTGAGCAGGAGGGCCACCATAAGCTGGCCCAGAATCTGGTCAGCTTCTCGGAGTTCCACAATCTCACAATGGTCTATCACTACTTCAAGGGCGTGGACAATGCCAGCAGTGGAGCCAGCAGCCCAGGCGCCCAGACCAAGCCGTCGAGCAGCAAGGGCGCCCAGGTGGTCATTGGCACAGCAATGCCATCATCGCCACGCAGCAAGGCACCCAAGCAGCTGCCCTCGGCTGAGTACATGGAAATGTCCAGTGGCTCGGAGCGCGAGAATACGCCGGAGGTGCGTGCCAAGACTGAGACAATGGCCATATCGAATCTCAATTACATCAGCGTGGAGACCGAGGATGAGAATCTGCAGAGCTGCTCCACGGAGAAGAATCTAGAGACCAACAAAGTTCTCGATGCGCCAACTGGACCCGAGCAAACTACCAATGAGCTCCGCATCAACGAGCCGCCATACTATCAATCCAAAGAGCAAAACAAGTCGCAAGACGTGGTGGACAGCAGTGGAGCAGCCAACTATCAGGCAACGGACAAGTTCAGCCAGGAGTGCTCCCAACTGCTGGAGAACCAGGCGACGGCCGGCAATGACTACGTCCTGCAGCCCTCCAACATACCTGTGCCACCTGCTCTGCCCGCTGACGATGGCAACTATCTGTTCCAGCCCTCCAATCGGCCGGTCGAGGAGCCGCTGCGCTTGAGCCGTTCCACTACGCGATTGCCGCAGCCGAACGGCTATGGCACGCTGAAGCGCAGCGCCAGCGATGCGTCCAGCAGCACACGAGCCAATGCCGACGATGAGCTGGCTGAGATTATGCACGATTTCAAGAACAATGTGCTGTCCATACGTGATGTGGAGCTGCTGGTGGAGAAGTGGAAGCATCGCAACGATGTGCAGCAGAGCTTCCGCGAGAAGCAGGAGCAAATCGATCAGCTGCGTCGCGAATACGAGCGCATACACGAGCACGTCAAGTCGCAGCTGAAGCGCGAAACGCCGTTCGAGCGCATCAGGAAGCTCTTCTCCAGGCAGAAGGGCGGCGACAAGCAGAGCAGCTGTGCGGACAGCCTGCTGGATGAGACCAAGAGCTCCATTGCGACCAGCTGCAGCTTGAAGTCCTCGGCGCGCCCCATCAGCTCGCTGAGCCTGCAGAGCGTGTCCAGCTCAAGCTCCTCCTCGGGTCGCCTCAGCACTGGCAGCAACTGCAGCGGCGCCTCACTAGGCGACTCTGGCACCCACTCGGATCACGAGGATCGTCGTCAGTTTGGCTGCCGTTTGGGCAACCCCGGCTCGCTGATGGATAACTATTTGGTGCCGCCGCCGCCGCGTCCCGTTTTCACGCCCGTCTCCACGCCCGGTGATGAACGACACCAGATTGTGTTCCCCTCGCCAATGTCCAGCTGCCAGCGCCTGCACACGCCCACCAGCCCCACTGGCTCCGATCACTATCAGATGTTTCCATCGAATATACCCGTCTATGGCAATGGCAGCCAGCCGCTGTCCACGTCGCAGAGCAGCAGCTATCTAAACACCATCATGGAGGCCAAGGAGCAGGACACCCAGCAGCAGCACAATTATCAAAACGGCGTCACCCTGCAGCCCATCAAACTGAACGAGCGACCCAACATCATCTACGGCAAGCTGACCAAGAGCCACTCCGCCAGCGGCTGCAGCTCCTTCAAGCCGAAACAGGTCGCCTGCCCGCAGGTAGGCAGCATTGAGGTGCAGGCCGAGGTCTATCAGAACGTCGGCGGCCCAGCGGCGGAAGAGGCCACCAGCCCGGAAGTTCCAGCCAAGGAGCAGGCGAACGAGGCGCCCAACTACATGAACTGCTAGGCCTAGCATATAAGTCTTCATATGATACATATGTAGTATATATATATATAAAACTAGCATAGGCTTAAGTGCATATATAATTTCGATATTGCTGGAATGAGTATAAACTAGTTAAACAGGCGGTTGTAATCGGCCCACCCCAAAACGCATACAATATATTTCTCGACTACATTTAACTCACATTTCTAATATATACACATTTCTAATATATACATAAATACATAATAATGCTATTGTATTATCCTTAGTTATCGTTCTCGATCTTTTAAATGTACATTATTTTGAAACGATTGCAAGCAACCAAAACAACATATCATATAGGATAAGGCTAAGGTCTCGTACCGACGAATTGCGTGTTTGTAATTCTAGATCTAAGTATTTCCCCATTTGTATTAAGCCTGGCATGCACAGCTGAGCATGAAAAACATATTTTTTCGCACAAGAGTTAAATGCAATAAATTGAATTCGTTAAGCAATGCAAACGCCTTTTACTTTTTTGCCATTGCACCTCGCTGCACGCGCAAAGCCGGGCAGCTTTTGGCGGTCTCGGCTCTGGTGGAGCCAACAGGAAATCATGCGGAAAGCCCACTACACGCAAAATGGGATTGCGACTGCCAACGTAAATTTTAACTGAAAAACACAGCAAGAAACAAGAAGGAATGAGCGTCGGCCAGTGAGTGGTGCCCGACTGTCAGATACTCTGTCATGTTGCTGCCGCCGCCTCCTCCCAAACTGGTGTCAAGAGTAGAATCTTTGACCACATACTGAGCTGATGGCCATGGGAGTATATATAAATTAGTTAAAAATATATATTTAACTTAAAATATATTTTGTAATAATTATTAGCAGTCAAATATATTTAGTTTATATAACTATGAGCTAATAAACTCTTTCATTAAATATCTAAGTTGCTATCAAACTTTCTGTTTTAAGCTACGATATTTTTATTTCAATTTTTAATACATAAAAATATATCATAAAAAACTAAAATTTAATTTAAAATATTTATTTTATACTTAAACAAGATTACTCCATTTAAAATTTTTTAACTATGTTTTTGCGCTGCCCCATAAAAAAAATTTCAGCGAGCGCGCTCAAATCAATCTCTAAAGCCCTCAAAAGTATGCTACGTTTTTTCAAATGCAGCAACCTTAAAGGATTATCATATGCATGCAGTTTTTTTTGTTATCATAATAGCAACTACTTTTGTATACACTTTTTATTTTGACTTTTCACCCACACACACACACATACACACATGTCCGTGCACACATTTACATGGCCAGCCAAGCTTTAACTAAGCCTGTAATTCTTAATTCATATTCACACTCGCCATCGTTGCGTACGCAGCATAGTATTTTTCCCAGCTGAGTACGCTGAGGGCTAAGCCGCCATTTTCCATTTGCGTTACATGCTGCTCCATGGGAATATGGATGGCTTCAATGCCAGCCAGCCAGCCAACTTCGCCCACACCCACAATATCCGGTTATTTGCGGCCCGTGCTGCCTGCACAGCTGTTGATGGGCCTCTCAGTTTTTTGTGCGTTTTAAAATCTATGCGTGTGTGTGAGTGTGCGTGTGTGGGTGAATTGTTTTAACGAGCTCAAACCTCAAAGTGTGCGCATAGTTGAGTGCCTGAGTACGAGTGAGAGAATGTGAACAGAGCTTTTTGAAAGCTCCAACTCATGTATTTAAGCAGAGCTTTTCAGGCAGGGTGTATCAGGCCAAGCAGCTGATATGTAAATAAAAAATAAAAATTCTTCAGAAACAGAAAATATTCTTCAACTAAATTTAAATAAGTTAAATAAATATAAATGATATTTAAAGTGCAGCTGCTTCGGAGTTGTTGTCAGTCAACTACCTCACCATAAACACCCTGTGCTTGGTACAATACACAAAAGTTCCTTTCAATGCCGCTAGTCAAAACAAACGCAGCCAAGTGAGAGCATGAGGAACAGTGAGAGACAGAGAGAGAGAGAGAGATAGATAGAAGGAAGAGCGCAATTGAGGGAGAGGAAAAAGCTTTTTGCTTTTGGCCAGGCTTAAGCGAACAAGTGTGTATAAAAAGGACATTTCCTTCAGTCGACTCTGTTAATTAAGCGCAACTGCGACGCAAACGTGCGCCACAACAATTTTGTGTCCATATAAAATGCATAATTTACGCCTAAGTAAAGACAAAACTTCTGTTGCAAATTATTCCAACAGCAAATAAAAGAAAAACCTGAAAAGTACTTTCAAATTATAGCCAGAAGTTGCTGGCTGAGTGCAAACTAAAACAACTTGATAATAGAAGGACTCTGGCGCATCCTCGTCTGCTGCTGGTGCTGCTGCACTCTCGTGTGAAAACAAAAACATTGGCGAAACTTTTTGAATGCCTGCATCTTTAACTGCGTAGTACGGAAAGTAAAGACAACGCTTAAATATTTAAAACTGATTCGACGCTAATTGAACGTGGGAGCTGCGTAATACCCAAAGCAATCGTAACGGCAGCAACTGTAAGTCTGAGAGTCTGAGAAGCGCATGGAACGGCCCCGCTAATAAATAATTGCAGGTAGGCAACGCTGACAGAAAACTCGCAAAATTTATGTGCAATTCCGCTGGCTCTGCTGACCAGGCGGCGGGCAGGTCGCGTTCATTTCTCATTTTCCATTTGTTTGCCTTTCAATTATGTTGTGACTGCGCCCGTCCTGCAGCATGCGGCCAAAGTTTAATTTGAATTTGTTTCCATGTGAAAACGCGAAATTGTGAAAATGTGAAAATGCAACCACTTCAAAGTTTCTGTCAAGCGTAGCATTTTTAATGATGCACTAAAAGTTAATGGCCCAGGGATCAGCCTCTCACATTCGCCGCTCGCCCTCATGAGAGCCGTTCAAATGTTAGTGAACACGCTAAATGCTTCTAAATATATGAAACACTTAGACTAGAGAAACTTTTCGAAAAAATTCACCCGATATAGTGTTTAAGTACTGGAAATTTGCAAAGTCAAATCAAATTTTTCTGCAATTTGTGGCTTTTTCCTAATCAAATCTGGCATAAATTCTTCAACGAATTCTTCAATTGCACACCAAATTCTCATAGACGAAGCATCGGCTATATAAATGTTACATACAAACCTATTTATATTTCCTTTAGAAATACTTATAGCCTTCTTATGCCTTTATTTAAAAGCTATACACTCGGAACTTTCAAGTTTTATAGATTTTAAATTGAGAAAAATTATATATTCCTCAGTTAACAACATTCAATTAATTAATTCAACATGATTTGCTCTTAAAATATATCGAAAAATTTATAAGTAGAAATTTTTGGGGGCGTGGCAATTTGGAAAAATCTATATCTTTAACAGTTTTAGAGTTAGGAGCTTCTCTAAAAATCGAGCCTTAAATAATATGCCTTGCCCATTCAGCCTTGGTGAAAAGCAAATTATTAAATTATTAAAATATTGGACATATCTTAGGTAATTATACAGCTAATCTAACTAGAATAGTTAGATTAAAATCAAATTCACTCCAAAAATTAGTAGCTCATCTTCATCTATTAGATAATCTCATCAGGCAGACTCAGATAGAGAGAGATGAAGAGCTTATCTCCCGTCTTATTTATTCAACTATTTATAAATATTTGCAGCTGGCAATACTTGCAATATAATGAATATAAAAGGATGAAAATAAGAGTAAATATTTAATAAAATATCTGAATTGCTTAAGGAATGCAGCACAGCACATTTTCTTTAGAATTAAATCTCAATTGAATATATAAAATGTTCTGCTATAATCTATAAAGATAAAGATAGATAATTTTAGGGATCTGCTCTATAGATACAGCTGAAATATGTAATATTCTATACACTTGAAGCTCTTTCACACACGTTTTATAGATTTCTAGAGAGTTCTTTTTCAACAATTAAAACGTGACAAAAAAGTAATGAAAGCGTTTCTTTTACAGTGCATAGAAATACATTTTTTTATAGTTTTGTTGACTTTTTTGTCATTGCTGCTGCGGTACTTGTAGCCAAACAACAACTTGTGTACACGCCCACACACAAACACACACACACACACGCACACCTGGCACATATTGCATTTATTGTGGAAATTCTATGCCACAAAAACATATACAAATGCATTCATATAGAGGACAAAGCCAAGAGAGATGCACGGCTTTCTTTTTGTGTGTCAGGGGGCAAGTGCCTTAGAAGCTGCCACACATACCCACACACAGAGCTTGGTATTATAATTTTAATTACCACTTGAGAGACAGACGGCTGCCGTGAGTCGGCCAAGTGATGGCATCTAATATATACAGAGCATAGAAGTACCAGATATATATATATATATATATATATATATATATATATCTATATATATATATATCTGGTACTATATATATATATATACATATATATATATATATATATATATATATATATATATATATATATATATATATATATACATATACATATATATATATATATATATATATATATATATATATAAATATACAAAGTATATATAGAAACTGCGCGAACAATGCGTACAATTCCGTTCAGTTGTATTGCTTGACGGGCTAAGCAGATTGAAAACATGGCAGCTGCTTACAGCTAGCAATATTGCGCATACGCCACGTAAGCACGTCAAAGGAATGCCACAGCATAATTGCGCATTTGCCGCATCACTAAGCTATTAAGCCACAGCCACAGCCATTGCTTTGGCTCAGTTGTTTGCCACATCTATCGATTAGCAATGTTTAAAGCATAAACAATACTTTGTTAAGTTTTCAGCCAAAAAAGAAAATTTTAAGGCAAAGCGAAAATAAAAAGTTTCGCAAAACTTTGGGCAGCAGCTTAAAGCCTTAAGTAATAAGCAGTTGGAAAAACTTAAAATTTTATAGCTCACTTTCTAAGTGGCTTGCACGGAACGTAGCACAATTCGGCGACTGGCTTTTGGCTGGCAGCAACTGCAGCTGCAACAAGGCCAAATAGGCAATGTGATCATTATAATCATGCAATTTGGACGCGGCCATAATGGCCAGCCAGCCAGCCAGCCAGCCAACTAGCAGCGCCAATAGCCTCAATCGACACACGTAATAGGATAAGCACAAACAGAGAATGCTATAATGGTTTCCCAAGTCCTTTTGATGAACATCGTAAATTCGTTTTTATTGAATAAAACCATGTGACAGTTATAGCCAAGCAAGGACAAAACAAAAGCCAAAAAATATGCATATGTGTAAAGAGAGAGGGAGAAAGAGGCAGAGTGAGAGAGAGAGAGGCAGCCAGGCAGTTGGGGGCGTCAAACGTGTATCCAATTAAAAGTAACTCTTGTCTTCGCCGACTGACCGACAGGCAAATGTGAACGGTTTCAGCTTATTTAACCAGTCTTTTGGCAACGGCCTCCGCCAGTGCCACGCCCCTGTTTTTGTTTTGGCCAAAAACGCAGCGATTTGGCAAACATATTCACACAGTCGCGACAATATCGTCGCCAAAAATGTTTTTTCTTCCTGCTGGTAAATTATTGCTCAGCTGTGACCGTGGTTCGTTTTAGTTGTGTTTGCCTGTAACTGCGCTATGACCGACATGTGACCCCAACTCACACACACACAGAGACACTCGCACATGGCTCAAATTCAACTTCATGCTTCGCTGGCTTTAAATTCGTTTGCATTGAAAAGGCTTGCGCAATAATTCATCAATTTGAGTGTCCCGGCCACACGGCAAACATTAGAAGCACACAATTCGCCTGGCGGGCGTATTAATTATGCAAGTCGTTTTGCTGCATCACACGCAACTGTTCCACTCCCACGCCTGCTCGCATCGCCCGATGGCGCGGCGCCTCCGGCAATTGTCACTGGCGTGGCATACGCAACAGCTGTGCAACCGAATGCAATTGCTAATTAATCAAGCCCCGACTCAGGTTTCTTGCCAAGTGGCAGCCACTTTGTTAACAGAAAACATTAACCACCCACTCTCAGCCTATTTGATAAGCTAATGTTATATATTTAATGCATTTGAAATGCAATTTTACTGTAAAAGCCAGCAATAATGTTGCAGTTTGTTGTCTACGATCCGACAACAGTTAAATGTATTCTAAAATCCATTTTTTCGGACTTTACAAGCCCCAAGGTTGAAATCTAACTGTGAAGGATATAATTCTTCTGAAATCAAAAGATATTCACTCAAAAATATTGGAATTCATTTGCATCTTTTAAATTCAATCTATCTTTGCTCTTAAATAATTAAATTTTCTCTTATTAGAAACAAACTTAACGTTACGAAAATTGGTTTCGTCTCTCTATATTTGAAATATGATTTCATTCTAAGTATTTCTTATTTATACATACCGAAATCTTTCTCGAATACTTTCTACCAATTTTATGATATTTTTCTGTCCAAATCGCATTCTTCACGAGGAGTCAACTTTGATCATATTTTAAAGAGTTCACATGAAGTGCAAAGCTAATATAAGTCTTAAGCATTTTTTTTATTTTATAAAACTATAGTTTACCGAAACTGAACAGCATCATATATATGCTATGCTCTACTAATGTAGTTAGTAGATCCAATGCAAGCAATGTCCTTAGCTGTCAAGCACTTTCCCCAAACAGCAATAACTAATTATAATATACAGCCAACAGGTGAGCAGAAGAACCTTCAAGTTCAGTCATAGGCAGTTTTTGATATTCGTTTTCAGTATCATTTCACCTTTAATCACTTGAGAATTATATGGCTTGTGTAAAAGGTGTCACAGTAAATGAAGAAATTAATGAAATACTCTGAGTATAGCTGATGGCTCAACTTAATATTTGTATTATTTATATTTTTAATCTGTGTATATACCTAAGAAACATTAATTTTGTATAATGTAAGCAATCAACATTTATCGTAGTAGATAATATAAATGTGTTCTATAGAAAACAGAATAACCTTAAGAATGTCAAATGGAATGGCTTAAAGAGATAGAGAGAGAGAGAGAGAGGGTGTTCAATAATATAATTAATAAAAAACACAAGTCAATTGAGATAGTAATTATATATAATAGATACCAAAACAGAGCTCGTAGCTTGTAGTTTCAAGCCTCAGCTAGGTGAGAGTCGCTGGCAGACTTCAACTGTTAACTGGAACTGGGAGTTGCTCGGGCTGGCTTTGCCCGATAATAATTTCAGTGTTTATAGCTTGTCGCTTGTTGAATACATTAATGACCAATAATTGACGGTGAGCACGCAAGCTTTTATGGACTATTAAGTAAATATGTGTATAGCAAAGACTTCAGAACTTGAGGCTTAAAAATGCTATAAGAAAACGGGAAATTTAAAGCTTTTGCGTCTAAATAAAAATTAGATGAGACTTAAAATTATGCTAAAGGCCAAAACGTTTAAGCCAAAATGCAACATGTTCGAGTGTTGAGTGCTGAGTGTTGGGCAAAAGTAAGTGAACAAACGAAATGGCCAATGGCCGGGGCAGCTAAACAAAAACTTTTGGAATACAGTCGCAAATTTATATATCTGTGTGTGGAGTCGCGTGACAGGCAGGCAAAGGCTGGCGGGCCAGACAGGTCTGACATTTGAAAATGGCAAAGCAACAGCAAATAGGAGACTCGAACTTGGAGCAGATCAAGCGACAAGCAAACAAATCGCAGACAACTGATTGAGTGACGTGCTGTTTGCCCAGAACTGTAACTGAGACAGGACGAAGCAACAGTGACAGCGACTCTAGAGTAGACTGAAAGCAATTAGAATTCAATACATTCGCCAGCAAAACATGTAATTAAGCGTGATTTGGCGAGACGGTTGACAGCAGAGCATAAAGTGCAATGAGTTATGAGCCAGGTACAGCCACAGCCATTTAAATATATCCAGCTATAAATATATGCATTTGCACGACCCTGCACTGCGGCCGACAGAGTCATAAAGTAAATCAAAGGATTGTCGTGCTGTAAATCATGTGAAAGTCCTTGACAGTGTGCGCCAAAGACCGGCAGGCACGACTACGACCCCAACACCGACTGCCGGCACCGAAGCCAACGTCACTTAGTCATTTACAACTTTCAATTACTGAATGAAGCGAGCACACACAGACACAGACACAGCCTGGCTGACTGGCTGACTGAATCGGCTGCACAAATAACAAATATCCGTAGCATAACTGCAGGCGTTTCATGGCAGGCGCCAATTAAGACCCAAAAACGTAAACAATTTCTTGCATTTCCATTTCACACCAGTTACCAATGAAAATAACATGACAGCTAACGACGGCAGCACAAGTTTAACACAATGCGACTAAAAAATACCCTGTAAATATTATTTTCTCTTTTGTTCTTTATAACATGATTTTTTATATTTTATTTATTTATTTATTTTTGTTTTATTTTTTAAATGAATTTATTTGAAGATCAATTTTATTATATATTTAATTTTAATTTCATTTTAATTTCATTTTAATTTGACGTGATTTATATTTTTTTATTTTTATTTATTTTTTTAATTTTTTTTATGAAATCAGCAAATTATTATTTAAATAGGATAGTATAGGATAGTAGAGGATGATCCTTAGAAGCAGTCTTCAGGTTAGACTATTTGTTTAGCTTCTAAAGTTACCCAATGGAGTTCGCAGAATCCTTAAATCCAAAGACTTTTTCAAGGAATTTCATCTTCTATAAATTCAATATACAAAATACTTGAGTTTATAAACGAAACATCCAATTACATTTTCCTTTAAACAACAATTTCTATAAGTTTACAAAATTCAGCGAAACTTTCTTTCAACTGCTTGAAACTTTACAGGGTATAACTACGTTTGCGTGCTATGCTGCGTTAACTCTGTTCAACTAGTAACCAACCAACCACCCAGGCAGCAGCTGCACCACCCCCACACATAACAGGCACCACCTTCGCCCTGCCAACCCACCCAGTTTGATTTCACTTTTTGCCGCAGACTTAACCAAATAGTATATATCTGTGTGGCCTCGTCTGTGGTTTTTGCAATGCTTTGTGCCGAAAGTGAATGCAACGCACACACATATACAGAGAGACACATGTGTGTGTGCACATGTATGAGTATGCTACTGTGTGCAAAAGGTCGAGCTGCATTTATCTAGTTGCATTGAAATTTGCATTTGGCATTTTGAGTTTTTCGCTCTTTGTGAAACTTTTGATTTTCATTTTTCTTTTGTTTGCTTTAAGCAGCGCCTGTTTAGCTCTTTAAGGTCAGCGGAAATGCTATCCAATTAGCGATAATCATCGATTTAATAGCACTTACTGGCGAATCGATAATTTGCCTTTGCTCTTGCTGTTGCCTTTCAGTTCCACTTTTCAAACAATACGCAGAAGATGCAAGCGCAAGTTGCTTAGGCCATAGTCTGAAGATATAAGAAGCAGCACGAACCCAGCGTCATGTCAAATGTAAGTAGATCGCAAAGAGATTCGATTAGAGCTAAGGAAACTGTGCGTTGATTGCAGCTGCTTGACATGGACAAATCAAACGGCAACGGCCTCTATGCGACCGGCAGCTGCCACACGGACAATGTGGCTGCCACAACAGCAACAACAACAACGACAGCAGCAGCTTTGAACATAAATAATATTATGAATGGGGCCGCAGCTGTAGCAGCGGCTGCAGCAGCTGCCACGCTGCCCACGTCCGCCTCCAGCGAGGACCTCAGCCAGAGCCTCTCCGAGTACACAGATGCCGACGAGAGCATATCAGCGCCCACAGAGTTTCTCGCCGAGGTAAGTGAAATGTATTCAAATGCAAATTGCAAAAAAGAAGGAAACAAATTTAATTTGCGAATCCTTTCAAGAGGATTATTGAAAGTTGGCTTTGTGCGCCGGCTTATTGATTGCTAATAAATTGTTTTCGAGCGCATTTAACTTTAAGTCCGACCAACTTTTGCCGTTGTATCCAATGTGGGCCAATGGGCCGGGCCATTGTTCAGCTGATAACTGCATTTATATACATACATAAATATGTATATCTGCCAAGAGTTTGACGCAATTTTAATCTCATTTTTTGCATTTCTTTTTGTTCTATAATGCAGTTTCTGTCGGCTGTCATGCTCAAGGACTATAAGAAGGCTTTGAAATATTGCAAATTGAGTGAGTGCCATGCCTTAACCCTTCTAACTAGATCTGTTCATTCAAGCATCCTACTTTCCAGTTCTGCAGTATGAGCCAAACAATGCCACGGCCAAAGAGTTCTATCCGCTCATATTGGACAAGCTGCGTGGTGGGTTCATATACATAGTTATATCTTTCGTCTGGCTTGTGTTCAGTTAATTAATCGCGTATTTTGCAGTGGCCGCATCGAGCGACAGCGACGAGAACTATAATAAATCCTCATCACCTGAGCTGGCATTGGATTTGGAGGCACCCTGCGAGGATAGCGTTAGCAGCCAGGAGGAGGACAATGATGATGACGATGATGTCGATGATGTGGACGACGTCGATGATGTGGATGACGATGAGGATGACGATGATGACATTGACAATGTCGATGTGGAAGAGGAGAGCAGCAGCAGCGGCGATGATTACGAGCTACCCATTGATGAGCAACAGGACCCGGCTGCCGCTGACAGCCTGGCAGCGCATATAACTCACTCGCATTCCCATTGTCACTCCCACAACGACTCGGGCTCATCGCGCAATTCGTCGAGCGGCGGCGGCGGTCGCAGCGACAATACCACACACTCGTATTCCAGCCTGCTGCTGGAGGAGGAGGACGACATTGTGCCAGTCAATTTGCAATTTGGCAACAAGGAGCCGAACGCAACAGATTTGGATGTGAGCAACGGTAGGTGCCAAATTCATAATTTACCAATATTTGCCAATACATCAATCTATCCGTATATATCTATATGTATGCTAGGCAACAAGGTACCGTCGGCTTCGTGCAGCGATTCGGAATCTCCCACAGAGCCGCTCACCCAGCGTTTGGCCGCCATTTTGCGCTCCAAATGCGGCGTTTCGGCCAATAAGGATTGAGACGCTACCGTTATCAGCAGTTCGCAATTGCATATACCAGCTATATGTATAAGTGTGTGTGTGTATACTACATATATATATATATATACATATATGCATAACTATATTCTTGTACTTCTACTCGTACTCAATGAGCTAAATGTTTACAATTCCTTTGCCCAAACTAAGTAACTAGTTTCCACTAGTTGAGATTCGCTTTACAAACCTAGAAACCGTCCCAAACAGCATACAAGTATATTTCCAATTTGCAATAACTATAGCAGCGAGTTATCCTTTTTTGAAAAACAGAAACATAAGCAAAAGAAAACCAATTCCCTAGACAAACATATCGTACAAACTTAATAAGTACTTACAGTAGTCACATTTGTATTGTGTATGTAAATGAGTATATAACCTAGATAATAATATGCTCCATTTGTTAACGAGCCCTCAATAATAATGAATATACTATTATATACATATATACACACATATATATATACATACATATATATATTATTATTATACATACATAACGAATGATGTAACAGAATCTATTTTAGTAAGACACACCCATGCAAAACGCACAGGACTTGGAATATTGTTGGATAACTTTACACGTTTAGCGTTTTATAGAGGGCGATTTTTTTCCAAACAATTTATAATAATAGTCTTACATATTAAGGAAACGGAAAGTTTGGATAAGTCTGATAATATGGAATGAGGCAAATGGAACTACAACTGAAATGGTCCAAAAGTCATAAACTATATTTAACGAATACCATATATATAATTCATTGCGATTTTAGTAATTTATTAAGATTGATTTTTATCAGTATACGTAAAATTTCCGATATAACCATATAACTATAGATATATAACTTATGAAGCCCGCTCCACGAGCTTTCGACACTATACTCTGTACTTCTGTTTGTGGAATGAGATTTGATAAGATTGAACTCTCTGTACATCCTTAATATTTGTAATAATTATTATTGGTGTTAGTAATTCAGTTCTAATTCAACTGTACGTAATCATATTGTATTCGAAATGTATTATACGTATAACGGATTGTATCATTAAAAGTTGTAATAAAGAAAGAAGGCGAACACTTGTTGCGTTTTTATTACTTAATTTAAGAATTTTCTAGATCATGATGGATATATTTGCATCTTTTATGATTGCATACTACTATGGCATTCATATATGGGACATGTATATTTTTAAACCACATATGCACATATACAAGCGATCAAACAGATTCACGTTGAGCTCCATGTGTAAAATAAACTCCATATCTCCCATTCTCTGTCTCTATCAGTCTTACATATTATTATAAAAGAGAAACCACAAATCACCAATTACAACTTATGCACTTACGCCATCATTAAAATAACGGGATCAAAATCATTGTAACCAATGGCGTGAGCGCCTTGCACATGTCTCTCTCTCTCTCTCTCATATCTCTCGCTCATGAATACTTGCTTACTTAATTGTGCCTGCTGTACACATTGTCTGCAGTCCACACTCCATCATTAGGATAACGGAATCAAATTCATTGCAACCTTACCGTGTGCACCTCTCTCGCTCTTACTTACTTACTCAATAGACCGAGAGTCTCTGCAATCCACACTTTAACAGTAAACAAATCAGCCAATAACGTGTCAATAATGGACGATAAAATTAACATCAACGGTGAGATCCACAGAAACTATTTTGTACTTCTTAAGCAGAATACTTACACTTAACATTATCTGAATTACTAAACAGTAATAATATAAACCATATTATACATTTAAACGCTTGAAAAGCATTTATTTTATATCGATTATTATCAAAGAACTTTTTGATGTCGGTATATATTAATTTATAACATGAATCGAATAACGTATTTATGTACCGTAATTCTATTCGTTAATTTTCGCATTTTTCTTAATTTTCTTTATAAAACTTGAAACTTGCATTGTTTGTTTTTAAAAAACACTTACGATGATTTATTTCGTTTATTATGATTCATGTTAATCGAGATTTTTTTTCTGTACTGGAGAACCAGTTTTACGGTTAATGTGAACGCCAGTTGGACTGTTTGTATAACTGTATCAAAAGAGTTTTTCTTGAAAATCGATAATACAAAAAGTTTTCAAAATTGTATCTTTGTATTTTTACTATTTTAGTGCCGAAATATATATTTATATATATATATATATATATATATATATATATATATATATATATATATATATATATATATATATATTTATATATATATATAAATATATATATATATATATATATATATATATATATATATATATATGTTTAACTTCTATGCCCCACCAGTTGGGCATCTGATATGTAACAAACTACTATGATGAACAATGAATTGTTTTTTGATTGCATTCTCAATTTGAATACTGCTTTTGCATTTGCTTTGTATAATACTTATGTATGTGGCTCCAGCCACCTGAAAATTATTGTTTCTATGTATTATCAGCACCATTGAACTAAAACTGTACCAAAAATACAAAAAAAAGTAAAGTCATAACAAAATTATTTCTATTATCATGTTGCATAATAAATAATGTAGCTCAGAATTAAAATCAGGTAATGAAGCTTTGTTTGTATCGTAAATTGCACGTATTTGTTTCTGTTTTCCGAATATCGTATATGTTTGTTTGAATCCAAGTCTCAGTATGTAACACATCGAATTATATATATAATTACAAAGAAACGATAATTGTAATTCTTTTTTTTAAATGTTCTTGAATATTAGCATACTTTAACTTAAGTTTACACTTATCCACATATATTTGAAAATACGTTGATATATCTTTTGTCGTGTTCCTAACAATCATTGTGAAACATTTGTTTCTATGCTATCCTTCAAATTTCTACTCTCCCGATTTTATATCGTTGATATATGTGCCTTAAAATTACATCTAAATTTGTCCAAGACATGCAAATATGTACATTAATTTTGTGGGTTTAACAATATTAAATTAGTATGCTTATCGCTTTCACTGAACTCTTAGGTCAGGGTGCTTTAGAAGTCGGCTAAGTCTGCGTGTATATGTTTATCGTAGAGTATATCGTATATGCACTTAACTATTATATTCAATAAAAAGAAACTTTCATTTGAAAACTTCAGGTGTTTCTTGTACTGTTCAGAGAAATTACATATGCAAAAACGTATGTGTGTGTAAATGTGTATGCGTCTGTGGGTGTGTATTTATACCTCTTTATGCTATAACATCTTTGTATGTATTAGTGCAAATAGAGTTAAGCGATTCAATTGGCACTACAACAATAATAGAAACAAAAGAAAAACAAACTAAAAATAAAGAGATAAGCTTACACAAAATATTAAAAGTATTTATTTAAAATACAACATTAATGCAAAAATAAAACATTACGTTTACAAAATTAAAATTAAACGTTTTTTATCTTTAGACTTAACTGGTAAATATATCTACTAGACTTAAATGAAAAGTACATACAGCAGCCGGAGTGGCTTGGCAAATAATTCAACAGCTTACAGACTTACAGGAAAATGAAAAACTTCTGGGCAATAATTAAACAAACTAAAAACGAAAAACAATTAAATTTACGTATGTGTTTATAGGTATCAGTCGATGAAGTTTATGTGAGATAAGCTACAAACATAATCATGCAATGTGAGTGTAGAGAATTTCGCATCTTTAAACTTAGCCCAGGCTATAGATACATTTTCAAAATTCCACTTAATCTCTCCAGTGCAGCCCACATATTTCAGCGCTTTGTTCTGTTCTTAGCTTAAACTAAGCTAATGTCTAAAGGGTGCCGGGCGGGCGAAGGGACTTGTGGGTGTATCTATATATAAATGGCAGCTGCCGAATTGCAGATGATCGCTTCTTTTCTGTGTGTATGTCCGTGTACATATTGCCTATGCACAATACTACAGTAAAACTAAAATGTCGAATATATATAAAAATTAAAATGAACGACCGAACGTTCGGGGCTATCGAATCACAGCTTCGCCATGGCGCTGGCTGTGATTTAGTACCGCTTCTATAAACAATTTGTGGTCTCTTTTGCATCCTCAATGTTGGTGTGGTTCTTGATGAGCAGCTGTGTGGTTGGATACTTGTTGAGCTGCGCAAACCGCTCCATTACACATGAGGAGCTGAGACGTGCCTCGGCATCGTGATCCCAGCACTCTTCCATCGTGTCGCAGAATATACTGAGACCCTGCAGATAAAAATAAACGTATGCATTAAGTAAAACGACTAATTGCAATTGGAAATGTGAATAATATCTTACCAAATGGGAACGCCAGCTGTTAAGCAAATGTGGACGCAATTTCTTCATGACGACGCTTTCCTGCACTTCATCGAGTGTGGGCCGCTGTCCAAGCTCCGCTTCAAATGGCAGCTGATATTCGCCCACGGGACCCACAACATCACAACGTGAGACCATTTCCCACAATACCAATCCACAAGCATAGACATCGATGCGCAAAAAGGCATCACGATTGAAATTGATTGCACCTTCGAGAACCTCAGGAGCCATATAGCGGCGAGTGCCCACCTGGCCGTGTGTATCGCCGCACGGTTTGCCAGGCTGAAAGATCATAGCTAGCCCAAAGTCAGCTATGCAGGCTGTCAGATCACCTTTAAGCAGAACATTCTTTGATTTAAAGTCGCGATGTGCTATCGATGGCTTCAAGCCATCCGTTTTGCTGCCCAATATCTCCTCGTGCAAATGCGCCAGCCCGTTGGCCATCGATTCGGCAATGCGACACAATTCCACCCAAGTGATCGTATGGGACTTCAGATAGTCGCACAGAGAGCCATTGTGTTGATACGTGGATATAAGCCAATACTCGGGCTTGTCCAGGTGTTTCTCCACGCCCAAAAACTCTAAAATGTTCGGATGACGCATGCGTGGCAGCTTATAAATCTCATTCTCAGTGGTCCACGAATCTTTCTCTTGCATACGAAAGATTTTTACGGCCACATCCTGGCCGTGCAGCTTTGCCTGCCACACATCGCCAAACCGACCGCTGGCCTTCTGCTCCAGCAATTGTATGGGACGGTTGTTCAGCAACGGCGACGAGTTTGTGATTTCCGCCTCGTGCTACAAGGAAAATGATATATAAATAGACGTTGAAACGAAAGCAACTGCAACTTACCTTGGGTATCTCATTGAAGTGCACCCGTTTAAGGCGTCGATAAGAGAAGAAACTAACCACGGGCAACACCATCAGGAAGGCAAACAACGATGACCATAAAATATAGAAATTCATATTTTTGTTGTCCTGTGTCTTCTCTTTGGGCACTGCAAACAAATAATGAGAAATATTATTGTACTCGCATTTGCATATGTGTAAACGTAAATTGTAGATGTTTTTGTCAAGCCCTTTAAATGCTTGCTTGCCACAGGTGAACAACATCTCAAGTGGCACCTGTAGTTGGCACAGAGGGCTGACTGTCAGGCCCACAAGCGAAACGATAAAAAAGGAAAAAACGAAAGTTCGCCCCCAATTTGGCATCTCTTTATGCACTCATGTATATATATATAATTTGTATGCTGAGATAAAAGCGAGCTAAGCATAAAAAGAGAAAAACAGAAACAAAACAACAAAGTGCAAGGCATGGCACAAAAGATACATACCAAAGAAAATGCAAAGCCACCCCCAATACACAAAAAAAAAGAAATAAATAAAAAAAACAAAAACAAAAATGGGGGAAAAACAGCAACAAGAACGGAGCATAGAGTACGGCGAAGCATAGGGAAATTGCAACACACGCGCTAGCTTATGAGGATGCTGAGAGGCAGCAGCACCTCGTGCAGAGAGTTCGTTAACATGAACCAAAGTTGCTAGGGTCGCCTCATTTGGGGGTTGAGAACACATAGCGTAAATATGTATGTGTGGAATGCTAAAAATTGGGGTAAACATCGAAGACACATACGAAATATATAAAATTAATTATAGAATCATTCGCACCTTGTGTTGTTGCCTCCGTGGTGGGCGGGATCCAATTGTATTCGTTGTTGCACATCGAGCCCTTGCAGCAGCAGAAATGTATGTTGCCCTGCCGAGGCTTGCTGCTGGTATTGCAGGCGGTCTGGTTGCACTCGTGCATGTACGTGAAGCAGCCCTTCATTTTGATTTTCTTGGCGCCTGCAGCAGAAAACAAGAATATAAACAAAAAATTAAACAAATATATCTTCGAATAATATGGCAAGCTGTACACACCGGTCACATCGTCGGCGCTCCACAAAACATAGCAGCTGGGAAATTTGTCAGCCTCCACCTGGCAGCGCTCGATGGTGATGGCGCAATCGTTGTGCGTGGTGCAATCCTTCTCGTCATAGTGTTCGCAGTTAATGTTGTGGCCCTCGGGCAGGACGGCACCACTAGCCGGCGGCAACAGCATATGGCAGGCTGTCCAAAAAAAATACAATAAAAGAAAGGTATATAATGAGAAGTGATGTATTAAAATGGCAGGCATTCTAGAATAGTAAATAAGTTGGCTTAAATAGACTCCAGCGGCTGCCTTTGTAAACATATCACGTATCTACGAGCTAAGGACCAACGACCCCAATTCGAATCTCAATCCCAACGGGCTAGAGCTTTGCTGTTGCTGTAGGGAGTCAGTCCTCAATGAGCGTTGCCATTGAAAGCCAAGCGCCCAACTTTCCATAGTCCACAGCGAGTGCAACGCAACCCCAATTCGTGCAGAGGGCCATACAAAATTAGCTCCACTGGCCACCCGAGCCTTTGAGTGGTCCCTATAACCCCAATGCAAATGCAAATGCAAATGCAACTGCTGCTCCGTGTCTGTCTCTGTGTTGGGGCTGTGTGCACAATTCGCGCGCAAATCCACGTGTGAGTGCAGATTTACCATAGCGCACAGTGGTGTGTAGTTCATATTAAAAAATTAATAAACTGGACAAATTCACTACCGTTTATGTGCCTTGACTGGTTCTAATTAGAAATATATTATTTTATAATATATACAAAAATCCACTTTCATAAGTTCCTTAGCTATTACGTTTTTTAAATCAATATTAAAATCTGCGTAAATATAGATTTTAAAAATTTAGTTTTTGAAAAATCTGCTATTCGACAGGAAACTTTCAATTTGAGCATATTCATTAACATATATAAATTAGCATCAATTAAACATACTTAGCCCCACTGTAAACGAGTAATCGGATCTCTCTAAGTGTGTGTGTGTGCATATATGCTTGTATGTATGGGAGCATGCTTTATAGTAAAGTAGATACATAAGCATGCACATTATGCAGATTGAAAAGGGATGAGTTTAAAGTGGCGCTTGTTGAAAATAAAGAAACAACAGCTACAGCAATAACAATAACAGCAACGGGAGAGAGAACGCACTGAAGCGAGAGAGTAAAACAGATTTTCACCCACGCGAACTCACAAACAACAAGTTCCTAATGCAACGTCATCCATTCAAAGAAATCATTGCATATACACACTCACATACGTATGTATGTGTAGATTACAACTGTAGTTGAAAACAACAGCAAAGTGCACTAAGAACAACTACAAAGCACGCGCCAAGCAATTCAATCAGGCGTAACAGAGGGCAAGTGTACTAAGGAAATTGTAAATAATATCGACAGCAAACCATTACGTACAAACAAAATGAACAACACACAAGCACACACATATTATACATACATCCACACAATACAAATTTATAAACTATTTTCAATACATACCAAGAATTAGCTGCGCCACTAGATAAAGCACAAAATCGTACCTAGACATTGTTATTGCGTTATCGCTGTAACTTGTTTACAACACTAAATGTATACGTAACTAAATACACTAGCGATAGATAGTTGAAGAATTTTTGTTTTATTTTGGCACATACAAAATTTTCTGGGAAAATTGTGTTTTACATTTAAATCAGTCAATTGTTAGCGTTAAATGCTTGTTGGCTGACTATGTTCGTTGCACCTTTTAATCCAAGAAGTTAATATTTGATATTATGTATATGTATATATTATGTATACATATGAAGCGGTGTGCGTGTTTGTATGAAATTTATTTTCTGCTGCTGCAGTCGCAGCAAAGTTGCGGACCACACGTTTTTTCCATGTGCATTTTCACGATTTCGATTGGCATTCTCATTAACGCTGTCATCACATTTTTTCTTGTGCCACTTTAAATGCGCTTTTAAGCTGCATTTTATGCTTTTATCTAATTATTATTACGCGATTTATTCATTTGTACGCAGTTCCTACTCGCAACTACGATTGTCACAATTGGTACATGAGTACCAAAACTGCGAATATTTACCAACACGTACTTTTAAGCTGTAGCCCTGGTGAAACCGTATTAGTTATACTACAGTTTAATTGGTACAACTGAACTGTTTACCAGCACTCATGTTTAGTAACAAAGCATTACAATTGAGCGTCGATAAATATTCAAATTTGCTAGAGAAATTGATATTTTCAAATTAATACGGTCACACTGAGATATATTTAAAATACGTTAGAATACGATTTAATAAAAATTTATTTTCAGAAACATTTTGTAACAAAAAATAATAACAATTTAGCTATTTTAACAGCTTTCATTTCGCTTAACTTTATAATGTATGCACACATACAATAAAAACTTACGACATGCAATTTCTCAGAAATTCTGATGACTGCAACAGATGACGTGTTGAATGTCACGTTCTGATAGTTTATCTCGCCAATGTTCTGATTAGATATACGAATAATACAAATACATTTGTTTACAAATATTATATACAATAGTGAATAGTTTTCTTAGATTAGCATCACTTGGTTCCGTCGAGCTTGGTCAAACCATCGGCGTACTGGAACTCAGGGCTGTTTTCGTACTCGCACATGTCCAGGGCTATGACACAGCTCTCCTTCACGACTCGCTTGTCATCATCGGCATAACGGTTTAGTATCCCAATGCATTCCTCAGTAGCAATGGCGCCCAAAGCTTCGGCGCACTCATGACGAACCATTTCATTTTCATGGCGATCTTCGAGATTCTCCTGTAGATAGCGTATGCTGCATGGATCCTGTAGCTGGCCAAGCACAAAGGCTACCTCGTGCCGGAACAATGCTGACTTGTCCTTAAGTCCTTCAGCAATGGCCAAAACACTTGCTTCTGTACGCAAGTTTCGCAGACTGAACATGGCTCGATAGCGATCGAAGAGACTCTGTTTCGCATCCAAATAAATTGCCCTTAACTCTTGCACGCTTTTTGTTCCTGCTGCGGGCGGCGACGGATCCACTGATGCATACGGATTGTTGTCTTCCACTTGTTGTCCAGTCTGCAGCCAGCGCACACGATCCAGGGCAATGGCACAAGTCTCGGCCACTTCAATAACTGGATCGTCTTTGTATTTCTCAAGTATAGGAAGAACTTCGGGATGGCCAATGGCACCCAATGCTTCGGCAGCCTCATGACGTACCATGGGCTCTTGGCTGGTATCCTGTAGCACTTTTGTCAATATTTCAACTGCTTGATTGTCTTGCATCTGTCCCAAACAGTAGGCCAATTCATGTTTAAGCAATGCGGAATCATCATCAAATGCTTTACTAATTGCTTCAATGGCAGTGCCTCCACCGATGTTTTTTAATGTAAAAAGTGCACGAAAACGCTCCTTGAGTGGACGTTCTTTATTGTTAAGCACCCTACCAATGGCTTTGATCTGTTCCTGGGATACCATGTCTGCTTTCCGTGAATATATAAATATAAATAAGGATCTGTCTGCCTCGTGGAAGTTTAACAATTGTAAAAACGATAACAATAATTATCGAAGCTATTCGCCGACCACCACAGTATATATGATATACTTTTCAACACTGACGAAAAAGGCCGCCATAAAAGATTGGTGTGCAACACTTACTTTTTAGAAGAAGCAAATAGTCCAGTTGTTGGGTTACGTTTATCTTTGGCTTGTAAAGAAAACGTTTAAAAAGTGTAAAATTCTACGTATTTTCTGGGGAAAATTCGTTAAAACCGTAATTTTGTATGCACCGGTGCTAAAGTCGATTAGTGCATTTGTTGATTTTTGTGCAAAATAAGATTAATTTGCATTTAAAAATTTTGCGCGTTCACGGTACGTTCAGCGTGGCGTGTGTATGTATATATGTGTGCGTAATATACCTGCTAGTTGCTTTGTATCGCTGTCCCAGTGCGGAAGGAGAGCAAAAGAGAGAACTCGCTACATCAAAGCAAAGCGTTGCAACTGAACGAAAACATTGCAAAATACAATTAATTGTATTTTGTAAGCAAAATTAATACTAATACCGATATCAAAATGTCCGACGAGACCAGTATACAAAAACCGGAAGCAGAGACTGTTGTAGAGACCAAATCCAACAACGAAGAAGATGAAACAATTCTACCGGCAGCGGATGAGAAGAAGACACCCGTAAGTGTTTAGAAATACGTAGGAAAACACATGGATACATACTTACAAACTTGTGTATATGTGTGTTTAGAGCCAGTCACAATTAACACCGGGGGTCGTGCGATAAGAGCGCGCTTTACAGCTAAAACACTCGCATTGTGACGAACAGAATTATCTAGAAGAGCGGGGGTATTGTATGTATTTAGGTGATTGTATTGAACATATAAGCAGTATTTTTCCAAAATTATCGAAAAAATCAAAACACAAATACAAGCACATTTTTAAGTATGTGAAATTCGTACTATATTGTTTTTGCATTTTACGCTCTTTCGTGTTGATGTTAATTTCGTTGCCCTCGTGTGCGCGCGCTTTTCCCAACATCCCCCGTTTGTGAGTATGTGTATACACATATATCGCATCGAGGATTGTGTGTGTGTATTTATTTTTGTATGTCGCGTGGTACACTCGCTACAGGCAGTCGGTAGTCTCTTTTGTGCACGTTTTGCCGCCGCGCGCGTCTGTCTCGTTCTCGTTTGTTTTTATTTTTCTTGTTCTCTTTTCGACTTTTTGTTGTTTGCTGTACTTTGTCATACATGAATATATGTATACATGTACATGTGTATGTGAGTGTGAGTGCATTCATACGTTGCGCTTGAGAATGGGCATTTATTTACCGTTTAATAGGAATGCTGCGGGTTGAATAGGCGGTTTAATGATTTCTTGTATTTAAATCCAGACAAAAACTCTTATTGAGATGTGCATAAATAGTGCAACATTTTGATGTGTATGTAAACAATCATTGTAGAAACGCACGCCAAAGCGTCGCTCTTTCATTGAGCGAGCTCAGCGCGAGAGTGAGGAGTTGGTGCGAACAATGGGCGGCACCTTGGAGCTGGAAGGTGGACGTCGTACTCGATCCAGTACGCGTGGTACTCCTACAAGAAGCGCTGAAACCGTTACACCGCCTCCAAATAAAAAAGCGCGCACATCGCCAGCGATTACGAAGAGCGGCGGACGGGGCCGTGGTGCACGGAAACTGGATATAGGAGGCGATGACGAAGGCGATCAAGAGCTAACAAAACCTAAATCAGTAATAGCAGAGAAGGAAGAGGCGGAAGAAAAGGCTCAGGCAAGCAAAACTATTATAGCAAACGTAAGTTGATTAATTTTTTTTTATCGTTGATTACAATTTAATTGAATATTATATATTCAAGGTCTCTGCGAAGAAAGGAAAGAAGGAAGAAAAGGAACAGAAGCCTAAGGTGGTTGACGCGAAAGACAAGAAGAATACCAAGATCACAGAGAATCCTGAAATAAAGGTTACGGAATCAAAGGAGTCTGCGTCAAAAGCCCCAGAAAGTAAGGATCAGCCTGATTCTACTGCCCAAGAGCCTGCGCCGAAAGAAGAAAAGCAAAACAACATTGTCCACGATAAATCAAGCACTAAAGAACCCGAAGCAAAGGAAAAAACGCCTGAGCCAGTGACAAATCGTGAAGAACCAGCTAAAGTTGAAAGCCCACCAAAAAGTGATGCTTCTGCAACTGCTCCTGTTTCTGATTCACCAATGGAAGTGGATGAAGATGAGAAACAACAATCAAGCACGGATCAGACTACCGCTGATGCAACATCCTCCGACACTTCTACACCTGCTGATATCGCAGAATCAGTAGAGAAAAAGAAGGAAACAGAAGAATCCCAAGAAAGTGAGAGCAGTGGGGAGCAAAAAACCGAAACCACCGAAACTGATGAACCCGCCAAGCAGCGAACCCCGGAACCCATGGATGTAGACTCAAGTTCGAAAGCCAGCACCGAAACTGCCAGGCCCATATCACCCGTCAAAGAAGATGCGCCATTAGCAGCCACTGTCGAAACCAGTGACAAACCTAAGCCGGCTGAGGTAGAAACAAGCAATAACGAAGCCATTGAATTGGCCACCGAAGTCAAAGAGGATACACCAGTCGTTCCAGAGAAGGAGACAAAAGAAAGCGAAGTCGAAAGCACATCAGCAGAGAACAATACAACCAAAGCTGATGAAATACCTGCCAGCAATGATGTGAGCAAGCTGGCTGCGCCAGTTGCCCCAACCGAAGTCGCATTAACGGAGGCGCCAGCAGCACCCGCTAAGGAGACTAACTGCGAAAACAAATCCGAGCACAATGACAATGGTATGCAAATACTTCTGACTAAAATATATCGAACATCTTAATGAGATTTTAATTTGTTGCAGGTGAACCGAAGATCGTTAACAGTGCCACCGAAGATGGTGAGAACCATGTAACGCCGCAGGCCTGCAATTAAAGTAGCAGCATATTAATAAAAATAATGACGATGATGATGATGAAAACCAATAACTAAAGTTAAAAGCCGAATGTGTACAAGTGTTGCCTCGGCTTATATCGAAAAGCCAACAAATATGCAAATAACTACGAGTCTATCGTAAACTACTTCGCGCACCTAACGCCTAACATAGGCTAAATTTTGTTTCCATTGTCAAGTTTTTTCTTTTTATTCACAAACTACAAAATCGTAAGCGATTGCAATTCACTTAACATCTTCCAGTCTTTGGCTGTAATCGATGCCGGATTTTCAATGCTGTTTTGTGTGAGCAATATAGAGTAACAATTACACATTCACAGCAACCATAAACTAACACGTACCCCTAACCCGCCAATCTAAACACTCAAGCCAACACACCCGCATCCAAACTAAACACACACACACACATTGTTAAAAGCAATCAACTATAAATAATATGTATGTGTAAAGTTAATTAAATTGGAAACAAAACAAATACATTAAGAAATGTATGTAAAATAGATGTTTTTAAATTTTAAGACATAATCTATAATGCAAGTCTAATTTTAAAAACCCCATTTGGATAACACTCAAACCCGAAGAAAAGATTTTTAACAAATGATGCGTCATTCACCAAATTAAGTACTTTTAGAAATATATATATATATACATGTATCGTATAACTTTACCAATGCCATTCACACTTACCTGGCTATTAACAACAAATCTTTGCTTTTTTTAATTTCAATATAATTTTTCTTATTTTGAAATTGCTCACATTTAGTTGAAGCATTTAGTTCTTAAATTTTTTGTCATTATGTAATTTTACTTGATAAAACCCTATATCAAATAACGCATCAATTGTATTCTGCATAGACATTGCGACACAAAAATCTTTTCCAGACGATCTTAACTAAATTACGAATAGAACTGTACAATTTTTCAATGAAAAATTCTAAAAACAAAAACAAAAAACTCACACACAAGAGCGTAAAATACTTTGGAACTCTTTTTTATAACTGAAATAATCAGTCGAAACAGTTTTTGTATGTAGCTGGATACGTTCTGTATAAGAAATTCTTCATTTAAATATTCTTTTGTAAATAAATCGTTTAAAAATACAAAAGAGACATAACATTGTGTATTAACTAAATTAGCTGTAATTTAACAATTATGCGGCTCCGTTTTCCTGTTGATCTGTTTTGTTGAGGGGTTCCTTCAATGGCAGCTCCTCCAGCTCCACTTCTGGATCGGACACATTCAACATGTTCCGCACAAATGGCGAATAGAGCTTGGGATTTTGCTTATCATTCTTATCAGGCCGCCAGATATAGCTCAAAGGCACCGCACAGACGAATATCAGGATGGCGCCCAGCATCTTGTACCAATAGAAAGATATATCATAGACTGAGAACTCTCGATTGCTGTCGAAAGCTGTTGTCACATTTGTGGGCAGTGGAACAGCTGTTGTTGCTGGTGTAGTTGTTGTGTGATTTCTGTAAAGCAATAATATATATTACGCATAGTTACAGTTAAATATACTTAGTTAGTTAGAGGTAACCCTTACATGGCATTAAATATGGCATCAAGGCCTCGCGCCTCGCACTTATCCAAGCTGTTTGGGAGCACTTCGTACTTAACAAGTCCTGCCTTGATGTTCATCTGGCCATTGATGATGATCCAGAGCATGGCCAGCACACTGAATATGATGCTGGTCATTGCCACCTTTCCATTGACACGCGGCACAAACATGCCCAGCAGGAAGACACCCACAACGGCGCCCATGTTGATGCCCGTGACGGTCCACATTACCTGTAATATGGAGTTGAAACGCTGCACAATGATGCCTCCCACAATGCAGTAGACGCCCATGCCAACGACCACCAGCTTCATGCATCCATTCGCCCGCGCCTCGGTATGCCGAATGTGAGGCTTGATGTAGTCGAAGTAGACGACGCCAGCGAGCGAATTGAGATGGGCCGAAAGAGAGCTCAGCGAAGCACTGAAGACGCACGAGATGAACAGACCGGGCATGCCCGGCAGGTTACCCATTATGTCCTGTATGAAGAAGGGCATCATTTTGTCAGGCTTACTGACCAACTATGGATGAAAGAAGACGGCTTGAGCAAGATGAGAAATCGTTTAACAGTTCGGTCTACCTACGCCAGCTAGCATGGGATCACAGCCGAAGTAGCGAGCAAACATAATGATGCCGGCAAAACAGTTGAGGAACATAATAATTAAAAAACCAATGCCCGCAACAATTAGGGATCTGTTGGGTATTTAATAAATGTATATATATAAATATAATATAGACATGGCTTACTTTTTGGCTTCCGCAAATGAGGGCAGCGAGACAATGCGCTGCACGCAGCTCTGATCAAGGCCAATTTTGCCCGTCCACAGAAGTAAGCCACTGCTGAAACAATTCCAGACAGTAGACCGAATCCTGGGATCCAGTCTAAAGCTACATGCAATACAAGTTATAACGGGTTATTAGTGCTTCACGATCCTTTGAGGCACTTACTCAAAGTCCATGCGCCCACCCTCTGAAGCATAATCCAGCACAGTGGCCAAGCCACCAGTTTGCATTGTGCCTAACACCGCCACCATGATCACTGAGAAGAGCATAACACCACCTTGCACCACATCTGTCCAGACGACCGCCTTGATGCCACCCAACATGGTGTAGAAAACGCAGATCGATGAGACCACAACGTTGATCAGGTGAATATTTACGCCGGTCACTGGATGTGTAAATGAAAATAAATAATCATAAAAGAAATGTCTATAATAAATTAACTTTGTGAGCTTTACGTGGGTGTAACTACTTATTTAATAATGATATATGCTAAATATTTTGTGTGCTTTGCGTATTAAAATGAGAAACTTTTTAGACGACCCTCGTAGCTTACTTTGAGCAACTAAGCTTTGAGCAATATACAAACGGTTTCAATATATTATTCGGCTCATTCAGTTCGAATTACTCGAAATGTATAAATGACGTATTCGAAAAATGTTAGCTTAAAGCATTTCTTAAATTACATTTTTATATCTATATATATATATATATATATATATATATATATATTTATAAATAACTTTTTAGAGGAAAATAAGAACTTTATGACGCGTATATTCTGTCCTTTAGTTGGACTTGTACTAGATCCCTTAAAGTCATATAATTAAAAGTAAACTTGATTAGATAACTTTTTAGCATAGAATAATATTAGAATGTAACTATTTTACACCCATTTTTCGACCATTTGGGTGGAATGGCTAATGGCTGTGATGCCAGCACATACCTTGAGAGAAGGCTAATGCGGGTATAAACATATAGACAGGCAGCATTAGAAGTTGGTTCATGATGAATGTGAGAGTCACAAAATGTCGCGTGCGCTTATTGAAACGCAGCTCCAAGTACTGCGAGAATAGAGCACATATATTAAAGATAAGTATAAGTATTTTGATAGCTAATCCACTTCAACTTACCTCATAGCAATTGACGACATTGTTGTCATAGAAGACTGGCACAATGATATATATGAGAATTGGTATAGTTGGTAGCATGGCTAAGACACTGAAAACGAAGTGAAAGCCAAATGCGTAGCTCTCGGCTGGAATTGACAAGATCGACACACCAGATAGTTGACTGAAATTAAATTAATTACTTTATAAATTTAAAATAAAATTTGTGTTTTCACTTAAATCAAAATAGTTTGTACAAAGTTGTTAGAAAACGAGTTGAAACCTGTTCAAGTGGCATGCAAAATGTTGTTGATCGCAGATGGAATTTTCCATGCGTGGACTTACAAATCCTAACTAGTGTAACGAGTTTAATTCTAGTTCAGCCAATAGACACATTTTTGAATATATAAAAGGACAGCTACGAACCTGGAGACCAGGGATATGGCAATGGGCAGCGCGTGCATCTTCTTGCTCCCACGCAGATACTCGTCGGTGGTGTTCCTTGACTTTGAGTAAAAGCCAAAGTAGAGGCCAATGGCTGCTGAGACGCTCAGCATGAGTAGGAAAATGGAATAGTCCGTCACACCGAATCTCAAGTCCTCCATGTGTGCTGCAGTTGCACTGTTGGCCATGGCTGCTGAACTGTCCGGCATCCTCGAGTTTCTGTTACGGCTTAGACTTGGTTGCCGAACAAGTCGGTGCAGTTGCGTATGCTGTCAGCTCAGTTGTGAGCACTGACTTCACACATTTTCGCTTAAGTAGAGGCTATTGGAGTATATCAATAACTAAAATATCTGGCAGACATTGCACTAACAGCAATGAGATTTCATAAAGTAGAGTTTATAGACATGTTGAACCCGAATTTTAACTGAGAGTGAGAAGCGAATCTTAGGAGTTGAGCATGTGAGCCTCACTTAAATATTAAAACTACATTTCATATATGAATTATGAATTAAATCAATTTGTATGTTTATTTAAAGAACTAATCAGTGTGATCGATCTATTAAAGCGAACTTCTTAAATTGTTGCTGTAGTACTTCCCCTAGTAAACTGGGAACCCAATTGGCATCACTCACGGAACCTTTTTAAAGCTATATATTCTGACTATATACAAAGCTATATATTCTTAATCAGAGTTCGTTTGTTCATTCGTTTGAAAGTCCCAATCACATAAATTACAAAAGCTTTTGACAAGAACATTATAATTAAATGTTCTCGTATAGCAAGAAGAAGTCCCCTTACTTGAATATAACTGAATGTTATATGTACCTGGAAACTTTCTATATAAGAAATTCTTCATTTAAATATTCTTTTGTAAATAAATTTTTTGAAAGAGACAACATTGTGAATTAATTAAATGAGTTGTAATTTAACAATTATGCGGCTCCGTTTTCCTGTTGATCTGTTTTGTTGAGGGGTTCCTTCAATGGCAGCTCCTCCAGCTCCACTTCTGGATCGGACACATTCAACATGTTCCGCACAAATGGCGAATAGAGCTTGGGATTTTGCTTATCATTCTTATCAGGCCGCCAGATATAGCTCAAAGGCACCGCACAGACGAATATCAGGATGGCGCCCAGCATCTTGTACCAATAGAAAGATATATCATAGACTGAGAACTCTCGATTGCTGTCGAAAGCTGTTGTCACATTTGTGGGCAGTGGAACAGCTGTTGTTGCTGGTGTAGTTGTTGTGTGATTTCTGTAAAGCAATAATATATATTACGCATAGTTACAGTTAAATATACTTAGTTAGTTAGAGGTAACCCTTACATGGCATTAAATATGGCATCAAGGCCTCGCGCCTCGCACTGATCCAAGCTGTTTGGGAGCACTTCGTACTTAACAAGTCCTGCCTTGATGTTCATCTGCCCATTGATGATGATCCAGAGCATGGCCAGCACACTGAATATGATGCTGCTCATTGCCACCTTTCCATTGACACGCGGCACAAACATGCCCAGCAGGAAGACACCCACAACGGCGCCCATGTTGATGCCCGTGACGGTCCACATTACCTGTAATATGGAGTTGAAACGCTGCACAATGATGCCTCCCACAATGCAGTAGACGCCCATGCCAACGACCACCAGCTTCATGCATCCATTCGCCCGCGCCTCGGTATGCCGAATGTGAGGCTTGATGTAGTCGAAGTAGACGACGCCAGCGAGCGAATTGAGATGGGCCGAAAGAGAGCTCAGCGAAGCACTGAAGACGCACGAGATGAACAGACCGGGCATGCCCGGCAGGTTACCCATTATGTCCTGTATGAAGAAGGGCATCATTTTGTCAGGCTTACTGACCAGCTATGGATGAAAGAAGACGACTTGAGCAAGATGAGAAATCGATTAAAAGTTCGGTCTACCTACGCCAGCTAGCATGGGATCACAGCCGAAGTAGCGAGCAAACATAATGATGCCGGCAAAACAGTTGAGGAACATAATAATTAAAAAACCAATGCCCGCAACAATTAGGGATCTGTTGAATATATAATAAATATAAATATATATATATATATATATATATATATAATATAGACCTGGCTTACTTTTTGGCTTCCGAAAACGAAGGCAACGAGACAATGCGCTGCACGCAGCTCTGATCAAGGCCAATTTTGCCCGTCCACAGAAGTAAGCCACTGCTCAAGGCATTCCAAACAGTAACCCGAATTCTAGGATCCAATCTGAAGCTACAAGGAATACGGTTATTAATTGCACATTAGTCACTCAGGATTTGTCGAGGCACTTACTCAAAGTTCATGCGCCCACCCTCTGAAGCATAATTCAGTACTGTGGTCAAGCCACCTGTTTGCATCGTGCCCAACACCGCCACCATGATCACTGAGATGAGCATAACACCACCCTGGACCACATCTGTCCAGACGACCGCCTTGATGCCACCCAACATGGTGTAGAAAACGCAGATCGATGAGACCACAACGTTGATCAGGTGAATATTTACGCCGGTCACTGGATGAGTAAATGAAAGTAAACACTCATCGATCACATATCTGTAAGAAATAACTTTTAATGAGCTTAAAAGATGTACATACCTTGAGAGAAGGCCAACGAGGGTATAAACATATAGACGGGCAGCATGAGAAATTGGTTTAAGATGAATGTGAGAGTCACAAATTGTCGCGTGCGCTTATTGAAACGCATCTCCAAGTACTGCGAGCATAGAGAATATGTATTAAGGATATAAAAGTCTTTTGATAGCTAAGCCACTTCAACTTACCTCATAGCAATTGACGACATTGTTGTCATAGAAGACTGGCACAATGATATATATGAGAATTGGTATAGTTGGTAGCATGGCTAAGACACTGAATATGAAGTTGAAGCCATATGTGTAGTTCTCAGCTGGAACTGACATGATCGCAACACCAGATAGTTGACTGAAAAGATAATATTATATGATTTGAAAATAATTTTAAAAGAATAAGCTTGTTTTATGTTTAAGAGTAATTGAATGTTATCAAAAGAATCACTATAAAGTTTTTGGAAAACTAGTTTGAACCTGTTTGAACTGGAAATCTTTATTCACAAATTTTCCACAATTTCGGGTGGAATTTTCCGTGCATGGAAGTACGCATAAGGATTCGTATAGTAAAACTTTTAGCTTCCTATCTTTTCGGTCAGTCAATAATTCATTGAGATAAACTTTATGTAGAAAAGGAGGCTCGAGCGGATGTTTATTATTTTAGCAAGTGTAAAAAGATACTTTTAAAATCGCTGATGTAATCAAAGTAGTGAGATAAGTTAAGATAAGTGCCAGAGCTAATGGCAATGACTGTGGCAATAAAACTGACTAAAACCGATTAGCAGCAACGCGCACTGGAACTACGAACCTGGAGACCAGGGAAATGGCAATGGGCAGCGCTTGCATCTTCTTGCCCCCACGCAGGTACTCATCGGTGGTGTTTTTCGACTTGGAATAGAATCCGAAGTAAACGCCAATGCCCGCTGAGACACTCAGCATGAGTATGAAAATGGAATAGTCCGTCACACCGAATCGCAAGTCCTCCATATGTGCTGCAGCTGCAGCTGTAGCTACAGAGCTACCTACGGTTGTTGTACTGTCCGACATCCTGCTTCTATCCCTTTAGTGTCCTTCAGACTTGCTTTGCCAAAGCAGTTTAGGCTGCTAGCTGCTTTTGTTGCCAGCACAGTTATGAGCATCAAAATCAAAAGTTTTCTCTTAACTTGAGATGATGGTAGCTTATCAGTTGCTGAAATAGTTACCAGACACTGGCAGTAAAAACTAATGAGTATCCATAAAGTGGATCCAACCGTTTATACGTTTCTAAACGTTTAAAGACAGAGTCTTCAAATGCTGAATCGGAAGATACGAGTGAATACTCCTAAAGGTTTATTTTGATCTCGTCCAACTGGCTGCTTAACTTGTGATAAGACTCTATATACGACGTTGTTTGCTCTGCAGACCAGAAGCTCTGAAGGTAAAATAATCTATGAAGTAGCACTTTGTGAGCTTTTCATGTAATATAAAAGTGTCTGACGTACACAAATCTCGTATTTGCTCAGGGTCCAAAAGTTATTAAATTTTTTTTAAAACCAATATATTTCCATGGAATTTTGAACTCTATCTCTGCAGGGAGTATTTTGACTTAATCTTAAGATCTCTAGCAATTCCTAAAGAAAAGAGAGAACATATTTAAAAATTAAAATTAAATTTATTAATCTTAAATTTAAAATAATTTAATAATAATAATAATTAAATTCATTACCTTATAAAAAAATTAATTTTTTTTAAAAATGTAATAAATTTTAAGGTAAAGTTAATTAATTTTTACATTAAAATTAATTAATAAAAAAATTAAAGATTTAAGCATTAGAGTGAGGTAATTTGAATGTAAAATTAAATAATTAACGATTCAAATTAATTAATTTAAGTATACAAAGAAAAAAACAAGGATTTCTAGCAATGCCTAGCCGGGAGCATGTTGACTTTGAAGACATATATCCTATGTGAGCTTATACGTTTGAAGCATAATATTTTTAGAATTCTTTAGAATCCTAAAACCCTGAGTAACTAGATCTACAAAGTAGCTAAGTTAACAATGGCTGATCCCCACTGATTTAACACGTAAACAAATTGTTTTTTTTTATTAATTATTTAAATTAAGATTTTTAATTTAATCTTTTAATTCGGAATCAAATTTAACAGAATTCTTTAAATGTATCTGCTCATAAATCTTGCGCTAGCGGCGATACCTTCAGTGGCAACTCCTCCAATTCTAGCACAAGATTCGGGGGCAGGAATTTCCGTACGAAGGGCGTAAAGAGTTTCGGATCTAGCGATTCCTGTTTATCCCGCTTGCAGATGTAGCTCATGGGCAGTGCCCAGAGGAACGTCAAGATCGCACCCAGAAACTTGTACCAAAAAAATGATATTTCAAATATCGAAAAGTCACGATTACTGCCAAAGGTGCCTGTTACCAAAGGCGCCTCAGTTGGAGTCTCAAGAACAGATATTGGCGTGGTATGTTCATTGTTGTTGTAGCTATAAAGAGATGCAAGGAAAATATAAACTAATATGTAATATGATCAGGCGAATAGCTTACGTTGCGTTAAAAATCGTGTATAAATTCTTGGCCTCACATTGGTCCAGAGTATTGGGCAAGATATCATATTTGATGACGCCGGCCTTCAACTGCATCTGTGTCTTGATAACAATAGCTACCATCACAACTATGCTAAATATAATGCCCGATGAGGCTGCCTTGCTGTTCACGCGCGGACAAAGTATGCCCAGGAGGAAGACGGCTGTCACAGCTCCCGTGCTAATGCCCGTGATGCTCATCACGGTCTGTATTATGGAATTGAAGTGCTGCACCACGAAGCCACCGAAGATGCAGTAAATACCCATGAGGATGATAGTGAGCTTCATCGTGGCATTGGCTCGTGCCTCCGTATGCCGTATGAATGGCTTAATGTAGTCAAAGTAAACGACGCCAGCGAGCGAGTTAAGATTCGCAGAGAGCGTGCTGAGCGCAGCGCTAAAGACGCACGAGATGAACAGCCCGGGCATGCCCGGCAGGTTACCCATTATGTCCTGTATAAAGAAGGGCATCATTTTGTCTGGCTTGCTGACCAGCTGTGGATGACAACATTAACCTAAGTAATATTGGAAATACTTTCAAAGTTCGTACTACTTACGCCAGCTAGCATGGGATCGCAGCCGAAGTAGCGGGCAAACATAATGATGCCAGTGAAGCTCATAACGCCCATGATTAGCAAAATTCCACATGACGCAATGATAAGAGATCTACGATATAAAGCTATAGAAATTTTTGTGTTTAATCTTTGTCTTCCCGTTAAACTCACACTTTGGCATGCGCATACGAGGGCAAGGCGACAATGCGCTGCACACAGCTCTGATTGAAACCAATGTGACCCAGCCACATGACAAAGCCCGCCATGAGGCCATTCCACACAGTGAGGCGTATGCGTGGATCCAATCTATAACTGAAAATCAATGAGAGTAATACAAAATATATAATAAGTAAATGTTAATCAAATGAAGAACTAAGAAATTTAAAAAATTAACAATTTTAATCTGATTAAGAGCTGAAATTGAAACTAAAAAATCAATGAATTTATTAATTAAATTAAAATAAAATTACTAAAAACTAATGTTAGTAAATTGAAAAATTAAAATTTATTAATATAAAAATTAATATAATTTTATTTATATAAAATTAATTACTTTATAAAATAAAATTAAAAATTTAAAATAAAAAAATTAAACAATTTAAAAAGAAGAAAGAAAAAGAACAAAGAAAAAGAATTTAAAAATTAAAATTTATTAAAGAAAAAATTAAAGGTGATTTATTTTAGAATTGAAAATATTTAATCAAAAAAATTAAAGGTTATTTAAATTAAATGAAATAATTAAAAACAAACACAAACTCAACTGAAATTTAAGTTTTTGAACCAAAAAAATTAAAATCGTTGGGAAAAACTTACTCGAAATCAAGTCGTCCGCCTTTGCTAGCACTCTCAAGCACCGAACTCAGTCCGCCCGCTTGTACAGTGCCCAGCACACCTACCAGAATTACCGAGGTCAACATGATGCCACCCTGAACCACATCTGTCCAGACAACCGCCTTGATGCCACCCAACATTGTATAGGAAACGCATATCGATGAAACCACAATGTTGATCAGATGAATGTTAAGGCCGCTGACTATATGAAAAGAATGCATAAATAGTTATGAATATAGCTGGGGTAGTTGGAAATGGGCATACCTTGCGCAAATGCCAGAGAGGGTATAAACATATACACGGGCAGCATGAGGCACAAGTTCAGCACAAATGTGAGTGTTACTACCTTTCGCATAAACTTGCCAAAGCGTATCTCCAGGTACTAAGATTAGAGAAATATATATGATATAAAGGATAAGTACAGAGATAACTCTTACCTCATAGCAATTGGAGACATTGTTCTCGTAGAAGACAGATGCTACAACGTAAATCAGCAGGGGCACGACTAGCACCATGGAGAGCACTATAAAAATGTAGTTGAAGCCAAACGTATATGTCTCGGCCGGCACAGACATGATGGCAATGCCTGATAGCTGACTGTAAAATGGATATATTAACAAGGACGTTTACCTCTATCAAGTCGATAAGAAAACCCATACCTGGCGACCAAGGAAATGGCTATGGGCACTGTTTGCATCTTTTTGCTACCACGCAGATACTCCTCGGTTGTGTTTTTGGCCTTGGAGAAGAAGCCGAAGTAGATGCCAATAGCCAGCGAGGCACATAGCATAAGGACGAACACAACATAATCCGTAATCCCAAATGTTAGTGCTGAGGACATGTTTGATATTGGCGAACTACCTTCCATTATACATGCATCACACTTCTGTGCCGCACCCGACATGAATCGTTTTTAAATGATGTTCCTTAACTATCTTATCTGTTCTCAAATTTATCTATATTTATCTATAAGATATGATGGCCATTGTCTTAAATGTCATAAAAGAGATTAAGATTTGAAGAGTTGTTATATATAGCAACTGATCTTGCTTGAGGAATTCGTATTCACAGGGCCAGGCTTGGAGATGCCCTGTAAACAATATCTGAGTTTGCTCCTAGACTACAGATAGAGATAGAGATAGAGAGAGATAGAGATAGAGATAGAGATAGAGATAGAGATAGAGATAGAGATAGAGATAGAGATAGAGATAGAGATAGAGATAGAGATAGAGATAGAGATAGAGATAGAGATAGAGATAGAGATAGAGATAGAGATAGATAGAGATAGAGATAGAGATAGAGATAGAGATAGAGATAGAGATAGAGATAGAGATAGAGATAGAGATAGAGATAGAGATAGAGATAGAGATAGAGATAGAGATAGAGATAGAGATAGAGATAGAGATAGAGATAGAGATAGAGATAGAGATAGAGATAGAGATAGAGATAGAGATAGAGATAGAGATAGAGATAGAGATAGAGATAGAGATAGAGATAGAGATAGAGATAGAGATAGAGATAGAGATAGAGATAGAGATAGAGATAGAGATAGAGATAGAGATAGAGATAGAGATAGAGATAGAGATAGAGATAGAGATAGAGATAGAGATAGAGATAGAGATAGAGATAGAGATAGAGATAGAGATAGAGATAGAGATAGAGATAGAGATAGAGATAGAGATAGAGATAGAGATAGAGATAGAGATAGAGATAGAGATAGAGATAGAGATAGAGATAGAGATAGAGATAGAGATAGAGATAGAGATAGAGATAGAGATAGAGATAGAGATAGAGATAGAGATAGAGATAGAGATAGAGATAGAGATAGAGACAGAGATAGAGATAGAGATAGAGATATAGTTAAATATATAGATATATATATACCCCATTTGCCCACTTTCGCTGGGTACCCAATAGGCCAAGGTGCTTCAAACGTTTGAACACTCAGCGATAAGGAGTTACAACTCAATAAATAATAATGCTGACGGATTGCTGTATTTGATCTTTGAGAGATATGTTTGAGTCTGCGATGACTTTTATGTTCATTATTTATTATTTAAACTATCTACCGCCTATCTAGGCTAGATGCTGTCGAAACCTTAGTATAAACGGCTAGTTAAGATAAGATTTATGTCAGATTCGCTTTAGCATTATATCTAAGATGCTTATGATGCTTCAGTTAAATAGTATATAATAGAAATTTAGCAAATTTGATTTTGTTAAAAGTAATTTTTATGATTTTTCCTTTTGCAGCACCGGCAATTCATGCATTGGCGCCTGCTCGTACTCTACGAAATGTCTTATAACCGGCGATAAAAGATTCGGATTGAGCTTAACCTGATCTGGGGCTGGGCTCAAGACATAGCTGAGCACTGTGCCCACCAGCAAGGTGATGACGAAGCCGATTGCAGCATACCAATTGAATGAGATGTCAAAAATGCTGAAACCAGATGCTGCCAGATCTTCCACCTTGACTGTGGCATTCAAGTGTGAAAGAGTTGAGAGAGTTGCCGTGGCATTCACGACACCTGGACAGTTGTCAGTGCCGATGGGCATGGCAGCATAATGATTGCGCCCCCAACTGCCCACTACAAGGAAGGCCATGAACACAATGCTGACAAAAACACCAGCTAAAGCCGCCTGTAAGCATAGTAACGAGTAAAGTCTTTGAAGCTTGAGGTATATCAACTAGAGATACAGACCCGACCATGCACCCTGGGCACCAGCATGCCCAGGAAAAAGACGCCGCACACGGAGCCGAAACTGATGCCGCCAATGCAATACACCATCTGGAGGATGGAGCTGAATTTCTCGACAATAATGCCGCCAAAGATGCAGTAGATGCCGGATAGGAACACGAATAGCTTCATAATAACATTGGCCTTGTGCTCCGTATGATGTATGTGCGGCTTGATGTAGTCGAAGTAGACAATGCCGCCGAGGGAGTTGATGCTGGCTGAGAGTGTGCTCAGGGCGGCGCTGAAGACGCAGGATATAAAGATGCCGGGCATGCCGGTCAGGTGACCCATAATATCCTGGACAAAGTACGGCACCATCTTGTCCAGCTTGCTGACCAGGCCCACGGCAAGCGGATCGCAGTCATGGTAACGTGCGTACATCACGATGCCCGTGAAACAATTGAAGCTCATGATAAGTAGGAAGCCCAAGCCAAATAGCACTATTGCTCTGTAAGAAGACAGCGATTAGGCATGGACGGATCGTGTCAACTGGACTGGTTCACTGACCTTCTTGCATGCGCCAACGAAGGCAGCGCCACAATGCGTTGCACGCAGCTCTGATGCAGGCCCACATAGCTGGTCCAGGCCACGAAGCCGGAGGCAGACGCATTCCATATTGAAATTCGCGTCGTCAGGTCAAATGAGTAGCTAAAAGTAGCATTAAAAACATGGAACATTAAGCCCACTAGCGCTTGGAGCTAGCACCTACTTGATATCCAAGCGACCGCCCTCGCCGGCAATGCGCCAAACCTCGCCCAGGCCGCCCAGACGATGCGCGCCCATGACGCCCACCAGCACCACAGACAAGACCATGATGCCCGCCTGCACCACATCGGTCCAGACGACTGCCTTAATGCCGCCCTAATAAGAAGTTTGCGAATAGTCAATAACATTTCAATGCGAACTGATCCTCTATTGCTTACGATCATTGTGTAAAAGATGCAGATGCTGCAGACAATTGTATTGATAATGTGCACATTAAAGCCAGTTACTGCAGCAGAGAGAGAGAGAGAGAGAGTCTATAATCTATTATATGATATGCTCTTATATAATCACACCTTGTGCAAAAGCCAGCGAGGGCAGAAATATGAATATGGGCAGCATCAGGAATATGTTGATCACAAACAAAAAGGTTTGCAGCTTCCTTGTGGCACTATTGAAGCGCAGCTCCAGGTACTAAAACAGAGAAAAATATATTTAAAAAATTAAAATTTAATTAAATAAATAAATAAAAAATAAAAGAATAAAAAATAAATAAACTGCAAGTAGAGTAAATGAAATATGCTAGTCTAAAATTGGAGTTTCTTGGAGATTCTTTAACATTAAAACATTTGTCTAGACATACTTAATCAAATGTATTCGAGCTGATCATATATATGAGATTTATGTTATATAGTCTTTGGTATATGGTCTATGGTTATGACAGATGGTTTATGGTATATGGTTTATTGTATGAGCTTTATGGTTTATGGCCGCTGTTATATGGTCCCTGATATGCTCTTTAGTATAAATTCTCATATATTCGTATTCTAGATTCAGATTTGAAAAAAAAACTTTAGCATTTTTTATGTTCTCTGAGTTTTGTTAACCAAACCCTCTTGGCCTGTCTAATTCATATCCAAAGTACCTCATAGCAGTTGGTAATGTTGTTGTTGTAGAAGACAGGTATTATCACATAGTTGAGTACAGGTACAATGGGCACCATGATAAGCACAATGAAGAACCAATTCATGCCAAAGGCATACATCTCAGCGGGTATGGTCATAATGGATATGGCCGACAATTGGCTGGCCACCAGTGAGATGGCAATGGGCAGCGTCTTCATCCGTTTGCCGCCCATCAGATACTCCTCGGTGGTGTCGTCGCCCTTGGCAAAGAAACCAAAGTAGACACCGATTCCGGCCGATATGCTCAGCATGAATGTGAACACTATATAGTCTGTCGTCTGGAAGGTGAACTGCGAATCGGCCAGGGTCTGAGCCGTGCCATTCAGTAGAGCCGACATTTTGACTACGTATATTCGAACTATTCACTCCACCGACACTAGACGCGTTTCGAAATCACAATTGTGTTCCGCATGGCGCCTTCAGTGCTTTATATAAGTTTCCATCAGTCTCCATCAAAGTCTTATCGCTCAGATCAGAGCTATCGACTTTATCAGAGAATCTGCTATCTAAATGCCTTTTACGAGCTCAATTTGATCATCTGTAGATAGTATATATATGCTATATTAGAAGGTCTAGGACCTTATCAGATGAGCTTTGCTAACAATGATGCTGCAAGTTTACTATCAGAGCAAAGTCAACCCATTCATTGTTTTTAGACTACGTTACACCTCACAGCCTAAATTTCACAAGTCATAGACAAGATCGCAAAGTTTCTTCATCGGGCTGCGATAATTAGGCGGGCGCTGATTTGGGTCTATGCAATGCCTTTTGTGGTTGGATTTTGCTGTGACATAACACCACGAATTCCATTTGGTTGTCATCCTCTGCAATGGGTCGCAACAATGCAACACACTTCTGTGGCACTTACCACTTACCACTTGCCCCCACTTTTGTGCATCTGCACTGTCGTTGTTGCCATACCTGAACATATATCAATTTAATATATATATATAACGACTGCTGTATACCCTACACTACACTCTACTCTTTATCTACCCTCCCCTAAGCTATTTTATACCTTGACTTTAGAAATTCTTTGAAGAAAGATTGATTTAGTCGGCGTTGCACAACTAGAAAATACCCGGCACAGAGCTGTTGACTTTAATATTTAAATTTTCATTTATATTTGTCTATATCTATGTCTAGTTGTGCTTGCATAGATATATATCTGACTACTAATACGAGCATATGAGATATTTGTAACAGTTATATATACATATATATATATTTCTATATAAATATATTCTCTATTCCACACTTCGTAAAGGTAGGGTATATACAAGTGACTATTGCCACATGTAACCCGCAGTAATATTTGAGCTTAATGGTCAGCCCCTTGCGCTGCATTGTGACCCAATACCCAATCTCAGCTGCAGCTGATGAAATCAGCGCTTAATGAGCATCGGATGCCGGCCTCAAGACACTTGATGAGAGCTCTACAAGTCATGGCAACTGCAGCTTGTCTCTGTTGCGTCTTCAAAACCACAAAAAGTGAAAGGATTATACGTAATACACAAAACCAAAATAAAATCCACCTGAAACTCATCTGAACTGAGCTCGCGTAATATCAATGAGAATGAATAAACTTTAAGCTTTTAGAATGTTGCATTGAAGCTGACAAAACCGTTCAATCTAGGTCAATTGGCAGATGAGTTTTAATAGTAGAGCATGAAAATGCGAGGCAACTCGTAATGACCATAAATAAAGAGTTAAATAATTTATGCAGCTGAAGTAGCAGCAAATGTCAAGACTTAAAAACTATTTTTTTTAAATATTTTTCAACTTTAAAATAATTTTGCAAATCTCAGTTGAAAACTTGTCATAATTTTATTTATGTTTTGCACAATTTCCCACCCAATTAAAAAAATAAAAAACTCTCATAATTTAACGGTGACAAAATTTACTATTTTTTTTATTATTTTCATATTTTTTTTGTTGTTTCTTTGTTTGTTTCATAAAAATAAAAACACTTACTAGCTAATAATGCGTTATAACACTGTTTTTTTGTTTTGTTTGTTTTGTTTTGTTTTGTTTTTGGGGATTGTGTGTGTGTTGGTTTTTGTTGAGAAAAAAATATGTACAAAAACGAATTTCGCCGCCGAAAATTGGCGTAACTCCAGTGTTGAGGGGCGAAATTGCATTTAGAGTTGCAGACAGAAGAGATTAGATAGGTAATTACAGTCACTGAGTCTGGGATCTAATGGAGTTGGGGCTTGAGAGTAGCTCGAAATTGGATTTTAGTTTTGGAAGATGTAGGCTGATTAAATGAAACGCCTCATCACGTGTCGAACAACGTTTTTAGCTCAGTTGTTGTTTCGTTCGGGGGCGGGGGGCTTGGGGTGTGGCTCGCACGAAGTTCCAAGTTTTGGTTGTTGTTAAACCCATACTTCCTTAAATTCCGCTTTCATTTCAGTTAATGTTGTTGTTATTGTTGTTGTTTTTGTTGTTGTTGATGTCGTTAGGTCCGGCTGAGTCAATTAATGTCGTCCTTTCCGTCGTTCTTCATTTTTGGCAGCAAAAATTTTGTTCTAAGTGCGAAATGAGCTTAGAAAGGCGCACCGTAGCTGCCGCTGGGCCTTGATGGAGCACCATATGAACCAGATGGGGCACTGGGATAGCCACCGCCGCCGCCGCCAGCCTGCGTGCTCTGCTGTGCGAACTGAGCCACCTGGATGGCCTGTCGGACGCCCTCAAGATCGATGCCAACAACACGACCGCCGCCGCCACCGCCGGGCGCGCCATAGCTGGTCGATGGAGGTCCGTAGCTAGTGGATGGTCCACTTGGGTAGCCACCACCACCGCCGCCGCCGCCGCCGCCACCGCCGCCCAATTTGCTCTCCTCGTTCAACAGAATCTGACGCACCTGCTCCAGCAGCTGTGGATCAACATTCTGTCCCTCGGATGTCTGGAAGCCACCGCTGACGGCCTGGAATCCACCGCCGCCACCGCCGCCGCCACCACCGAACGAGGAGCCGCCACCGAAGCCGCCGCCAAAGCCGCCGCCGAAACCACCACCTCCGCCGCCACCTCCACGTGGATAATTGTAGCCCGATGGCGGCTCAGCAGCGGCCAGCGCAGCAAGTGCAAACACTAAGAACTGTAGACGGAGAACAACAAGGTAATCCAATGTTTATCCACATCGTATAATCCGCTCGACTACTTACCACTGAGAAGGAGTTCATAGCAAATGAGTTTTGTGGTGTGTGTGTGTGTGGGGGATAGAAGTAAAATTAAATTATAAGGTAAATTTAGTTGCTTTCGAGTGGGGAGCCAGCGACTGAATGCCAAGCAAATGCCAGGCGGGCCCTCTTTATACTACGCCGCTCAGTGTCTTCAGACCCGACCGGCCCCTCGCACATCATCGGCTTCGTCGAACCAAACATCATTATCGGCAACTTCTTCGTGGTTGGACACTAACGAACATCAAAACAAACACGCACACACGCACACATCGAGTCTGTTTGTGTTTGCTGTTGTTGTTTTTGCGGCTTGTACCTTCATCTTCAGCGAACAACTTGTTTTTGGCGGACGACCTGCGGCCAACTCCAACTTCAACTGCTCGCAGCGCCTTGTGTTTCCCACCGTAAAAATCACAAAAAATAGCTAAAAAAAAATCGAAAGACTAAAAACCAAAATGTCGCTAACAATTTCAGTTGTCTGTACTTGGCTTTAAAATTTCTTCTGCGCTTTCCACGATTCACGTTTTTATTTTCCGCTTGGACCAACGCCATCGACATCGACATCTCGCCAACTTCGACATCTGCCAGTAACTTGTGACCAGGAAGTCATTTTCCCAGTAATTCATTTTTAAAGTAAACACATCAGAAATTTTGAGATGGCTCCATTTTAAATATATGAATATATATGGGTATCGACTCTATTTATTTAAGTCGTCTATGTCATGTAAATATCAACTATGGGGCGCCACAATTTGCACGGTTACGAAAGAGTTTGTCTGCGAAAAAACTATATAATTTTCATGTAGAGCACTAGGGCGCCTCGAAGACAGACAGCCAAACAGCCAGACATATAATCAACTTGGCTCGATTTCCCAAGGAATTACGTTAAAGTTGAAAATTATTTAAGTTCACATGCAACAGGGCATTGAAAGAACTGAGTCGTTCGTTTTTGGTAAAAGTTGTAGTTGCACAGTTAAAAAAAGACCAAAAAAGTTAATGATATGGTATATATGCACACACACACACACATACACGCACACGTACGTATAAGTTTATGTTTTTGTTTTGTCTTTTTGGTGTTCGTAATTCGAACAAATGTTTCACTTCACGTTCGCACTCTTAATTCGCTTTACGTCTGATTTTTGTTGTACTTTACTCGTTACAAAGTGAAAAGAAGTATATTGGCTTTAGGCAGTTATAAACCAAGACTGAAATTTAGGTTTTTAAGAGTTTTGCTGGCATATGGCTATGTCCACTTGGGCATGAACTATGCTCTATATTGTTATATAAATATTAATTATAGTTTAGAGTAAATGGATTTCTATGTATCTCATAGTTCCTATGCATATATATACATGAAAAATTAAGACTAGATTAACACCATTAGCCCCTAAAAAGCTAATCTAGTCTGTATAAATATATATATATATATATATATATATATATTATAGTGGCCGTATTTGAAATAAAAAGATAAAGTAACTGAAACATTGCAGGCATTCATGTCTATCTCTATATATACCATACGTATCTATATATATTATATTTGCAGTAAAGAATAGATTAGTTTCACGTGCCCTAAACATTGATACTTATAATTAACAACACAGCTATATTAGAAACCAAGTTTAGAATTGTCTTATTAGGCAAGTAGCTTAAAATTGTATTGTAAACAGTGAGCGAGTATTATACAGTTCGTAATAGTCGATAATGTTCGTTTATTATGTATTGGGTCTTCCCTGGCGCGCTTCATAATGATATAACGCAGGTGCAAGGAGAGAGGAAGGGAGCAGCGGCTCAAGTAATGAGTCATTGTTGTGAAAATGCGTAAGAGATTTGAAAAGTGCAAGTAACAAAGGCTGCTCAAGATTCTGTCTGGGAAGCAACGGCTGATCAGTAGGCGTATACGTAATATTTTTGATTATTGTCGCTCGCCTGCGTATTATGTCAACATCAAAAGCTTTGTAGAGAAGAGGGCACTCGAAACGCCTTCAGCCGAAAGAAAGAAAGACAACAAAAATGAGATAAAAATAAAAGAAATATGGAGCAAAAGCAGTTGAAAATGTAACCGAATCCCAATCAAAGTGCCAAGTGGCAGTAAATTGTGGTAAATGAGGTTTATTCACTTCGTACATCTCTCAGCTAACTTTCGCAAAGTGCAACGGTTCGGCATGGAGCTTGACTCTTGGTTTAGGGTTTGTGTTTGGGAAACCTTCATGCTTCAAAGTGAAGGACTTTTGGCAGCTGCGTGCGCCGTTGCGTGGCGGTGGCGGCAATGACAACACCGGCACGACTCCGACTCTTTCAATTTGGTGGCAACAAAAAGACAAGAAGATGAAAGTCAACACTTAACACTCTAAACACGAGCGGGGGCAGCGGCAGAAGCTCAGCTCAGCTCGAGCTCAAGCTCGAGTTTGAGTTCGAGTTCGACTTCAATGACAATGCGCTAAATCATTATTTTTATATATTTTTTTCTTGCCTGTCTTAAATTATTTTTATCAGCTTGCGGAGTTGTTGTGGCTTCAGCTGCTGCTGCTGCTTCCACTGTCACTTCGGGTTTTAATTTGGTTTATTGTGCTGTTGTCTTGAGATGCCTTGTGAAGGTCTCTCTCTCTTAACTCATTTCGTAATTGTCTACATTTTTTTACTCGCACTTTCAGTCAATTGCAAGTTGTTGGTGTATTAGGTGTATTATGGAAGGAGGATTCAAAGTGTGGCAATGTTTTTCTGCCTGGGGTGTCATCCTAAATTACTAGGCTGGTCACTCTGCTTGAACCGTCTGGCATTGAAGCAAATCTGCAGACCTTTACCTATAATTTTATGCATATTTTGTTTTTTACATTTTTGCATTTACTTTGATTTTTTAAATGTATACATAACCCTTCTCCGGTCAAATCTTTTTTACTCGCACTTTCAGCTAAGTGCAGGCTGTAATTGGAGTGTTACGGAAGGGGGATTCCATGCGTGGCGATGTTTCCCTGCTTGAGGTGTCATTCTTAATGACTAGGTTGGTCACACTGGGAGATCGCTCCGGCATTGAAGCGAAGTCGCTGCTCTTTAACTTTTTTCGTGTTTTTTAGTTGCCGCTTTTGGTGCGTAGTTTTCATCGTCTGCTTTGTCTTTAAAGGTTTTTTTTGCAACTCAAATGAGACGCTTTATTGCATGCAACAATATGTTTATGTACATGCGATTGTGTGTATCTGGTCAAATCCATCATTAACACGTCCACTAGGTCAGCGTAGTCAAAGTCGACGTCGCCGTTGCATGACTTACATTTGCTACAATTTTTGTTTTTTTTTTGTTTTCTCAGCTTAATACCGGCCTAAGTAGATGTCCAATATCAGTGCAAAGTTGCGCGTGTGTGTGAGAGAGTGCGTTGGTAATTGTTATGACAATTTAATTAGGCCAAATAGCGGCTAGAAAATACACAATAGCAACAAAGTTGGCAAATTGACTGCAGACGCGCTGAAATTATTAAATCGTCGCTCGTCTTTGCCAATTGATGGATAATTCGATAAGGCTTTTGTTGCAAAATTTATATAGCCATTTAGATACGTATGTATATGTATATGTTTATTTATATGTGTTTTTTTAGAGCAATGCACTCATCAGCAAATGGGAACAGTTAATGCCAAACTTCAAATTGATTTTTACGCGGCTCAAAAGAAATACAAAAATGACATTGAAACTATATGTTTGCTCCATCGACACGGTTCAGGTAAGCTCTTTCCTATAATTAAAATTCTTTTAATGAATATTGCCGATATTTTAAATAAGAAGAAAATCAATTAATCATGCGCGGCTAACTTAATCTATTCAATGTGGCCAGACTGCCACACAAATACTCACAATTGAAATGCAAGTGAAAAAGGATTTTTTAAATATAAATATTGCCGAAATAAAGCAATTGTAATTTTCACAGATTAATTAGCATATAATGCGTAATTGTACGAAGTGATGGTATTGTAATCTTATGTCTTCGGTAGATTATCTTTTAATTTAATGACTGTTGAAACTTGCTGCAAGTCGTTACCGAAATTTGTGCAGCTGTATGGCATCTTCTCGAAGTCTATGATAAATTGTAAGGAGAAACCAATTTTTTTTAATGTCTCTAAACTGGCGAATCATGTGTGTAAAAACTGATTATTCAAGCGTATAAATGACAGAGAGGAAGAAAAACCAGTGACAAATGCCGAGAATATCGCAAGATGTAATTGCTGCTGATGAAGATGAATGCGCTAAAAAGTGTATCCACAAGGTAAATGCAGTTTCAGCTACACGTAGACGTATGAATGTAGCTGTATGTATAGCTGGCTAGCAGTTACATAAGGCGCCAACGCAGAAGAGCCCCTCGAGCTCTTGTAGGCAAGGCAGTCAGTGGCAGTAGCAACAACCTCGACGTCTTCTTTCGTTTCCTCAAAAAGACAAAACAAGTTTTATTTGTCCGAACCGTGCTCCTAGCTTTTATGTAAGTCAAGCGTGGAGACCGATACAATCCGCGACAGTCGCAGTCGCAGCCACAGCAACAGCAGCTAAAGACAACGGCAACCGGCATGCAGGCAGATGAGTTGTCCATGCAACCAGAAAATGTAAGCAGGGAGGGAGTGGGGTCAGGCTAAGCAAGTGAAATTGCATATGCAATGCGAATTGAAGCTAAGCTAAAATATAAAAGATGCTGTGAAAAACAAACGTGCATAGAAATGCTGAAATTGTTTGGGAAATTGCTGCGACACGTTTTTGCCTTGTCTGAATTGACTGGAATCGGGCTCCGGCTTGGGTAACAACTGGAGTTGCCAACGACATCTCCACTCGCGACCGCCACAGCTATCGCATTGCTAGTTCTGCGCACAAACTTTAGCCTTTGGGTGTCTAGCATTTGATCGGCTTATGCAAAGATACCAGCTGCGCCTCAACCGCGGGACTTGCATTTACGCAATGCGATTGCTTCCAAGCGAGGCTCATAGCCATATGGTCAGTGCAGATTCTCAAGGCGGCAGACGGAAAGTAAAAGTTACTTCAGGCAGGTGAATCACAAGTCACTAATTGTTTGCCAATACGGACACCCTGCTGGGCACCCAGCGTGAATGTTGTTGCACCAGCTCAGTCGTAGTATGAATTTACATAGCGTTAATTATGACTGAATTTGGCCGGCTCATCGACTAATCATGGTCAAAGAGAGACGAAACGAGCCTCAATTAGCTAAATGCTTTTTTACGCTTTCTCACAAATAGTATAATTATAAGTTAGTTCATTAAGGGGCAAAAATAAATGTATAAGATATAATAAAATTATAAATTTAAAGTTAAAATTTTAAGAAAAATTGTTTTAGTTAATCGTTTTTAAATTAAGGTCTGAAATTTATTGCTAATACTGCATACTTTTAGGCATTGTTACAGCGCAAGCTAACCGCTGCGAAATGTTGCAATTTAAAATGTTTAAACTCTCTCATGAAATCAGTTCGTAAACTTTTAGATGAACAAAGCAACTTGGCTTTTTAATTTATTCGCAAAAAGCCCCAAACAGTACGATAGCTCAAGTCAAATTCAAACATTACTTTGCGGGTGTCGGTCACACTTTTCTTTACAACAGCTGACTGTGAACAAACGTGTGAATGGTCAGACGCCATTACGTTACGTGCTGACGAGTCGTGTACGTGTACAATAAAAACAGGGGAAAAAAGGAAAATATATGTGAGGTACAGAGAGAGAACAGTCAAAATTAACTGTGTCGATGTCGAACGATAAAACATAAAACGCAAATAAACTAGAAATAACAAAATAGCTAACGTTCACGGAAATAGACCAGCGAAACAATCAACATTAACATCTTTCTCGAGACTATCAGCCAATTGGCTGGCTTTGCAACCAACTGCAACAACATGCAGCTGCTAATTTCAAGTGTTTGCATGGCGCTGACCAGCGCCGTAATTGGCAACGCCTACTACCAGAAACAGCAGTTCTATCCGGCAGTTGTGTATATCACCAAATCCAATGCATCCATGGCGGTAAGTAATAAACTCTTCATAAAATACATTTACTATATGTGTACGTACATACACACACATATATGTATATATATATATATATATACGTATATAAATATGTATATATATATATGTACAAACATATATAACTGAAACGTTTTTCGATTATAGGTAATCTACATACAATTTTTTGTGATAGTCTTTATGTTCGGCAAACTCTTGCGCAAGGTAAAATTAATTTTCTTATATCAGTTTAGTTCAACGTTAAAGCAAATTTGCTTTATTGCAGATATTCCTGGGCACGTTGCGTGCTGCCGAATTTGAGCATCTGCTTGAACGTTTTTGGTATGCATTGACAGAGACATGCTTGGCATTTACCGTATTTCGAGACGACTTCAATCCTCGATTTGTGGCGCTTTTTACAGTGCTACTATTTCTCAAATCATTCCATTGGCTTGCCGAGGAACGCGTTGACTTTGTAGGTGCACGTGTAATTTATGTTTACATATTATTTATTGATTTTGTGCTTGCGCTTTGCAGATGGAGCGTTCTCCAGTGCTGGGCTGGTTGTTCCATATACGCGTCGGCAGTCTGTTAACAATGCTGGGCATCCTTGATTATGTGTTGCTAATGCATGCCTACAACTCAACGCTTGTGCGTGGGCCGACTGTGCAGCTAGTGTTCGGCTTTGAGTATGCGATTCTGTTAACGGTAATTGCCAGCACGGCCATAAAATATGTGCTACATGCTGCAGAGATGCGTACCGATACGCCCTGGGAGAATAAGGCCGTATTTCTTTTGTATACGGAACTTGTTATTGGATTGATCAAGGTGGTATTGTACCTGCTCTTCGTTGTTATTATGGCAAAGATTTATGCACTACCCATGTTCGTCTTCCGGCCAATGTTCTTTACCATACGCAATTTCCGCAAGGCTCTCAACGACGTTATCATGTCTCGACGAGCAATTCGTAACATGAACACCTTGTATCCGGATGCTACGCCCGAAGAACTGCGACAGTCAGACAATATTTGCATCATTTGTCGCGAAGACATGGTTAATCACTCAAAGAAGTTGCCGTGCGGTCACATCTTCCATACAACCTGCCTACGCTCCTGGTTCCAACGCCAGCAAACTTGTCCCACTTGTCGCCTCAATATACTGCGTACACCCACAGTGAATTCTACGGCCATTCCCCGGCCAGCTGACGAGCCAGCGAATGCAGCAGCAGCAGCTCCTGCTGCTGGCCCACCAGGAGCTGGCGCGAATGCTGCAATAATTAATCCAACAGCAGCAGCAACACATGAGACCGCTCAGCCACATCCAAATGGCACAGCGATGCGGAATCCCGCAGTACCCAATTTTGCAGATATCTTCGCCGAAACTAGTGAGTTGCTACTCAATTTGCTTAAGCTGTGCAAATATTTTACTAACTTATTTTGACTACCGCATAGATAACTTGGGAAATGGAATACCAAACCTAGCTGGTATACCGCCGCCTCCTATGCTTTCTCCGTTTATGATGCAGCCGCCTTTTGCCTACTTTACACCTCCAATAGTACCGCCACCACCGATGCCGCAGGATCTCAATGCGTTCAATGAGGAAGAGTTGCTCTCTATGGAGGGCAACCTACGAAAACACATTGAGGAACGCATTAAGGTAAATATATAAACTACATTCAGTTTAGAGACTCATTTATATGCATGTAACAATTTCTAGATGCTACGAAATATTTCGCTAATGGTGGATTCGGCTAATATTTTAATGCAACAATATCAGGGGATAATTGCGAGGCTACCGCCGCCTGTACACGTATTGCCACCAAACCCAACTGTGGCAGCTCAAAGCGTACCAGTGGCAACAGATGCAGCAACAGCAGTTGGGCCAGCAACAACATTAACATCAGCACCAGTTTGTGATAAGCCAAGCACATCAAGAGCATCGGCAGTGGAGGTTAAATCGCACGAGGGGCATCAGAACAGCGTTACTACAAGTAACACTGTGGTAAATGCCTCAGAAAAAGTTACTATTGAAGATTTGGGCGCTGAGGAGGATATTGTACCGTCCAATGATGAAGCTTCTCTTGATGTTGATAGCGAGGACAGCTCCGAGCTGAGCGAGCTCCGAAAGCGACGATTGAAATTTCTGGAGGAACGCAACAAATCACCAACTACTAGCGACAAAGCAGATTAGAATTTGAACTGAATGTAATCAGCAGCAGCAGCAGCAGCGCAACAGCCTTTAACGCCCACCTTGCTCTCACACGTGCATCTAGCAACTCGATGTGTATTCTATGAATGGATATTGATTTTAGCTTATATTACATTGATCCTTTATCTTTCCAAAATTCCTTTGACTTTGATGATATATATATATTGTGTAAAAAAAAAAAAGAAAAACAACTAATTTAGAAAAGGGGAAACTGATGATTTATAATTAATAATTATTATATGTGTATAATTAATGTGAAATATAACTAAAACGAAAAGACGACATGAATTGTTGATGCTTTAAACGTACATATGAACTAATTACAAGTAATTTAAACATATTAATTACACATAGATAACAACTGTGGACCGTCTTGTGCTTGTCGTGTGGAAGATTTGCATTTGCACATTTCCGGATCAAATACGCGACTCCATTTCCCGAAACTCGCCGGGGTCAGTAAAGTGAACAGTCATTATATAGAACATAGATGGAAACGGCACCAAACACAGCAAAGCATAATGATAGTTCAGCGAACAGATGCCAAATGCAAGCAGCAGCCAGTGCACAGCTAAAAGACAATATTATTTACACTCCATATTTCAAAGTTGAAGTTATTGCCTTACTAATGATTACAGCATTCTTCACATCCCACACAGATGATAAAAGTAAAGCCTTCTGGGTTTGATCCAGCTTTAAAGAGTAGTGTATAGCATTGGCTACCATAGACATGGCTATGCTTAGATATGGAAACGAATAATCTGAAAGAAAAGTGGGCATTAGTATAATTCAGAGAGCTAAAGCGTTTCATTTACAAATAAGTCCACAGCAGGTGCCATGAATTAAGGTCAGCAATGGCATAAAGTAGAGAGCTGAATAAATGGGCGCTTTGCTTCGAACATCGAACATCGAGCTGACAACAGTTCGTATAAGAAACATATTCAGTAAACACAAAAAGTAATACACCAACACAATTGTTTGCCTACAAAAAAAAAATAGAAAAGGAAACTGCTTAGAAGACAGTTGTATGCAAATTTGAATTCATACTACATACAAAGGATAAACAGCCTCCTGGGTGCAATGATACGTCGTCTCATAGTTGGGATTGGGATTGTAGAACAATGTATACCAGTCTGTTAGCTTGCGCACCTCGCACGCATACAAACTCATTTCCCACATTGGCTCCATGAACAGGGTGGCCATTAGAGCCGAGAGTGCCACCTCGACAAAGGCGCTGGCCGTTAGGATTAGCTGTTTGCGTGAAAATTTTCGATCTTTGGCGTCCATGTCAATAAAGAAACAGTGCATCATGAAGGGTAACATTGACATAAAGCATAGATAAAGCCACGAGTAGGGAGTTAATTCGTCTCGACATGGCGTACAAGCGAAGCTTGCATTCACCTTAAACAAATGAGTAGAACAAAACAACAATGTTGCAAATCAAAACAAACAAACAAAGCTAAATTACCCGTGTTCCTCTGGGACAAACTCCACAACTGCTCCAAGTTCCATTTTCTTGCAGCGACCTACCACAATAAAGGCCGGGACAACGATCTAAATAATTATACATCTTAACACCAAACGCGATGAATTATTGTTGTTTTCTTTTTGTTCGGTTAGGAGTAATGTATTTTTTTCTTCTCACCAAACAATAACATAGCGATATGTGGGCACCTAAGAATTTTAACATTTGCAGAAATGTTATCAACAGCGCGAGTTTTGATTGTGGAAAATCAAGGGTTGATAGATTTTAAAATATCTTCGCAATTCAAGTAATTTATATGCCATTTTATTTAAAATCGCTAAATTTACTGTTCGATATTAAACAATTTTCAATATGTCCACGAGTTACTTATAAAAACAGTGAATAAAGCTTGAAATTGGATTTCGCAGTCAACCGGTACAAAATAACCGTCTTTATGAATTAAAAGATTCCAGAGCTAAAACTGAACAGCTGTCGCTAACGATTTTCTATCGATTTTGTCGTTACAGCTAAGCAAAGTGTTGGAAAGGACTGTGGTAATGCTTATACATGGAAGCTTAAATAAAGCGAAGAATTGCCGATTTAAGAAACCATCCATAATTAGAATTGTTTTCAACTATTCTTATCGTTGAAAATTGCGTAGTATTATGTCTCGCAATATGAAATGTGGCGGTTTGCCGATAATGGCCAGGGATGTAAGGTGTTTTTGTGCCGTCGATGATTAATTTAGGCAGGTCCACATTCGGCCGGCAACTGTAATCTATCGGCCGTCTACACAAAAAAATAATAATTAACTCTAAAATAAGTGTTGGAAATAGGACAGTTAACTTAAACAATTTATATAAATTAAATAGGCAATACGCCAGCAAGTTATAAAAATACAAACATAAACAATTGCAAATATTGGCCATCACCAACAGAGACGCCATTTTGGCTATCGGCCGGCTGATTTGTAAAGCTTAGGAGAGCCAGCCAGCAAAATTTGCAAAAAAAATAAAATACATAAATAGTTTTTAATATTTTGTGCAGCAACTATGAAATTTTAACAGCCAAGCCCTAAACAAATCTGCGCGCAAGTATCGTGGCGAATTAGTGCGACAGTGTAAATTAATCCGTATATTAAGGAAAACGCACAGTGTTTTTTAGGGCGGATGCACAAAATGGTGAGTTGTGCAAAAGCAAAGCGATTTAGTGACTACATTTGTGTGCGTGTGTGTAGATGCGCGAATATACGTGTGTACGTGTGTGTGAGTTAGATGTGAAAAATGTAGGAAAACGTCCTGCAATTTGGATAGGAAATGGCAAATATATCAGATTTAAGCAAAATATAAATATGTCACTGCACAGCGCCACAGTCATTTTGATAACATATATTTCAAAGACTTTGATATTTGTTTGCCGTGCTGCACTTGTGCGGGTCTATTGCCCTCCCCCAGCTCCACCAATCTGTGCTGCATTGCCATTGTGCATGTACGAATGTATATCTATGTATGTACATAATAAGTACATATGTATGCAGTGTTGACAACGAACAATTCGTCGCTCAAATGCTAAGTTTGCATGTCAGTTGTCAAATTATTAAAAATAAAAGTTTTGAACTTCTAAAAAGAAAGAAGAAGCACAACTAGGAGCAGGCGAGAAAGAAAAAATACAAGACAAGTTTCGTCGCCTTTGGTAGTAAAGTGGTTGCTCTTCAAGCAATTGTTCTTATGGTCCTCGGCGCTTGTGCCGGATGGGGGATTGGTGTACCCGTTCCACGGATTCCCAACGTTCAAGGCAGTGATGTAATTTTTGGGAAAAGCAAAAATCTTCTTTGTTTGGCTACAAAAAAAAAAAAAAAACAAATAAATAAATATAAGCAGGAAAAGAACAACGTAAAACGGCAACAACAACATTAAATTAAATTCACACTGTCGCTGTGTATGTAAGTGTGTGCGAGAGAGTGTTTGTTGTGCGTGTGTATATGTGAGTCAGTGCTCATATGCTCACATATATTTGGCCAGTGTTCGGCTCCCCATGCCACCGTTCGCCTGACCCCCGTCTATTAAATAATATTGATTTTTCATATTCCAACCCACTCTCAACACACGCCTATGCCACAATCTACGCTCGCTCTTTTCGTTCGTTGCGTGCGCCTGTGTGTGTATGTATTTATACGCGTGTGCTTGTGTATGAGTGTGTGTGCAAGTGTGTTTTTTGGTCTCCTTTGTGCGCTCGTATTCATTTTGCTATTTCTTCTTTTTTCTCTTACTTCGTTGCAGTTTATAGATTTTTGCAATTGTGTCCGTTGAGCAGAAATATGTAAACTAAATGCAGCGCGCCGCAAACAGCAGCAGTGCATGCAAAAATAACAACAACAGCAACAACAACAATAGGAATAACACCAACAATAACAACAGAACGAATTATTTCTTATTGGGACAATAATAAGAAGAAGACAAAAACAGAAGCCAAGAAGAAACTTAATTGAAAAGTTTTCATACGTCGTCAAACAACACAGGCAACTCAGACGCCGACGCCGACCAACAGTGCCTATGTACATTGGTTACAAACATTGTTCATTCATTTGATTACTTACTTACCCCCAAACCCATAAACAATAATAAGGAGCAACGGTGTAAACAGAATTGTGCCCGTCTCTGTCTCTCCGGAACCAGGACTGCCATAGTCATAGTCAATAGTCAAAGCCAAAGCCGCCCAGCGTAGACTTCTGTAGAATTACGATACGATACACACAGTACACACCTACACCAACACACACAGACCGACCGACACACACTTCAACAGTCACACCTGATAAGCAGCCAACATAATAGAACAAACGACGACGGCGCTTAGCATTTGTGACGTTGGTGCAGCCACAGGGCGCAAAAATGACATTCGATACGCGCCGGCAGGGCACAGGAACTGGCCAAGCCACGACCAACAACAGCAGCAGCAGCGCCTCCACAACCAATACCACTACTACCACCAACAGCACCACCACCACCGCCACCGCGGGCGTAACGAGCACAGCTCAAGACGCTGGCTCTGTTACGGGCACGGGAACGGGAACGGGTACGGGTACAGGCACAACATCGGTCACAACATCGAATATGTCCAGCAGCGGTGGCGATACAAACAATAGCAATACGAGCAGTCAGGATGCGAACCAAGTGACGGATGCACCGACAGCAGCAGGTGTTAATACTTCAGAGAGTGCCGCTACAGTAATGTGAGTACTAAATATTTTAGCCATTTGTTGTTATTCATAGCAATATAATTTCAACTGCGTAGTTAATGGAGCTAGACTACCTAAAATATTCGCAATTTGAATGCAAAGAAAAATAGTTTTGCCTTAGGGCAACATTTTCTTATCCATCTGATGGTGAAAAGCAAAGTATCTATAATTGGTCATATAGTAAGATGACGCAAAATAATAAGCTATTTTTAAGTACGAACATCAATAAGTTTTCTTACAATCATTTCGACCTTTTATTTACACATTTTGTCTGACGTCTTCCTAACCATAACAAAAAGACTGCAACCGTAGTTGAACGTTAAAAATATATTGTATGCAAATAAACAGTTTAGTTTTGTGCGGTCAATTTTTCAAGTGAATTCTTTACAGTTTGTCATAAATTGATTTGACTATTAGTCAATTTGTATTGAGCAGCTGGCCAGTTGCCCTTTGGTACTTATTTGTCTCATTAGAGCAAAGCTATTCAAATCACGAGTTTTGAGACGTATATATACAAACGCATATTTTGTTTGTGCGTGCCTGCTTTAGCTACATACATCATATATGTGTGTGTACGTCGGGCGAGATGGGCAATCTAAATAATAAACACGAAAGGCGACGATAATAACAAAACAAAGAACAATTATCGCTTATCTACTTACGGGGCCAGGCAATGACTCATGCGCTCCGATAATAGGCATCGCAAATAGAATGGAAATCGGAATTGAAGTCAATTTTTGTATTTTGCATCATGTGTGTAGGTCGCCGGAAAAACTGATAGCGTCATTTCCAACCGCAAAGCTGCGCTCCCTAACACAGAAGATTTCCAATCCACGATGGGTGGTGCCCGTGCTGCCCGAACAGGAACTGGAAGTGCTTCTAAATGCCGCTATAGAACTGGCCCAGGCTGGTAAGAATAGAATTGTTCTTCATATAATTGTAGATCTAAATGATGTTCCTTCTTTCCTTTCGTTCAGGTGCGGATCATGACTGTGAGCCGTGCGTTGAGTTTTATCGCAATGGCTTGACCACATCTTTTGCTAAAATCCTAACCGATGAGGCGGTCAATTCGTGGAAATATAATATACATCACTGCATTTTGGTGTCGTGTGGCAAGCTGTTGAATTTAATTGCGATACACATGCAGCGCGACAATCCTTACCTCCTCGATTTGCTGGCCATTGTTTTTGATCCGGAAAATAAGTTCAACACGTTCAATGCGGCACGGCAGCCGGAATGTTTTGCGGCACCTGAATGCATTTGGGGTGTGCTGGACAGTAATAAGATGTATGCGAAACCACCGCCAGAGCCGAAGAACCCACGTGGTTGGCTAGTCGATCTCATTAATCGCTTTGGGCAGTTGGGTGGATTTGATAATCTGCTCGAGCGCTTTAACAGCGGCCTGGAATTGTTAAAACGCAATCAAAACACAAAGAGTGGAGCAGCCAAGTGCATCGCATCCAATGAGAGTGTGGGCGTGGAAGCTACCGGGCAAGACAATCGACTGACGCTGTTGCTCATACACAGCCTGCTTCGACCATTTGGTCAATGCTACGAGCTGCTGACGCCGGCAACCATTGCCAAGTACTTTATGCCCACTTGGAATGTAGTGCTGGATCTACTTGATAGTTTCACAGATGATGAGCTAAAGCGCGAGGTGAAGCCGGAGGGTCGTAATGACTATATTAATGGTATTGTGAAATCGGCCCGTTCCCTGGCCAGCCGTTTGACCGGCCAGGAGGAGCTAATACGTGATCTTGAGATGTTTCGCCTTAAAATGATATTGCGCCTGCTGCAGGTATCCAGCTTTAATGGCAAGATGAATGCCCTTAACGAGATCAACAAGGTACTCTCATCGGTGGCATATTACTCGCATCGCTCTCAACCGCTGCCTCACTGTTTGCCTGAGGATGAGATGGACTGGCTAACGGCAGAGCGCATGGCCCAATGGATTAAATCATCCGATGTACTGGGCATTGTGCTGAAGGACTCATTGCATCAGCCCCAGTATGTGGAAAAGCTGGAGAAGATAATACGCTTTCTAATAAAAGAGCAGGCATTAACGCTCGACGATCTGGACGCCGTATGGCGTGCTCAGGCAGGAAAACACGAAGCGATTGTTAAGAACATGCACGATTTGCTGGCCAAACTAGCTTGGGACTTTACACCCGAACAACTGGACCATCTATTCGAAGCGTTTCAGGTGAGTCCAACGTAGTATAGACGGCTAGGCGATATTCTTATTTTCCAATGACTACTTCCAGGCTAGTATGACGACCGCCAATAAACGTCAACGGGAGCGTTTGCTGGAGCTAATAAGGCGCTTGGCTGAAGACGATAAGAATGGCGTTATGGCACAGAAGGTGTTAAAGCTCTTTTGGACACTGGCGCATAGTCAAGAGGTGCCACCCGAGGTCCTTGATCAGGCGTTGGGTGCGCACGTTAAAATACTCGACTATAGCTGCTCGCAGGAGCGGGATGCCCAAAAGACCATTTGGCTAGATAAGTGCGTAGGCGAGCTGAAATCCGGTGATTCGTGGGTATTACCCGCTTTGCGCCTCATTAGGGACATCTGTTGTTTATATGACACCACGCCTAATCATGCGCCACGCACGCAAACAGGCACTAATCGGCTTCAGGTTATTGAACGTCTGCAAAACGATTATTCGCTTGTTATCCTGGTCACGAACAGTTTGACTGCGTACATGGAGAAAGTGCGTGCTATGGTTAACGAGACGCCCAGTCTGGATGCGGCTACCATTTTGGTAGACGGACGATTTCCACATCATGCTCAGATAGCTGAGCGGTTGGAGTTTCTGAAGTTCTTGCTGAAGGATGGCCAGCTTTGGCTTTGTGCTGATCAGGTGTGTATTTTCATTCCTTTCCATATTGATTGCTTATTGGCTTATGTAGAAATCATTGTTATTTCCGGCGCAGGCAAAGCAAATCTGGCATTGTCTGGCTGTGAATGCCGTTTTTACGGCTGATCGCGAGGAATGTTTCCGCTGGTTCGGTAAACTAATGGGCGAAGAGCCTGATCTTGATCCTGGCATTAACAAGGACTTCTTTGAGAATAATATACTGCAATTGGATCCGCACCTGCTTACGGAAAGCGGTATAAAGTGCTTTGAGCGCTTCTTTAAAGCTGTCAATTCGAAGGAGGACAAACTGAAGGCCATACATCGAGGCTACATACTCGACAATGAGGATCTCATTGGAAAAGATTATCTGTGGCGCGTGATAACCACCGGGGGCGAAGAGATTGCCAATAAGGCCATTGATCTACTAAAGGAGGTTTCAACAGCTCTTGGGCCACGATTGCAGGAACACATCACTGAGTTCCACGAGATGTTCATTGGTGAGTGCTGTTCGCGTTTGCGCACGCACTACAGCAATATTCTCATACTGGGAAAAACTATGTTGGACGATGCCGATAATCAGGATGCTAACAATGACAATTCGAAGGATACAAAAATGCGATTCATCGAGGCGGAGAAGATGTGCCGCATCATCAAAGTGCTGCAAGAGTATATTAAAGAATGTGATCGCTCCTTTAGCGGCGATCGAACCCATCTACCCCTGAGTCGCGTCACGCGCGGCAAGAATACTAGTCTATATATACGTTTCCAAACGCCTGGACGACCCATTGATGACATTGAGATTGTTACGCACAGTAACGAGACAATGGCGGCCTTCAAACGGAACCTGCTAAAGCGCATCAAAGGCAACTCCACATCTAACACTAACATAAAGGTGGATCTCTTCTATACCAATGGCGAGCCAATCGAGGTTTCTGATGAGATCAATCCACTGTACCAGTATACCATACGTGACAAAATGATATTAACGGCTAAGCTAATGCCGGTGGGCATTGGCCTGGCCAGCAGTCCTGACTCCTCCAGCGATTCTAGTACCGGTTCACCGCCAAGGCCTTGTCCGGATATGCAGCGCGTCGAATCTGAGAGCACGCTGCCCGGTGTGATTATATCACAGCACTATCAGTACACTGAGTTCTTTTTAAAGCTATATCAATTGGGCAGTGACCTAGAGCATGGCCGTCTACGTGATAGTGCTAAGGTACTGCTTCATCTATTGCCCTGTGATCGTCACACAATGCGCATGTTGCAGCTCATGTGCCGTATCCCAAAATCACCTGCTGGCGATGGCCCCAAAGAGGAGGATACCTTGTCTGGTAGTGGTCAAAGTCAGACAACTAGCGATGTGGTAGGGTTTTATCCCCTCAAATATTGTGAATTAAATTGTAAAAATAACTTATCTATTTTCAGCTAAATGCCGAGGACTGCACACCAGAGCAGATGTTTCTGCATCCGGCACCAGCTCAGGTGCTGTACAATCTGAGTGTTCTTCACGGACTATTAATACCCGCGCTAGATCCGCTGGGCGAGTCAGCGCTGCAGGTGCAGTCCGCCTGGATGCATTCGGGATGTGCTCATTTCGTGCTAGAGCTGCTCACGAAGAACAACTTTTTGCCCAGTGCTGACATGCACACAAACCGAGCCTCCTTCCAGTGTGTTCTGCGCTTGGCTAAACTGTTCCTGTACATAGTGGGTAGCGTATTGTCCCGCGTGGGCGATGAACCAATGATCTGTGACTATGACAATGGTGCTCGCTCCCAGGTGGACATACTTAAGCAGAACTTCTCGACGATGCCCAATAATGCCCAGGGCACGCTGCGCGCGATCTCGGCCAAGCTTGCTGAGATACTGGCCACTGAGATGCTGTCGGCAAGTCATGAAGGCGAACGTTGCCGTGCGCTCTTTAGTTCTACGTTGCAATGGTCCTGTCCAGATATAACGACGATTAAGGCTGTTGTGCAGCTAGCCTGGGCTTCGTCGTGCGGTAATCTGCAAGCTCTGGGCAGTACCAACGATTTCGAAGATGATGCCATTATTCCCGATGGCCAAGACTTTAGTATGTGCAAGGAAGCACTCGAGGTATTAACGATCTCTTTTATACTCAATCCCAGCGCCAACGAGGCGTTGAGCAACGACACCAATTGGCCCAAATTTATTACCTCAATCGTGCTGAAGAATCCTTTGCGACATGTTCGTCAAGTGGCATCTGAGCAGCTGTTCCTGGCGTCCACTTACTGCGCCGGCGATCGTCGTCCTTTTGTCTACATGGTCAATCTGCTAGTGAGCGCACTAAAAACGTTGGTGCCCCAATATGAGGCCACCTGCGCGGAGTTCTTTTCGGTCCTATGTCGAACGCTTTCCTACGGCTGTATCTACAACTGGCCACTGCAGATAGGAGAGGGTCTTCTGGGCGATGAAATCAAGTGGCTGCGGAAAATACGCGAAAACGTCAAGGTTTCTAGTGATACACAGGTGCATGAGGAACTGCTTGAAGGCCATCTATGTCTGGCCAAGGAGCTAATGTTCTTTCTGATGCCCGACTCGAAGGCGCAGCTGAACGAGCTAATTCACGAACTCATCGATGACTTTTTGTTTACGGCATCACGGGAGTATCTGCATTTACGCAAGCATGGCAGCCTACGCATGGACACGGTTCCACCACCAGTGTGCCGCAGTCCGCATACAATTGCTGCTGCTTGTGATCTTCTTATTGCTTTGTGCCAGCTCTGTGTTCCTAATATGAAGCTACTCACCAATACACTTATTGATTTCGTTTGCACTGGTAAGTCTTCTGGGAAATGAAATCCAGCTGATCTTTGTTACTGATATTGTTTTTAAATTTAGATACCGATCCATTGCGCGAATGGGATTATCTGCCGCCGGTGGGTGCTCGACCAGTTAAAGGTTTCTGTGGCTTAAAAAACGCTGGTGCCACTTGCTACATGAATTCAGTGCTACAGCAGCTTTACATGGTACCAGCTGTGCGTGTGGGCATCCTCAAGGCCCATGGCGCCGCTACCAATGACAACGAAGACTTTAGCGGTGATTCCGATCTGACTAGTGGTAGTCTTGGACCTTCCTTTTTTGGCCCTTCAGCAATACCCACACTCTCGTCGTCATCAGTAACCGCAACCATGGGCTCAGATGATGGTACTGATGTACGAAAGAACTACCATGTGATCATACTGAAGCATGTTCAGGCTATATTCGCTCATCTGGGTCATAGTGCGTTGCAATTTTATGTGCCTCGCGGTCTATGGACGCACTTTAAGTGAGTACTAGAAAAAGATAATGATGTTGAGTATATTAATTTATAAAACGATTGCCAACAGATTGCAAGGCGAGCCGGTGAATCTTCGCGAGCAACAGGACGCAGTTGAGTTCTTTATGTCACTGTTTGAGAGTCTCGATGAGGGACTGAAGGCACTTGGCTACACGCAGCTGATGAATGCAACGTTGGGTGGCTCGTTTAGCGACCAGAAGATTTGCCAAGAGTGCCCACATCGCTACTCCAAAGAGGAACCATTTAGCGTATTTAGTGTTGATATTAGGAATCATAGCTCATTAACTGAATCTCTGGAGCAGTATGTCAAAGGAGAACTGCTCGAGGGAGCTGATGCATACCATTGTGATAAATGTGATAAAAAAGTAAGTCAATCACCACAACAACTATATAATTTAAACTATGTATACTTGTTTAATCCTTTCAGGTAGTTACCATTAAGCGGCTATGTGTCAAGAAGCTGCCGCCCGTGTTAGCCATACAATTGAAGCGCTTTGAATACGACTACGAGCGCGTTTGCGCAATTAAGTTTAATGATTATTTTGAATTTCCGCGTATACTCGATATGGAGCCCTACACAGGTGAGATCACACGAAACTTTATTATATTTGTATATATTTTTAAACTGCTTTTATTTTATACAGTTTCTGGCCTAGCTAAGCTAGAGGGCGAAGTTGTGGAAGTTGGTGATAATTGTCAAACAAGTGTTGAAACAACAAAATACGAACTGACCGGTATTGTGGTGCACAGCGGGCAGGCATCCGGTGGTCATTACTTCAGCTACATAGTATCCAAGTAAGTTGCCATAACATATAATCTTCAACATGTAATTAAATCGTATTCGTGCAGAAATCCAGCGAATGGCAAGTGCCAATGGTACAAGTTTGATGATGGAGAGGTAACTGAATGTAAAATGCACGAAGATGAGGAAATGAAAGTGCAATGCTTTGGCGGTGACTATTTGGGCGAAATCTATGATAACAATCTAAAGCGAATGCAATATCGCCGTCAAAAGCGCTGGTGGAATGCCTATATGCTTTTCTACACGCGTTGTGATCAAAATCCCACACACTTTGATTCGAGTGTGGAGCAGCTGTCGCTAACAGAAAGCCGGAATGTGGTCTTGCCACTGCCAAAGCCGATTGAGCGCAGTGTCAGGTACGTCCACTGTTTAATATTTGTGTAAACAATACATAATCAGTACTTTATATCAATTTCAGACATCAAAATATTCGTTTTCTGCATTCACGCAGTATTTTCTCGGTCGAGTTTTTTAATTTTATTAAAAAGCTGGTCAGCTGCAGTATTCCTTCGACACGCAGTGATAAAATAGTAGGTGTCATAAAGAAGAATTTCTATGAAATACTGACTTTTTAATTATATTCCATTCAGACACCCGCTGCGGAAGAACTTTCGCTGCTTGGCGTGCAGTTGGCATCACAATTTCTGTTCCACACAGGATTTCGCACAAAGAAATCGCTCCGTGGCCCAGTTATCGAATGGTGAGTGAAGGAGGATTGGTGATTGCTGGAAATCAACTTATATAATCCGTTCTTTCAGGTATGACACCCTCTCACATCACATACGTTCCTCGTCATTGGTGCGCAAGTGGTTTGCAAATCATGCGCTCCTCTCGCCACCTTCACGCCTGGGCGAGTATATATTGATGGCGCCCTCGCCGGAGGTACGCACCGTGTTCGTCAAACTGGTTGTGTTCTTTTGCCATTTTGCTATTAACGATGAGCCGCTTGTTGGATATGAGGGGAGCAATCTCTGCGAGCAGGTCCTTATTAGTGTGCTACGTCTGCTCAAATCCGAAGCTGCTGATTATGGCAAGCATTTACCGCACTACTTCAGTCTATTCAGCATGTATGTGGGTCTGGGCACGCGAGAAAAGCAACAGTTACTTAAGGTAATTACTTAGAGCTCAGATAATATTGCAATTCTTTTGCTGAAAGAATGCTTTTTTTTAGCTGAATGTGCCAGTGCAGTTTATGCAGGTGGCCATGGACGATGGATCAGGGCCGTCGATTAAGTATCAGTATCCGGAATTCAGCAAACTTCATCAAGTAGTTTCGCATTTGGTGCGCTGCAGCGATGTAAGCGATAAATGTCAGAGCTCCAATCAAAATGCGCGACCTTTGCCCAATCCTTATAAGGATTCCAGTATTTCCCACGAGGAGCTGACGCCACTGTCCAGTGAGTGTATGGATATTCTCTTCAATCGGACCGGGTAAATCATTTGACCAATGTAGAATTACAATAGGTATTAACAGTCTTTTATTACAGCTATATTAAAAAGGTCATCGAGGATACGAATGTGGGTGAAGAGGGCTTAAAACTACTCCAGTATTGCAGCTGGGAAAATCCTCATTTTTCGCGTGCTGTGCTTACTGAGCTGCTGTGGCAATGTGGCTTCGCTTATTGTCATGATATGCGCCATCACACAGACTTGCTGCTGAACATATTATTGATTGAGGACTCTTGGCAACATCATCGCATACACAATGCGCTCAACGGTGTAGCCGAGGAACGTGAAGGTCTTTTAGAGACAATACAACGAGCTAAGACGCACTACCAGAAGCGCGCCTACCAAATAATCAAATGCTTAACGCAGCTTTTTCACAAATCGCCTATTGCGCTCCAAATGCTTAACACCAATCCCACTATTAGCCGCCATTGGAGCATTGCTGTTGAGTGGTTACAGGATGAGCTAGAACGCCAGCGCGGCATTGGCTGTCAGTATAATTCATATTCATGGTCTCCGCCGGCACAGAGCAATGACAATACAAATGGTTATATGCTAGAGCGTTCACAATCAGCAAAGAACACCTGGTCTATGGCTTATGAACTGTGCCCGGAGGAGGTGAGCGAGAAACCTACCACGGTGCTTATATGCAAAGCAATCTACAAAATCTCCTGTACTAATGAACAATCTTTTTTAATAGCAGGACCAGGAAGAAAACAATGAATCTGATTTGGAGTCGAACGATGACAACAAGCAGGATCAACAAGTGTCGCAAACACAGCAGCCGCCTGTGGCAGATGGAATAGTGGGTAATGATCAACAGCAACAACAACAGCAGCAGCAACAACAGCCTGACAACAAATCTGCAAACCATCCACAATTAACAACAATCCCCACCATTGGCGGATGGCCCGGCCCTGCTCCGAGCTCAACACCGACATCTGCACTTGCACCAAACTCAGGATCAATCGATGGCAATGGTATACCGCGTCTGTCACGTCAGCTGTTTAGTGCCTACACTTCAATGGGAGTCGTTTCCTCTGCTGCTCCGTCTGTCGGTGGTGGTGGAGGCAGCGGCAGTGGCGCTAACAGTGAGACCGAGAGCACCGCTCAAGAAACGGGCAACATCGACTCCAACATAAACGGCCTCACTAACAGTTTGGATCACATTAAAATTGCAATGGAAAAGGTAACTAAGTAGCATAACAATGCGGCTTATTGAGCTGCATCTGTTACTGAAGTAGTCCACCTGGTTCAGGTTCCGCCTTGCCACACAAATATAAAAAAGTATATAAATATGTTTATATGTGTATATATATGTATATAAACACACATATAACATACCAATCTACACTACACTTCACAACATGGTAACTTTGTTCTAATTCTTTCTCTGTTTCAAATTATCCAATGTACCTTCTTTCGATTTTTCGCTGTTTTGTTTTGTTGTCCTCTTCCCTTCTACCTTTTTGTTAAACTGTGCGCAGGCAAACCGAAATCGTGCCAACCGAGGAGGTAAATTGCCGCCGGCAGCGGAGCTGCTAATGCCGCCGCTGCAACAACTACAGCAACAACAACTTAAACAGCAACAACAACAGCAGTCTCATCAGCAAAAACATCAACTACAGCTACAGCTACAACCAAAGCAGCAACAACAACTGCAGCAACAACAACAACAACAGCAACAGCAGCAGCAGCAACAACAACAACAACAACGTGGTGATATTAGCAACAGTTCCACCAGCCGCTTAATTTGATTTGCGCCAAGTTAGTTAGAGTTGTTCATTTAATTCTCTGATCCGACCCACATGCGTTATTGTTATTGTTTAAACATTTTGTTGTTCATCGAAAAAGCCAAAAGTGCTTCATATCGAGCTTTTACTATAGGCACGATTGTCATTCCCATTGATGACTTTCCCGGCTGTTATCCTTTTCTTTTGAAGCCGTCGCTTTCTTGATATAGGCACATACACATACGCACACACATTCTGTATATACATTTTAATTCATACATTTTTGCGCACTCAGTTCTTTCTGCTTTATTGATATGCTGACGCTCAAAGCATCCACAAAGTGTTCCACGCGTCTCGTTTCCATATTTAGTTCTCCGACAATTAGTTCTTTTGTATCCATAATTAATATTATTGTTTATTTTGATTCTTATGCATTCGCAGCAGTCGGCGCACAGGAGAGAGCGAAGAAGGGCATTGAAAAAAAAGAATGTGTTTGGAAATGCGGAGGAATGCGAGGAAATAACAGCAACAGAGGCAACCACTACGCCAACGCCCGCAATAGCAACAACAGCGTCTAGTGAAATTGTAACCGCGGCCAAAGCTATAGATGGCACAACACCAGCCACAACAACAGCAGCTACAGGCAGTGAGTCAACATCGATTATAATAGCTGACACAACGGAAACTATCTTAACAACACCGGCAAACCCAACTGTAACAACTGCAACCACAACAACCACAACCCCAACAACAACGACACCAACACCAACAACAACCACAACAACGGGAGCGGCTGAACTCAATTCAATAATGGAGAAGAACTTAATTTAAAATACATAGGAACGAAACGAATAGTGTTTCAATAAAAATTATTAATCGCAACAATAATAACAATAATAATAATAAAAATAATAATAATAATAATAATAATAATAATAATAATAATAATAATAATAATAATACAACTACAATACTAAACAACTTGAGAGCATCCATCAATTGACATTGTAAATTGTTTGGGTGGTTTCAGTGTGGGGACAGACCGTTGTAACAAAAAAAAAATTAAACAAAAATAAAAAGAAAAGAAACAAAAATAGAAAACTAACAAAAAGATAACACTAAAACGAGACTTAAACGCTAGTAGTTATTAACAAATGAATTAACAAATGAAACATAGGCAAAAACAAGAACAAGAATACGAAAAGCGATATTTAGCAGACGTCAGATGCGAGAGGAGGGCAAGAATAGTAAACATTAAGCAAGGGTATGTACCAAGAGAAGGCGTTTAAATAGTTATTGAACTTTACATTTACCTAAACAAATTGCATACATGCGTATACATTACTACACACTTACACACCCCAACAAAAATACACACGCCTAAACACACACACACCCTACAATGGTTTAAGTTGCACGTTAATAGTACGAGAAAATTGTATTTATATATAGTATATATAAATGATGTATTACGCATTGCAAGCGAGCAATCTAAACATTAACTGAATCAAATAAAACCAACTAAATGAGAACAACTGCGTACATACGAACATACATACATACATACATACATGCAAACATAAATACATACTTAGGAAACAAAAACAAAAAATAATTAATTCGGCTGAAATGCGTAAATATTTCAATTAAGGCAAGCAAAACCAAATTGCATCTTCAGTACTCATCAAGCCACAAGTGTCGCGAAAAGCGTTTCAAAACCAAATTCAATTTTCAACCAGAAAATTTGAATGCGAAATCAAAACGAAAATAAATTACAGTATAAAAGCGCCCGAGTTTATAGACAAATGTGGACTAAGAGAGAAAGGAAAAAATTTAAGAAAAGAGAGCGTAAAATAAACTTGATTATGTTTATACTAAGTATATATAAATATATTTTTAATTATTTAGTGTTTTTTGTATTAAGTGAAATTTGTTAAACATTTATTAAATTATTATGTTTTAAGTTGCAAAATAAACGCGAAATGTAAGCAAACAATGCTTCAATTACTTTTTCCATATGTTTTTGGTTGTTTCACGAGCCATAGCAAAGCAAAATGCAAAACGCAAAGCAATAGAACAATTCGATATACACAATGAAATATAAAATTGTTACTGTATTTTATAATTTACATATTTTACATATGTATGCCTGTGAAGTGTGTGTGCAATTAAGCAATAAAACACACACATAACGCATGAATTAAACGAACAAAAAGAGAAAACCTAACGAAAAAGAATAAATGAAAACTAAATTTTTTTGCTAATTAACAAGTTTTTTGTATGGCAGCATTGGCTAAGTCAGATGAAAACCATGGCTTATACAATATAAAATAATTACACCCAGTATTATTTATTGCCTCGAGACAAGTTATAACAAAGTTCCATTAAATGGAAATATCTACGCTTAAGTCTAATAAATGCACGTGGTTTAGCTTAAAATTGATCCGATCAATTTCGGGGCACAGAAATAAATGCAACAAGTAAAGTTCTGTACATAATAAATGCAACAAGTTTCGGTTGAATCACAGCTGATTCCTTAGTTGTTGACATCGTCGTCAACGAATGTTATGACTGCCGCACCCTTGGCCATATTGTCACCAACAGCTCCGCCAATCGATTTGATTGTAGCATCCTTTGGTGCTTTCAAAATATGCTCCATTTTCATAGCTGATAATTTGAGTAGAACTTAGAAAGTTTATTTATAGAAAATAATTTATGTTTAGCTCACCGATTAGCACAGCTAGACTGTCACCCTTCTTGACTATATCTCCGGGCTTGACCAAGATTTTTTCCAAGACGCCAGGCATAGGAGCCACCACACGGGAGCCGCCACTACCTAGCTGATCAGCTTGAGCGCTCAGGAATTTGGGCTGCACCAGCTCAAAGTCCAATTTGCCATTCTTTTTACAAAACCAAAATCAATACGTTGAGTTGAGCAAGATATTTTTTTCGAACTTTCTTACCTCCAAGAATAGCGTTACATGTGCGCCATCGATGTTGGCACTGTAGGTTGATATGTTGCTATCAATGTTAGCGCGTATTTTCAAGCGTCCATTATCCTGAACGCGCTCGGCTTTAATGACTTGCCAAGCGCCGCCATCGACGCGGATATCGATGTTCCCATTATCATACTTTACATCCACGGCATAAACTACAAGATAAATAAAAACGAAGCTTAGAAGTAGAATTTGACTATTAATAAGATGTTGGTATACCTTTGTCATGTGCCTTCAAGTTATAGCTGCGAATTAGTGCGTAATTGAGACGTATATTTGCTGCTGCAGCAAAAGGATCCTGCCGACAGCTGGCATTGGTGCTCGCAGCCTGTAGCTCATTGAAGATCAGCGACAGAGCGGCTTGGCTCAGTTGCTGCTGTTCAACGACTATGGGCGGAAAGAGTGTATCAAAGTGTTCTTCAATGAAGCCTGTGTGCACATTGGCTAGCTGGAACTCCGGGTGCGAGGCTAAGTCAATGAGAAAATTGATGTTTGTTTCGAGACCAGAAATCTAAAAGTGGCATTGGATTAAGCAAAGGCATTCATATACAGTCAAATGGACTACTCACATGATATTCGCCCAAGCGCGCAATCAGCGAGTTTAGTGCCTGGGTGCGATTCTCGCCCCAAACGACCAATTTGGCAATCATGGGATCGTAGTGTACAGATACCTCATCGCCTTCTCGTACGCCTGTCTCCACACGCACCTCAGCACTTGGCTTTGGGGTGTTCAGATAGCGCAATGGTCCGGCGCCAGGCAAAAAGCCACCGCGAGGATTCTCTGCATATATGCGTGCCTCAAAGGCATGCCCGCGGCGTGTGATCTGGGCCTGCGTCAGCGGCAGCGGTTCGCCAGCGGCAATGCGAATCTGCCATTCCACGAGATCGGTGCCGGTAATCATCTCTGATATGGGATGTTCGACTTGCAGACGCGTATTCATTTCCATAAAGTGAAAAGACAAGTCCTCTTTGTCCAGTATAAACTCAACAGTGCCCGCACCTACATAGCCCACGGCCTTAGCTGCGCGTACGGCAGCTTCGCCCAGCTCACGACGCAATTCTTCAGTTAGACCAGGCTACACATTAGGCAAAGAATTCAGATTAATTATTTTAGCTTAATATCAAGATGTTAACTCACCGCTGGGGCCTCTTCAATGATTTTTTGATGACGACGCTGCACTGAGCAATCGCGTTCCCATAGATAAACAGCATCACCATATTGATCAGCAAATACTTGCACCTCCACGTGTCGGGGTGAGCGCACGTAGCGCTCGAGCAGCACTGAACTATCGCCAAAAGCCTTCAAGGATTCAGTGCGCGCCGAGTTCAAAGCAGTAAGAAAATCTTCGGGTTTCTCTGCAATTCTCATACCCTTACCGCCTCCACCACGCACCGCCTTGATCATTAGGGGAAAGCCAATTATGGCAGCCTCGGCTTGTAAACATGCGTCCGACTGGTCATCGCCATGGTATCCATTAATAATGGGCACTCCTGCAGCTGCCATAATGGCCTTGCTGGTGCTTTTTATGCCCATATCGCGTATGGCTGAGCTGGGTGGGCCCATGAATATGACACCTTCTTTCTGACACAGCTCAGCAAACTCTACTGACTCGGAGAGAAAGCCATATCCGGGATGTATTGCTTGCGCACCTGACTGTTTGGCGATCTCCAGAATTCGTTCGCCACGCAAATAAGACGCTGCCTCGCCAACGCGATATGCTTCGTCGGCCAACTCAGTGTGCAGGCTGTGCTCATCGGGATCGGAATAGACAGCCACAGTTCGCACACCCAGTTTGCGAGCAGTTCTGATGACGCGACATGCTATTTCGCCTCGATTTGATATTAAAATTTTGTTGATCGGCTTTACCTTTGGTGTGGCTTTTGTGGCCATGCACCTGCAGAAGATAAAGTGTTTATGTAACAATTACCTACACAAAAAGACGCTTAGTTTTCTAAATGTTGTCTTCCTTGGCCTGCATTACCTGACGCTGTTGCCGAAATTTTGCAAAAGTCGTGTGTACATCTTGCTGCTAACTAATGTAAATAATTAATAAATTAAATTATTTTATTGCCAGCCGTGTTATCACAATCGCTTCGCACACGATCAATGCGATCAACACTTGTTGTTGCGGTTCGTAACACATGTACGACGATACATCGATAGTCAATAAATTTTTATCGATAGCTCAAACAGCTGGGCATTGTTTTGTTGTGATTTAGAAATAGTTGTAAGGCAGTTGGCAGCTCCAAAATTTAAATTAATGCCGCATTTTTATATAGCTTTAAACGTACATATAAAACAACTTTTTATTTTATTAGTTTTAAATATTACGTTTATTTTAAAGTAAACACTGGAAATCAACTAGACATTTATAGTGAGAGCTAGTGGAACGATTACTCAAGAACTTAGTTCGATAACACAGTTTAGTTATCGAATCAAAGCGGAACGATTCGATGCAAACCCAATGGTGACCGGCGAAAATTTGGCTAAAAACTTACAATAGGATTTTACGAATTGAAGGCCCCTAAGAAGTTGTGGAGTTTTAAGGTGAATTTGTAGGCTATCATTAAAGTCAAGTAGCTGTCCTTATTTGTTTATTTTGAAAAACTTATTTCACATGTCGTTCATAATAGGGCTTCATTGAAAGCGGGATTGAAGCATGGACAAGCGCGTCACTGTCCTGATGCCCAATGGTCGTCGGCAAAATGTCAACGTGAAGGCCGACATGACATTACTGGAGATCCTGGAGACGGCAAGTGCAAAGCATGGCTTCGACAGCGAAGAACATTGCCTCAAATTCCACAACAAGGATGTCAGTCTGACACAGCAATTCCGTTTTAGCGGTCTGCCCAACAACTGTGTCCTGGAAATGGAGCCGACGGACAAACGGCGGCCGGTGAGCAACGTTGTCGTATGCATTCAGCTGAACGATGGGTCACGCAAGCAAGGAGAGTTTGTGCCGAGCAATAACGTCTGGAGTGTGGTGCAGCAGCTTTTCAGTGTGCAATCAGAGTCTTACGAAAGTCCGGTTATCATTTATATGCGTAGTGAGGTTATTGGCGCAGATAACATGCGTCAGACCACATTGAAGTCACTGGGCATAATCGAAGGACGCGCCATGATGCGATTAATCGACAAGAAACCGGAAGACCTTAAAAGGCAAGCTAACGTGTACAAACCGGCCGCGGTGAAACCAAAATCAAAGGACGACGAGCCCAGCACCTCGCGCTCAGCCATGGGCGCCTCTGGGACTGGTGGCGGTGGCTTTGCAGTTACCAATGATATGTTGAAATCGCTCAAGCGCACTGCTCCCGATGAAAGCTCGTCCACGGCAGCTGAAACTGCAGCTTCTGCCGAAACAAAGGCACAAAAAAGTGAACCCGAGCAACCGAAATATGACTGGGGCAGTGGCTCGGGCTATCAACTACACAATCGCAATGACGAGTCGCACTATACGGATGATGTGGATGAACATTTCACAAAGAAGGCTCCAGTTGTACATATAATTGGTCCACGAAACGCTATAGTGTTTTCACTGGATGCTGCCAACAGACACAACGATGATTTGCCCGATTCGTTCTTCGATTTGACTGTCAACGATTTGAAAATGGTGCTGCGGGATCTGAAGCGTACAGCCTCTGGCAATGAGGATGCGCCTTTGTTAACGTCCAATCTACGCGAATTGGAACGCCAAAAGGCGATGCTGGCAAAGCTGAATCAATACAAGGACTGCGTGCTACGCATTCAATTCCCCGATCGCCATGTGCTCCAGGGCATCTTTAAGCCACATGAAACGCTTGAGAAGGTGGCAGAGTTTGTACGCGGATTTCTGGCGACCCCCAGCGAACAGTTTCAGCTATTCACCATACCGCCAAAGAAGATCTTGCCTTCGAACGAGACTCTGCTTGAGCTCAATTGTGTGCCGAATGCCGTATTGCACTTTCTATTCGTTCAGGAGAAACTAAATGCAAAGACTAACAGATTCCTAGACGATAAATTTATCGCTCAGCTAACCTCGGAAGAGGGTGCTCTCTTTGCAGTGCAAAAGTATCGCATCGCCAAGGCCGGCGTCAGCCCTAGTTAGTAGTCGTATTAAAGCGACTTTAAGCGAACAGTTAACGTGATATTAAATGAAATTCGCATTTTTATTGTAAAGGCGACTAACTGTTGCAGCATTGCTTCAACTGTTTGTACAGTTCGCCTGGCATGGCTTATTAAACATCTGGTCCAGGTTATAAATCCATTTTGTCAGCACTTCAAATAAAGTCAATCTCATTTTCGAGTCAATACAAAATGCTCGGGTCTTACCATATGTAGAGCCACCAATGACAGGACACGTGGCATGAAGTGCATTTGGATGCCTTGCACCACAGCTTTGTAAATTGTGCCACAGCAGTGCAGTTCCTTTCTCGGGCCTGATGGTTAGATTCAGCTTAGGAAATATTGTAGCACCGACCAGTTCAACAGCTTCCAACTATCAGAGAAAGGACATATTCATCATGCTTATTTCAGAAGCTAAAGATTCTTACATAAAATAATACACCAGCTATGCGATTCCTAGGTCGATCTGCCTGAAAAAGTTAGGCTGGCTAATCTATACGGAACTATATAGAATATATGTGTTTATTTACCGTTTCAAGCAACTCATCCTCTTCTAGATGAAAACCTACGCCAATGTCGTCGTTGTTTAAGTGGAACACTTCAGAGTGATCCATGTTAAGGCCAGACATATCTACCACTCTCTCTTTTATAGTCTGATCTAAGTCACGCAGTGGGGATAGTTGCTCCTCATGTGCCAATGGTGGGTTTAAATTTAAGCTTCTGTTTAGCAAAGATTCAATTTCGCTGTTGTAGATCGCCTTGTGATAAAGCAAAATGAGTGGATCCAGGCTGAGCTCCTCCATTTTGAGTGGTGCAATGCGTAGAAAGGGCGTCATAAAATTGTTATAGCGACAATGCAGGTGTGTGGGTCGTCGGAAGCCAGCCGAGCAGTGTTCCCTAATGATTGCCATTGATACCATCTCATCATCGTAGTCTATTATATCCAGTGCCTGATTTAAGTGCCACATTCCAAGCGTGTGCTCCCTGCGCCTTACAAGAAGTACACCTAGCCACTTGTGTAGGTTCTTTTCACTGAAATTATAAACATTGTATTTATCCTTTTGACTTGTATCGTATAGCGATAGCGAGATATTGAACCACACTTCAGACTTTAAATACTCCTTTTGAACATAGTTAAACATTCCCAGTGCATAACAATCCAAAGAGGAGAGAGCAGAGCTGAGAATGGAAACAAGAATGATAATAAGATAGATATAGTATAGCAGTTCATTTGATAGGTATTATCAGACATACTCTGGCTGTGAATATTGTAAGAGAGTACCTTCTGCCAGCTCTTTGGGGCTCAGTTGATAATACTTTATCAGCAGCTCGATATTGCGATTCGCATCCTGCAGATCGACAGCTGTGGGCAATTTCGAGCGCAGGTGCTGCGCATAAGCAATATGTGCTATAGGCATAAGAAAAATGCGTAAAGTTCACATATAATATATATATATATCATGATACTACCCTCTCCAATCTTTTGCTTCATAAACAAAGCCCATTTATGCCAATCCTTCTGCTGATGTCGTATGAGAGCGAAACTGCTAAGCGGATTGCTTCGAAATGTCTCAAAATCTGCGCTCATTCTGCTCGCTTCATTACGAAAATTTTCCACGGCTCTGGGGAACATAATCATAAAAATATATACAAAAAGTTTTTGAATAGAAATTACTAACTGTTGCGTTAGGTCAAGTTTAGTCTTAAGCTCCATCACATAGTCATGCAAGTTGTCTTCCAGCATCTCTTCATAGTTCAAGAGGACCTTTAGCACTTCTGTTGATGCTGCATACGATTTTTCTTTTACAAGATTCTTCATGGCACTAATTCTTAAGAATATTGAGATGAGGATTATTTTTATTAACTTCATTTTATTTCTAGGAAGAGATTTGTTTTCAGCGATTAATTGGTTTACTTATTAGATAGGTATACTAAAACGTTTTGTTTTGGAAAATTAGCCATGCAATTGTAATTTTCCATGACTTAATTAGCTGTGGGATAGAATACGCTAAGGTTGATAGGATAGAACTACTTAGTAGAACTAGTAGTAGCATAAATTTAAATAGAGTTTATGGTTATTTATTTTAATATTATCCACTAACTATTTAGCCTGCTCTCGTATCCGTATTTTTATATTATTTTTATAATTTAATAATTATTTATAATTTAATCTCTTATCAGTTTTGATTTTTGGCATTTGAAGTTCGCTGTCAGTTAGCCAGTGTTGGAAAGTGGCGGGCAGACATGTCCATATGTGGAGAGAGACATGCTCAGAGACGGGCACGCATGCGCGAAGCTGTCGTCGCTTTCGAAACCGAGCCAAAAGACCAAAGAGGCCAACAGAGCTCGGCGCTGGCCTACTGTGGCCACAATTTCTGAATCATATTCAGAGTTTTCAGTCGTTGGCCGCTCGTTGAAGCAACTAGTTTTATATAGCGCGCATTCGAGCACGTTTCGAAGTGTTTTCGTAAACGCAGATCGGTAAAGGAGACAATTACAATAACACAAATACAAACACAAATACATATATGTGTACATATATAAATATATATTAAGATATATATTCAATTTAATAACAACAACAAATGGCGAGAATGTGAAAAAGTGAAATACATATTCGCGTCTATTAGCTGAGGCGAGGTCGTTGCCAGTTTATCAATAGATTAACAATTATTTATGTTTATGTGTGAATTTGTTAACTTATTAAAGCAACAGCCCAAAGTGTGCTAATTTAAATGAAACCGAAAAATATGCTAACACAATTAAGCAGACAAACGAATTTAATAAAAGCGTAACGCAAACAACTTTTACCTGTGATTTGTATCTCTTTACAAGCTTTAAACGCAGAACCGAAGCACGTTAACTATTGCTTTTGCTATGCTATTGCTGTTGTTGTTGTTGGTGATGTTGTTGTACCAGTAGGCGGTTGAACGTGCTGACATTTTTTGTTTTTAGGGGGGCGTGGCAACGACAAACAACATGCGACAGCTACAAAACCAAAGAAAAAAATTATGGCGCGAGAGCCAAAAAATCAACCAAGCGGCCCGACTAACTGATTGGAAAGTGTTCGGTCCGCTACGCTAAACGGAAAAAAAATAAAAGAAAAAATAAACAGATAAAAACTGGCCTTTTAGCTAAATATCAACTACACCTGTCTGCGCGTAGAGTCATATTTGCTTGTGTATATATGAAAATTATATTTATAAAAACTATTTATTAATGGAAATGCAAAACATTTTCAGCCCACGCCGCGTTGTTTTTATTAGTCGACCACAGAGGCTGTGGCTCTTCACTTTTACTTTAAACGGAAAGAGAGAGTGTTTGTCCAGCTCATTTGCGTTTCTGTTTACCGGTTTTTTGTTCAATTTTTCAACAGCGGCAATTGTTTATCTGATATCTAACTTTGTTTTCTCAGCAGGCTTTCAAATAAGTAATATACGCATATATAATATGTATAGAGAGAGAGAGAGAGAGGATTGTAATAGCTTCATTAAATTTAATTAAAGCAGCCACTTCCGACTCGCATTGCCCATCTGCGGCAGCACGAGTCGTGCATAAAGCCATTTTATAATATGCTCGTGCCCATATCGTAATAAGCGTTTTATTTTCCATTTTCTTAAGCGCATTAAAAAGCACAAATAAAAAAAACTTAAAATTACAATTACTTCTGCTTACAGCTTTTCAGTAAAGTTATTCAGTGTGTGCGAGTGCGTGAGTGTTTGTTCGTTCCACTAGGAAGTTGGCAGCCAAAAATTGATACGAAGTTAACCAAACTAACAAAAAAAAAACGACGCGACATTTCCCCCTTCCGAATCACAATTAATCAAAATAAATATTAAATATAGCTGAAGAAAACAAAATGAATTTTTTCGTTATTGGATTTCTGATCATGCAGGCGGCAAGTGAGTAAATCGTATTTTTCCTAACAAACTCTGAATGGGCTCTTTTCATGCGGTGTTGGTCGAACTACTTAATTCAATGTTCATTTGTAGAGTATTTTTTCTGTGGTTTGTTTTTATTTTTTTTATTATTAAATTTCTTCATATCAAAACAAGTTTGTCTCTTATGTCTTTCGTTTTATCTCTTGTCAATATTGGCATGTAATATAGTTTTTTAATGCATTCATCTAGTATTTCTTTCTAATTTGTGTAGTAAATCAAGTTTGTGGCTTAAGTCATTTATTTATTTTTGTCTCATTTATTATTGTCCATATTATTTATTGTCTATATTAATCACAGTCATTTTTCGTCAATTGTTGCATATTTTTTTCAGCCAATTATGTAATTTTCCTTAAATCGTTTTAATAATATTTTAAGTTTGTGCTCTAAGTCTTCTGTTTCTTTACAGCCTTTTATCGTAGATATTACGTTTCATTTTATTAATAATTTCGTATATTTGAAATCAAGTTTGCGTCCTAAGTCTTTCGTTTCCGCTACCTTCTCAAAAGAAGTGATAAAGCTTCTTACCGCATCGGCTGTTAACCCAAATATTCTTTTGCATCATAGTTAAGTGTTGTACACGTTACATAGAAGACCGGCTGAGAATGGCTTAGAGAAGAGCTGCTCTCACAACAGGTTATGCATGGTCTAAATTTCAAGTGATTTGCGTTTCAGTTTGGATGCAATTGAGATGAGCAGCAAATTCAATTAAGTTAAGTCACCTGTTCTATGCAGGTGGGCAGTGCTCATAAAGCTGCGCTCAACAAGATTCGAAAGACAAGAAAAACAACAACAACGAGCGCATAAAACCATTTGATTGCAGCGCGCTTTAATACTCTTGTTGCAGTTTTTCGATAAGTTTTTACCCTGTTACACCCTGTGGCTATTTTCATTGGGTAGCATGCAGTTTGAGCGGAAGCAGTTGGGACTTTTATTTAAGGCGTATTTTTGCTATGAATTGAGTTACTTTTACTAAATAAGGGTCTGGCTTGAACTGGAAATATAATGAGTAGGATCTAGCTATAGAGCATCAAATTATAAAGGGATGAAAAGCGAATATTTTCTTAAGCATATTGGATTGGGTAGGAAATTGGAGCAGATATAAAGATATATAAAAAAGTCCAATGAGGATTTTCAAAAATATAATTAAATAATTTCAGATTGAATTGTATTTCAGGCAACATTCTTATTTCCCTTAATCAAATATCATTCACAAGAAATGCAAAATTTTATCCTGAACGGCAGCTCGAGCTAGCTCAAAGCGCACTCTTTTATAGGGTATTACTCATTCGTGCACCCTTGACTTCATGGTTTCGTTTTTGCATTGTGTTTTGGGTTTGCAGTCTTTTTTCTGGTTTACCGCTCGATTATTTGGCTAGCTTCTGTGGTTTTTGGGTATGTTTAATATTTCAGCTCGGCGGTTTCTCAATGCAAACGAGCTCGAGCATTTAAAGCCTTGCTAATGTAACTTGAACGAAACAAAAACAACTTGATATGTGTTTTTCGTTTGGAGCTATAAACAATGACTTGCCACAAAATGTGAAGCGTACTAAAAGTCTTTTTGTTCTGTGTGTTGATTATCGAGCGATTGCAATTGATAGATTCAGTAGATGCAGCTCCCTCCGGACTCGAGTGTGTCTCATTAAAAGGCGCACACATTTAGTTCTAGAGTTGAACTTGGCTGAAGTGAAGCAGTGACCCTCCGCCCCTCCTTAGTTAGGCAGTTAGTCATTATTTGCATCCATGGCCGCAATTTGGCAGGTGTGATCGTTTGGCTTCGCTTGGTCATATAAATCAATTCGCATGCAAATTAATTTGATATAACCTTCGCACTGCAATTTGGCATAAGCAACTTTGAGTGAAGTGTAACGTTTGATTCAAGTTGGACATTGCCTCGACATTGACGGATGGACATTCTGGCTAGCACGCACACGCCCAACTTAACACAAAAAATCGGTCAAGTTCAGCTTGAAGATGGGCAATCAGACCAAGCCGAACACCATGCGGCGTTAACTGCCAAGCGGCATCGTTTGAAACGGAAAGAGAAGCGTTGATAAATCTGCATAAGCATCAGGCTTCATTTGAATATGACTTGGTTTGTTTTTTTTTGTTTTTGTTGAAACTGTTTGGAATGGAATGCGAAGACTGCAGCTTGGCTCAGTTTTTGACAGCGCTGAATCATATTTGGCTAGAAATGCGGCGAAACTACGCCCTGATTGCACAATCAACTCCGACGGCTAGCGGCTTCATGTGTGTGTGTGTGTGGCCTGAAGCTCAGACAGAGTCGCAGCTTCAGCTCAACTTGGGCAATCGAGCATAGTGATTCATCAGTTCCAAGCCAATCAGCTCATTGAGATGCGTCTGCAGCCGCATCAAGTTGGTTTCCCCTTTTTGCTGCTTTATGCTTTGCTGCGCGTCGCAGACTTTTGTTTTGTGGTCAATGACGCAGCGCTTTAGCATCGCTTCTCTCTCTTGGTCTCGCGCTCTCTCTCTCTCTCTCTCTCTCACTCTGTCTGCTATGTTTTATATAACCCATATTTTGGCAGTGTGATTTATGCAACTTCTTAAGGGCTAGCTGTAGTTGATAATATTGTAATTGAAGCTGTTGCTGCCGCTGTCTAAGTAACCTACAATGCGCATACGCCCCGTGTGACGCGCGTATTTCAAATGACTTTCAAATAGCAATTAGCATTTAGGTTTCTACTTAATTAACACATCAAAACATAAGAAGCAGACAAAAGAAACCTACAAATTGCATTGTCATATTGATGGATCTTAGCACTATAGTAAAAAATATGCTGCCCTAAGTGACTAAGTGAACAATTTGCAAAGTGAAAGGCGCGCCCGTAGCCACCTCTGCTGGCACATGGCAATCAACAGATGCGTCCCTGTATATACCTTATCTTGTGTTTTGTTTTAATGTGTAATACATGCAGCTGTAAGTGAGCTCTTGATTGCTTCATTATTTGATTTCACTTGCGAATTCCTGGCGTCTTTTCGCTCGGCGTGACCTAATCAAAGCTTTCCGCCAAGCGTCTCACTTTGTACACAATTAACAATGAATTATAGCATAATTATCGCATCTTCAGCAGTCGCGCATGCAAGCAGCAACCATAGCACAATTGGTCCACAGCCACATAATTTGTAGGCCTGAGCATGTGGGGTCTATTGTCTGGCTGCAAATAGTGCCATAGTTTACTGTATTAGTGGCGTCTCTCGTAGGCTGGCGGCTATTTGGGCTCGCTCACGCAATCCGTTCGCTCACGTAAGACCTTCAAAGGTCACGCACGCGACTATGACTCCAACTGTGACTTCATCTACATCTCGCATCTCCCATCTCCACTTTAATCTCCAACTACCAGAGTCATTTTGTTCACCCCGGGCTGCAGCGCTTCTGGGCGTCTTTGTTACCATTTGTTAGTGTCGCTTCGCATTTGTATTGCCCTAACTTTAGAGCTAAGCCTGTTGCTCTTAACATTTGTTGTCTTTCAAATATAAATAAATAATCAGCTCTGCTTAGATCAATATATCAATCAAAATATTTGATTACTTTTGACTTATTTTATGATTTTATGACTTTATTAATGAATTTTTTACACAGGCATCTTTATAGCCTAAAATCAGAATTTATTTCACTAAAGGTTTTGTGACGTGCTCAATATGAACTTGAAAATAACTCATAAAATATGTCTATCGAGATATTTTATCTTTGAAAGTATTTGAAAGTAGTTTCGCTCCACTACTAAAACCTCATTTTTTCATACATATTTTTTTATGTATACAAATTTTAGAAAATTTGTTTACTTTTTTGGAATTTAAAGTAAAATTCCATTTGCTTAAATATTAATAAATGAAATATTTTCTTTATTTAATTTAATTTTTAATTCATTTAAATTTTTTTCTTAGTTTTTCAAGTTAAACTAAAATAGCATTTCCTTAAATATTTTTTTTTTAAAAATAATTTTTTTTTATTACCATTTTGTTAAGATTTTTTATTAAATTTAATTTTTTCAACATTTTTTCCGTTAAACTAAAGTTTTATTTGCTTAAATATTTTATAAAAAATTTAATTTTATTTATTAAAAATTTCATTAAGATTCCCAAGTTTAATTTTTTTAAACATTTTTTTCATTTAAACTAAAGTTGTATTTGCTTAAATATTTATTTAACAAATATTTACATTAAACATTATCGATTTATTGCAGGTGAAAGCGCATTAGAGCTTCGGCATGTCAAAATAAATATTTAGCTCTGGTTTGTTATTGTTTTGTGACCATACATAGGCCACACACTCACACACATCTATACACAGTCAGTCAACAACACACACTAGACATGCAACAAATGGCTCTCAAATTGCAATTTAATTCGACATTTTTGAAAGATCTTGAAGTGGAGCCGCAACGTTGTCTGATGGGTGTTTTGTTTTGGAGCCCTATCACTCACTGTCAAGACCATCGTTCAATTAACATAATTAACTGACAAAACGAATTAGCATGCGGATTGGCAGCAAACACTTTACGCAGATGCTGGGCCGCTATTGCTGCCCAGTGTTTTGGGCTGGTTTCCCTTTTGACACTTGACTGAGATACCACTCACGCGTAGGTCCAACGGTCGAACTATGTCTGGCTCACAAGGTCAACTTGGCAACACTATCTTCTACATAGATCGTCAGATCTCAGCGTTTTCAATCATGCCGTGAAAATGATCAGCAATTCATTTGGCTAAGCGTCTTAAGGCATCTCTCGTGGGAAATTTGAATCTCATAAGTTGGCGAGGTCAAGCTTTGATGTTTTGGCCATAATATTTTGTCTAGACCTGAAAGGGAAAGGAACTCCCAGAGTTATGCTAAATGCAAATCGTTTAATTCAATTCAAGCTGTTTCCTTTTATATTCGTTTGTTTCTTTGAGCATTAACACTTTAGTATTTCTGGGCTATACGCTCTTTAGATTCCGATTTGAACAATGCGCTGCGCTTGACAATGAACAACAACAAATATTGAACATAAAAGCTAGCCAACATGAACACAGATGCTGGGCGCGGAAAAAAATATGTTTGACTATATAAAAGACAAAAATACTTTATATATGATAAAAAGTGTTCGCCAAAAGGAAAACGAGCAAACGAAGGCTGCAAAAAACCGGTTGAAAAAGAAACGGTTCGAGCCTAAAATGTTTATTTATTGTTAACTACATATTGGAGCTGCTAATAGAAAACGTTTAAGCTGCAACTCTTATGATATCTTTGGCTTCAGCTGTTGGCTTAAGGCAAGCAAAGCTCTTGCTCAGAGATTAAGTATAACTTAAAACATGGTCTTTTAAGCATTACCTGGACATTTCTGCCGAGTATTTTGAACCAAGTTTACACACCGAAACCTAAACCAAATTGGAATTCGTATTTGCTTGTTATAAACTCGCAGCTCCGACTTAGAGGTTAAGGCTTTATAGAGAGAGAGAAACACTTACCAAAGTTTTTAATTATTAATTTTTTTTTGGCTGAACTAAAATGCTTGGGCGCAGATAATCAAGTGATGGGCCATAATTTATACAAGATATTTGCATTTAGCTCTGGGGCCGAGCGATCGTCAAATTGAATTAATGTCAAGAAACAACAGCAAAACATTCCGCAAAGCAACAGCAATTAATATCAATGCTTGTTGTTGTTACTGTTGTTATATTGTTTGTATCTGCTGACTGCTGACTGCTGACCCACTTTCGCGGCGAGGTGCTAACTGGATGTGGCTGGCAGCTGTGGAGATCTTCTCCTGCTGAGGAAAAGTACACAACGCCGCGCCGTCATCGAAACGGAAAGTAAGACTTAGCTACGCCTAAGTTGTGGCTCGTGCGTCGCATCGGTCAATGGCATATGCTAACCGACCGGCATTATCGACTGCATATTTATGCCTCATTATTTGCCCAGTTTCAATTTCAATTTCTATTTCTATTTGCTCGCCGTGCGACTCCAGCGACAAGTCATAAAGCTTGCAGCTCGAGCAAACATTTCATGCAGACGCGCGCGAGATGATGACGAGTGAAAGCGGCCTCTGACTAACTTATGGTTGTATTTGTTGTAAGTTTAGTTGCTGTTGCTTTGCCTGTTGTTGTCTCTGACAGTGCACCGGTCTATTTGCCGGCTGTTGCTCTTCGCCTGTATAAACCTTTTGAAGCGCTGCACAAATTTGCTTTGCCGTTTTCTTGCATACCAATTGCAAATACAAACATTTATTTTGTTGGCCGTGGCTAATTGTTCTGCCTGCCTTTTGCCTATTTATTTGTGTCTGGCTGTGAATTTCGCCCTGAGCCTCAATCTATTTTAATGTCTCTATTAACAAATTTGTCTGCCCATTTCTGGTGGGTCATTAAAATTGCTACTCGCTTCGCAGCGTGGCCCACGCGGCGAATGCCTAATGCAAATGGGTAAATGGGTAAAAGTGCAATTAAGTTTGACAAAAATCTATTTAATATTAAATTTGGGTGAGTCGGCTGGTATGAAAGTTTTCTAAATATGATTGGCTTTGGAATATTTTCGTGTGCCTAAAAAGGAGTCTTAAGGGATTAATTTTATTTGCTATGCTTGATAAGAAATACTTACAGAGCGATATACCTGTATTTATCTAACTATAATGTATATATATATATATATATATATATATATATATATATATATTCATGTATACATACATACAGATGTTGTCTGTGGAGTAAACTTGTGTAATTCGAGCTTAAGCTGGTATTTGAAGATTATATCTGTCTATCCAACTGTCAGTCTGTCCGTATGAACTTAAAGCAGAGGCTTGAAATTTATAGTATTATCTCGTATTTACCCTTGTACGATAGTTTGAAGATGTTAGGTAGAGGCGTGGCATGCCCGAAATAACTATATATTTCATAATGTTAACGCTTTTGCTAAAGTGAAATTTGATATATATGTATGTATTTGGCCAACAATGTCTAGTTTAAAAATCTATAAATCAGACAGAAAATTTACCTTTTACTTGCTTACAGGTAGAAAGCCAACATTTTGCCACTGAGTTACTGCTGACGTTAGCCATAGTTAAAAAGTATATGCCTCTTAGATGCGCATCTTCCAATGATTTGGAGCTAGGATCTCTGCTGACCTCGTCCACAGATATTTCTCAATATTTTAAGGTTTGCTTATTGGGAGCGAGGCTAAACTTAAGACTATGATAATAAATGTAGCAAATGCAGACAACTTTGATTTGTGGACAATTAGTATTAATTATAAATGATAAATTTGTTTTAAATTTATTAAATATAAAATGTAAGGAGAATGTGATATGCCAAGAATTCTATAAGGAATATATATCATGCTTAAAGATATTTATTATGACTTCCATTTGGATTTCCTATGAACAAAGTCTATTTGTATTTCAGATATTAAGTATAAATCTTAGAAGCTCAGCATTCGGCATACATAAACATATATATTTTATATATGAGTCTCAACTCATATTTTTTAATTATGCATATCCAATAGTAACGAAAAATAACTTTCTATATAACTATGTGGCCAATAAAGTCTATTAACATAGGCGCGCTAATAGAGTTTACAATATCTTAAACATTGAAGTATCTAGCATAGATATATATTATGTTATATACCTTATCTATAAATTATTCTAAAAATACAATAAGTCAGCTTTGAAAGGAATTCAATTAATAATTCATTAAGAAAACTTGAAGTTTCAGTCTCATTATATTTGAACTAAAAACTTATAATTGCTTGCTAGACATTGCTTTATGAATGTTCGTTATTCTAGGTCTAATGAAAATATGGGAAGATGTTAATGCTGATTTCTCATGGCGACTGCCCATTTGGTGGTTTACGATCCATTAATGGCACCAAGCTGCAGTCTCTAACCCCGAGTGAACCGCAAAGAGACGTTCATCTAAACGAAAAATTGGGCCTCGCTGATGCCAAAGTCCGCATTGTTATTAAAACACGCTCCATTTTCCTTGAACCAAAGCTCGACTGACTGACTGAATGAGCTTAGCTATTAACACAAGAGCAAAAGCCAATTAATTGGCCTGTGGTTGCATTAAATGTATGCCATGTACTCATATCGTATAAGTGATCGATGTTCGGGCAATTAGTTTGAGCTTCAAGTGCGCATATAAGATATGCATGAAATTACTGCAATCTACTCTACTCTACTCTACCTGATCTCCTCTTCTCTACTATACTTCACACTACACTACTCTACACTACTCTACACTACTCTACACTACTCTACACTACTCTACACTACTCTACACTACTCTACACTACTCTACACTACTCTACACTACTCTACACTACTCTACACTACTCTACACTACTCTACACTACTCTACACTACTCTACACTACTCTACACTACTCTACACTACTCTACACTACTCTACACTACTCTACACTACTCTACACTACTCTACACTACTCTACACTACTCTACACTACTCTACACTACTCTACACTACTCTACACTACTCTACACTACTCTACACTACTCTACACTACTCTACATAACTATATCTTAGTTTACTATTAGTCTACGCATCTCTTCTCTAGTCTCCACTCTTCTCTACTCTACCGAACTGAACTCTACTCTATCTGCATATGTCATGTGCTGGGCATGTTATGATTGGCATTTGGTAAGAACCCACTTACAGGGCTCAGAGCATATACATATTTCATGTCCCACTTGACATGCTAACAATTTAATTTGAACTCAAGACGTTGCAATTTGGCTTGTTATTGTTGTTTATGTAGATTAGCTAACAGACAATACGCACACATAATCTGTTAAGTGCCTACTTATAGCACAAAAGTGTTTAAGCTTTGACTTGCTTTTGTTGCTGTTTTATTATTTTTCCTCTCTTTTGCTGTTTGCTGTTTCGAGATATTTGAGGTCTGCGCTCCATAAGGAAGTGGTTTACAAACATATATCTTAAATTCTTATGGATTCATGTCGAAATTGCCTTGGTCACGGCATCATTAGCTAAGCTCTGACCCATTGGCATTTGATCTTTATACCTTAAGCTCTCTCTAATGGCAATTATGAAAAAAAAAACATTTAAAAGGTTTCCGCTTCAATGCGTACAAACGTTTAAGTGTTTAAAAGCCTTTGTTCAATTTAAATATAATTGATATACATGAGAGCAGCTGCTGTGGGTTTTTACCCTTTGATATCTGTGAAAGCATCAATCAAAAGTTTGAAGCCAACGCACTTTGAATTAGATGCGGGGCATCTTTTGTAATACTTTTAAGTTATATTACCATATCTATATATATAAGCCTTTGCAAAAAACTGTGCCACGGGCAGTCACGGCCTATGCCAAGATCTTTGTAATGGGATAACCCAACCCAAAAAGCAAAACTATTTTAAGGCAGGCCAGAGGCACGTTTCCCTACGCAACAAAATAGCTAAAACTAATGTGAAATAATGGACTCTTCGTATTTACACAAATTAAATAACATTTAACATTTATACGTAACATTTATATATATATATTTCAAGTTGATTTCATTGAACATATCCCATTTACATGCTAATCCCTCGCTTTATATACTAACCTAGTACCTTTTGTATCATATTGAAGAACTTTCCTATTCTGTGTTTGCTTTTTCTATTTATTTATAGGATTGGCTTGCGGGACGTGCGTTTTTATGTCCGATTTCGGTTTCACACTCGATTGTAACTTCAAAAAGTCTGGACTGTTTCGTGTACGAAACTTGGGTGGCGTCAAGGCGCATTTCGGTTTAGGTAAATCCACAAAAAAAAAAAAAAAAACAATTTTTCTACTTGAAGAAATCCTTAACCAACCTTTAACTATATCTGCTGGTTTAAAAGTAAGCTGTATATATACCAGTTAAACTGTATATAGATTTAACTCAAGTAGAGCGAACAGAATTCATATTAAAAAAAAAAAAACAACAATAAAATGAAAATAAAAATAATTTGCAGCATTTAAGTCATCAATGAATTAATGCCAATGCCAATGCCAATGCCGAGTAGAGCTGCGTTTAGAGTGTAGCCGCGGTTCAATATCCGTAGCATTAGCATTGACCAGTTGACCAGTTGATCAGTTGATCAGTTGATCTGTTGATTAGCTACACCTTTTACCTGTACATACAATGCACACAATAGTTATGGGTCTAAAGACAAAAGAAGAGTCGAACAAAAGCGATTAATTATTAACTTGTTTTGGCTTTGATTGATGAAGTGTCACGGGAGTGTTTGGTCGAGTCTAGCCTAATCCGTGTTGTGCTTGCAGGTCTCAGTGTGGGCGACGAGCTGGGCTTCAAGGAATCGCTGAGCAATGTGGAGAGCGATCGCAGACGCGCCATCAGCTATAGGAACGGTGCGCCGGAGCTGGTGGGCGTGCTGCCCTCGGCGCGACAGCAGGAGGTGAGTGATGTTAAACGCAGTCAAAGCAACTGCTAACTGTAACCACCTTCGTTGCAGGCCACTGCACCCCAGCAGCACAGTCTGCCGGACAAACGCATTAGTTCACGCTCCACGGCACCGGGTCCCTACAATCTGCAATTGCTGCAGCAGGCGGCGGTCAAGAATCAAGCACAGCAGCAACTGCAGCAGCTGCAACAGCAGCAGTTACAGCAACAGCAGCTACAGCTACAGCTACAGCAACGGCAGCAGCAGGCACAGCTCATGACAGAGGCTCGCCCCCTGCCCTTGGGCGTGCCCGCCTTTCGGCCCATACCACAGAAACCCGCGGCCAACGAGGCCATCGCACAGCGGCGCATTGCCGTGGACACGACACAGCCGCGCGTCAGCGTCAACAACAAGCTGGTGGATAGCAATGCGAAACCGGTAAGTGAAATAGTCAACTTTAGCTCGCAAGCCACCTTAACCTTTGCTCCCGTGCAGCACTCCAATCGTACATTCCATGCGGACAATGCCATGGTCGTGCAGCCAATTATTTCACAACCCGTGGCTGTGCCTGTCTTCCAGGCCATGCCCGAGTCCATTGCACGCATTGCCAGTGCAGCCAAGTCGGAGGTGGCACGACCGGAGCAGCGCAGCGCGCTGGCCAAGCATCCCAACTATTTGCAGTTTGAGGAGCCCAAGTTTGATCTGAAAGATGTGACCGTTGAGGAACTGGCAGCGGCAGCAAATGTCACCGTCGACACCATCAAACATGCCATCTACGTGCGTGAGCAGCAGCTGAAGGCGGAGCATCGTGCAATGCTGGCTGCCAAGCTGCGAGAGGAATTTATACGCACTTCTACAGTGAAGACAACAACGACGACCTCAACGACAACAGAGAAGCCCAGGCAACTGGCTGAACACAAGGTATCCAAGGTACGTTGAGGTAGGTGAGCTTAACTGATGCCGCCACTAATAAATCTATTGACAGGTGATGAATGCGCCCAAGGAGTACTACCCGGTGGGCTATGATAAGAACTTCGATGACAATTTCAAGTCCAAAGTGGACTTGCCGCCCACGAGCTTCTCCTGCGCCAGGCAAAAGCATTTTCCGGGCCTCTACGCTGACACGGATCTGGGCTGCATGGTGAGTTATTGCTGATCCATCCTGGCACACTCTTCATTTGGCCCCTTTCCCTGCCAGGTCTTTCATGTGTGCGCACTCACGGACGACGGCATGGTGCGCAAGTCCTTCCTGTGCCCGGAGAACACGCTCTTCGATCAGACAATACTCAAGTGCAATTGGTGGTTCTATGTGGACTGCAGCTCTAGCACCAGCGTCTACGATTCCAATATACCCATCTCGAAGAGCTACCAGCTAATGAAGTCGCTCACCTACTTCTCCAAGTACAACAACCAGAAGACGGAGCAGGAAGGCGACAAAGATGATAATGCTGTGGACATTGATACGCTGCGCGATTCTATGGATAGCGTCTCTCGCCGCCTGGAGCAGGCGAAGAACGCCCAGACCCAGCTGGAGGAGGCGCAACAGCCGGCGCAGCCGAAGGCCGAACACGAGCATGTTGTGCCCGAGGGCGAGAGCCAACAGCAGTTGGCCAACTAGACCCAGCTAAGACCATATTTAGTTGCTATCTGAGATCTAGGTTAAGTTAAAGTTCAAGATCGAGCGTCTCTGGTCGATTTGCCGTACATAGTCAATGTCTTGCGAAAGCCAACGGGGTTGTCTGTAGTCTCTGGCCAATCATTAATCATCACTTCCTATGGCAGCGCCGGGGCAAAGGCGCGGTCCTAGCTGTAGACTCTACTCTATAGCTATCTATCATTAAGTGGATCATCTCTAGTTTAAATCTACGTAATCTAGTGCGGTTAGCTTTACGTTCTACATTACTTATTTATTTATTATATATTTCGACGAAATAAAACACAAAGCTCGTTATTCCCGTCAATCAAAGGAACTATGCTACTCTAACGCTTAGCTTAGCTTAGCTTGTATGAAATATTTAACTGGTGAAGAGAGGTCACGGTAAAGTTAAGATCAATAAATTGTGTTCCCTATGTTTCGTTTGTGTTTTATGTATAACAAAGCAGCTATGAAGCCTTAAGCTTTTAGATTAATTAACTTGAAGTACATGAAAAAGCTTTTGCGGAGAACTTTGCGAGCAAATGAAAGCTTTGAAGTTTATTGATTTATTTTAATAGCAAAATAAATTGGAATGCGATCAACTTTTGAAGCAGAAGTAAACCTTTAGCTGAAGTAATTGAAACCTATACAATAATAGGCAATTTTCTAGAACCCATGGCTAAACTAAGTGCTTTTATAATATTCGAATGCTTTTATAATATTTTATAATATTCTGCAAGAACTTTAAAAAGCCCTAAAGTCATATACTAACTTTAAAGCAGATTAATATTTTGTGGTATATAAAATCCAATAAATGATAGATTGCAAATTTAAAATATAAAATATGAGCTTAAAGCTTATGAGAAGTTTTCAATATGGTAACTATTGAAAAGGAAGTTTAAAAAGACATTTGAACTTTAAGTGAGATAAATTCAATTTCCTGCAAAATTTTCATATAGATATCTATATTTAAGAGTTTCTTAAAGATAATGTAGAGTAGAAAGCTCTTCACTTTCCAAACTGGCATCTCAAATGATTTCTTACCATTTACTACATCTTCTATGAGCTAAATATTTTGGCACAAATGGCACTCAAAACAAATAATATTTTTACCCAAAAATAAAGGTAGCTAGGGTAAGTAACTTCTACAATAGTTCGCACATTCATCAAATCTCACATAATTCAACTCCAAAAAAAATAAAAAAATTCATAAAGCTCATGACATTACCTAGAAAGAGTGCTCGCAGCTTTTATTGAGTAACTGTCCAAGTCCAAGCTTCACACAAAGACAATAAATATTTAAGTGCAACTTAAGCTAAGTGGCCAATGCCCGTTATGCGGTCTGGTAGGGGCGTGTCCTATGACCGGTTGCGCTCGGCGACTGCTCCGCATTGCGATCGCTTTTGTCATGCAGATGAACCGCTTCACTGAGCTCGACGTTAGCGTGCAGCGCCGCATCGTTGGCATTGAGTTGCGCCTCCTGGGCGGAGAGTGTTGCCTTCTCTGCCGCCTCGCGCGTTTCCTCGTAGTCCAAACGCGCTGCATAGGCCTGCGACTCGGTCTGCTCCAGTTTGCCCTTGGCCTGGGCCACCATATCGATTTGTGACGACAGCTCAGCCGCTGCCTCAGCGGCAGCCTTCTGTGCCAGCTCAGATGCGGATTGGGCATTGTTCAGCGCTGCGGTCAGAACGCTCACATGGTTAATGGCCTGCTGTGCGGCATACTGGGCTGCCTTGGCCGACCGTTTGGCCTGCTGCAGTTGGGTGAGCTCTCGTTCGACGGACTTGTGTGCCTCGACGCTCTGCTCCTCCAGCCTGTGCAGAAGCACCTCCTTGCCCTTGAGCACGGCGACTGCAGTGCCCGCTGCCTGAGCAGCAGCTTGCGCCAATGTGCTCTTGGCCACATACGAGGCTTGCTTGCCAGCCGCATTCTGACTGGCCACAGCCGAGATGGCCTGATCCGCTGACCCCTTGGCAATGCTGCGCAAGCCATTGTCCACCAGATAACCGCCACTGCTGCTGCTGCCATGACTGCTGTGTGGGGCATAGTCGGAGCTCGCATAGTGGGGACTCTCGTATTGGGGTTGACTTGGCGCCGCAAACTCATCGTGGTTGACGGCCTCGAAGCTGTACGGTGGCAAATCGTGCTCAACAACCACAGTGTGTGTCGATGCCGAAGTCTTTTGTGGCTGTGGTGGCGGCGGCACATTCAGATGATAATGAGCATCCTTACGTTTTACCTTACGTCCAAATGCTGGCGCCTCACCTGGTTAGCCGGAAGTTAAGCAGCTGCATTTAAAGAAAGTACGGCCCCAACTTACCAAACAGCAGCATCAGCAACAATAAATGCAACATCAGTGACATCTTGGGAGCTTTTGTGTTTATGCAACGTTGCGGCTGTGAATATATGAAACAAAAGTCTTTACATAATCGCAAGGCAGACAGGAAGCTGTGGGCGCTGCAGGTGCGCGCTCATTCCTGCGGCTGATCAATCTGGCTGAGGACAAAGACTTTGGTCGGAGACAGCCTCAAGGCGTCTTAAAAGACTTCCCAACTACTGCAACCGGTTCGGCTAACTGTAAACTGTGGACATATTGGCGGCCCCAACAAACACAAACAAACAAACGAACGAAGTTAAGCCTTTGATTTAAGCACAATAAGCCAACGTCACGAAGTCGCTGCACAGTTTCATAACATCTGCTGCTGAGCCTTGAGATCAACATATTATCTTGCAAATTATTTATGCGAATATGAGAGTGCCTCGACTGGTGCTCGGCTAGGAGAGGTGTTGCTTACAACAGTTTTTATTGGTGTTATAATTTTTAGTTATAGTATTATTAGCACTAGCTATATTAGCCTGCTGGATAAACACTTTATTTATACAATATTTTGGGATTTGAATGGCAATTTTGCTACCGAGGAAGTAGAAATTTTAAATATGATTCGGGGACCCTGAGTAAATATTTTAAATTTGAATAAGAGATAAATTTAAATAAGGGACTATCCTAATGTGAAATGCATTCCTCTTGGTATGAAGTGATTTGCAAATAAACAAGAGACGCTGCTTATACAAAATTATCGCAGATTTTGTATAAAAACAAAAGTCTATGATAATCTATGATCTACAAATATATATATTACAATAAGTGTTCAAGCATGAATGGCCACCTCCTCTCCCTCACCGTCAAGCGGATAGTGCGAGAGCAGTCAGGACTATGCCCAACTTCAAGCCCTATGCTCCGTGGGATATCAGGCAATAGATCTATGAAGTCTGATTAGATTTAGTGCAACACTAGCTATCGTATCTCAAGCAGTAGGCAATGTCTCGCTAGGAAATATATTGATGCAGTTTTCTCGAAAATTCCAGCTTTTAGCTCTTCATAACTTTCACACTCGTAAACAGGCACGCAAATGTCGTGATTGTCATCAATATTGAATATATTAATTTATAAATATTTATTTCAATAAAATGTCTATTCTAAACATTTTATCAAGCATGTCGTCAATATGTGAACCTGAGCTAAATCGTCTTAATCTACACTATAACAACAAAGTTGTTCCCGACCATAGGGATATAGAAGGTCAAATTATTTTATAATTGTATAATCTTGAAGAAACTATATACATCTGCTGATTTTAGCTCATAAATAGTTGTTATTTTACATTCAGTTCCTTATCGATTTTATAACAACGATTAAGGTTAATTATAAAGGATAATTAAAATATATATATGTCTATACGCGTTCATACGTAGCTTCGAATGGAAGGACTTCTTTTCATTTATGACCACTTTCTGCCTGCCAGATACATTTTCAGAACTTTGATCTTAGAATTTCCTTTACTACAACTTATTTGAGTCTCCAGAAATTAGCTATAAGCTTAATAATAGTTGAGTGCTCCATTGGCAATTAAATGCCTTAAGCAACAGTTAGCAAAAGAAGAAGGTGGGCAGGGCAACTTCAAGTGAACTTTGCCTTATTTGTAACCAGAGAAATTGTAGAATTTCATCTTGGCTAATAAACTGTGTCAGTCAGCTTTGGCAGCGTTTGAGAGAGCAGAACCAGTTTACTCTTAAGGCCAGCACCACTGCAACCACCTTGCAACACTCACTCACACACACACACGCACACACAGGTAGTTAAAACTGGACAGTGGCAACATTCGAAAAGACAGTAATCACTCAATTTGACAGATAGGCACAATTTTCAGTGGCTCGGTGCCCTGCTACAGACACTTACACGACGGCGGCTACGCGTTAACCGAAGAGGACGTCCTGCGTGGTGCACAGGCGAAACGTATCTAATGCGCGGTCAGCGATTGTTTTGGCTGCAAGTCGCTAGGCGGGTTCGTTGGAAAACGCTTTTACTTTCGTGCTGCATGCAACGGAAATGCTTGTAAATCCGGTAAGCATACGTTGTCAATTGGCAGCGAGCGCCTGGATGCGGCTGGCATTTATAAGCCAAGTGGTTCGTCGAATGGGTTTGGGCGCGCCTCCAGCACCGCGGCGACCCGCTCGACTCGTGAGCAATGAAAGTGCAAACCCGTTGAACGTTTACTTTATGAGTTTGCAATGCAACGCAAATTGCTCCGCTTTGTAAGCGAACAACAACTAAAAAAGCAACTGCAGCTGCAACAATAACAAAGTGGCCGGGTCATTGCTTCCTTGCTGGACCATTGGGTAATTTGAAGCTGCTAGCGTGATGATGCCAGCGAATTCCTTAATTGCTTTGCGACGATTTAAACACCAGCCCCAAACTCCAAATTAAATATGACAATTGCCAGATATTACCCCGTAGACTAGGAAATAGCCCCGAAATTACTTTAGCATATAGATATACCCATATTTTCTATACGTTACTGAGGGAAACTCTTCATACAAGGGAGTTAGAGACCTGCTGGGTCGAGAGAGAGAGAGACAGTAGAGCATGACCATAAGTTCAAATACTTTATATTATATGTACTGAAAAACAAGTTAAAATAAAGCTACGATATATACTATACGATAAGCACTAAGATCTACAAGAAATTATTGAATTCCCGAGCATCTCATGGTAGGAAAATCATCAAAAAATTCTTTTAAGTCAACATCGAATCGAAATAATTTGCAAAGAAACAAACATCGAATAATCGATGAAAAGCTTCTTTTAAAAATGTAAAAAAAATTTTTTATATTTTTGTAAAATTGTATTAATAATAAGCTTTGAATTGATCCATACAGAATATGATAGAAAATCGATTAAGTTTTTACAAATGGTATGTGAGAACTATAACAAAATTAATTCATACTAAATTTGCAACATAAAATATTAATAAAATTTAAATTTAGAAATTGATATCCAATTTGTTCAGAAAAATTATTATATTGTAATTTTTATATTGTATTTTATATTGTAGGTGTTTCAAAGGAGCTTCAAATAACTAAGTCAACATTTTAAATTGGGAAAACCCACTTAATAGCAGATGCCGAAATGGACGTTTGACAATATCTGTCGTCCGAGTGCTGATACCAAAGCCAAAACCACAAAAATAGAAACGTCCATAAGCAAATTGTTACTTAAGCAAAAGCGTTAAAGAAAAGAACTAGTTAACCAGCCAAAAGATTAGGTCAAATTGCTGGATCAGCTAGTTATGCACATATTTATTAAAATACACTCAATATTATATATTTATATAACATATGTAAAATTAAAGCTATATTTTATATTATATTTGTTATTAATGTGCTCCTTACAATATTCATTTATATAAGTATTGTTCCATTCTCTCATATGATTAGAATCTGAAATAGACTTCGATTTTTATATAAAGTATATCTTGCTGGGCAAGCCTAAGCCTAAGAGGAGGTTCGAAACGAGGCAGATACTAGATTGTTCTCTTGTTCGTAAAACAATTACTCAATATGGTTTATAAGAAAAAAACTTAATAATAATGTTGATTTGATTTAATCGAAAATTATTTCCAGAACTTCTTCATGGACATATTGCGCTCGGAGTCCTTTTGCATGACCTTGGAGACGGCCATCTCGAAGTCCTCCTGGGTGACGTGGACACGGCGCTCGCGCAGCGCGTACATGCCAGCCTCTGTGCATACGCCCTTGACCTCAGCGCCAGATGCACCTGGCATCAGCTCGGCAATCTTGCGCAGATTGATGCCGCGCGTCAGATTCATTTTGCGCGAATGAATGTGTAGGATGTCGACGCGTGCCTCTTCGCTAGGTGGTGGGAATTCAATTTTACGATCGATGCGGCCGGGACGCAGCAGTGCCTGGTCGAGCACATCGATACGATTGGTGGCCATAATTACCTTGATGTTCTTGGATGCCTCAAAGCCGTCCAGTTGGTTCAGCAGTTCCAGCATTGTGCGCTGCACCTCCGAGTCGGCGCCTCGGCCCGACTCCAGACGTGCCGAGCCAATTGAATCGATCTCATCCATGAATATGATAGATGGCGCATGCTCCCGAGCCATGACAAACAGCTCGCGCACCATGCGTGATCCCTCGCCAATGTACTTCTGCACCAGCTCCGAGCCAGAGACGCGAATGAATGTGCATTCCGTGTGATGAGCGACAGCGCGAGCCAGCAGTGTTTTGCCAGTGCCAGGTGGTCCATAAAGCAGCACACCCTTGGGCTGGGCAATGCCAAGGGCATCGAACAGCTCAGGATGTTTGATGGGCAGCTCGATAACCTCCTTGATCTCGGTGATTTGCTTGGACAAGCCGCCCACCATTTCGTAGGTTGAGTCCGGCACTTTTTCGACCAACATCAACGAGACAAGCGGATCGACCTTGTTCGGCAAAATCTTGTGCAGTGTATAGCTATCATGTCGGAGTGCCACACGGCTATTGGTGGTCACATCATTGATATCGATATTCTTTTCCACATCGACAACGTATTTCCCATCGTGATGCACCTTGACCAATACCTTTTTCTTATCAATGGGCTTGACCACTTCACCCACATAGCTGCCTTGTTCCTGCAACAGCTGCAGTTCCTCGCGCAGCATACGCACTGCAGCAGTAGGGGATATATGGGAAGTTGGCAAGTAGCTGTTGGCTATTGTATCTCTCCTCTTATTGCTTACCTTTTGAGTTGAGCTCATTGCGCTGAGCTTCAAGGCGCTGCAGATTGCGCTGCTTCTCCGAAACAATGAACTGCAATTCAGCTATCTTTTGCTCAAAGAACGAGGTGAGACCGGTGCTGTCTTTGTCTTTAGGCGGCTCTTTGGGATCATCCATTTGCATCTAAACGGGAATATTATATCGAGTTGGTTGTTATAATTCATTCAGATTCTTTTAACTACACACCGATAAAATGTTATTTATTTAAATTTTCTCAAAACGAATATAAAAACCCTGTACACCAGCCGATTGTTGACGCTTTTATGCTTTACAATTTTTTTGTTTATATGAGATGGCAGTTTTGAATAACAGTGTTGTAAAACGTGTGCACTGTGTGATTCCTTTAATCCCCAAATTTGTACTAAAAATTGCTACTTTTTAAACAAGGATTTTTTTTGTATGAAAGGGAAATACTAAATGCAAGGTATTATTTGCAAACAGTAGTATTTTAAGTATATTCGCTTGGCAGTTAACAAACAAGTGTTTAAAAATATTTGTATGATTTTGCTTGCAGTAAAGCTGGTAAGCTGCATACATGGCTCAGCAGCGATTTTATTTAACAGCCTCAAAGTATGCTATAGTTTTTGCCAAGCCAGCTTCAAATGGCGAGCAAATGTGCAAAATGGTGTTAAATTTAAGAAACAGTTATTTAAAATGATAGTTTAACGGCTTTAAGTGTTGAAATCGGGACAAGCAGCAGTCGTTGACAATAAATTAATAGATTCTGATATCTTTGGCTTTAACAAGACACGAATTCACGTTGGGTTTGTCTAGACTTGCCTTAATTTTCATGCCTTAACAGCTAGAAATTACTTTTTAATTTAATTACTTTCACATAACCACCGATACGATACGATATGCATGTGTGCATTATCTGATTCTAGTTCGCCTATAAATTTTCTATTGCGTGAATCAGTGCGAAATCACGTCGCGTCAATTATTATTGGGAAAGTCTTAAATCTGTGGCTATTATTGATTAGATATTAGAGTCGCTGTTTAAATATGGCAACAGCAACAGCAGCAGTTGACGCATTTTGATTGATTTGAAGCTCGAATAACACAGCAAAGCTATGCAATATTTTTATAGATTGTTTATTTAAGTACTAGTCAGCACTGAATGCTTGGTATTTACGTTTAGGTATATCAATATATATAGATATTTATAATACTATGCGTAGCAATCCGATAGACAACAATGAGGTGCAAAGTTATTTGGATTTTGTTTAGCAAAAGTCGCAGCATTTTGCCAAAAATCAAATCATTCAGCAGCGAATAAATAATGAAAGATTGCTTCAACTTAAATGCTAATTAAATTACGGAAAATAATATTTGACTATTTGGTTGGACTGTTTTCTTGTTGTTGTTGGTGGTAATGATCGTTGGTGACGTTGCGTGGGTTTCGTTCGATCTTTTCATTTTAATTTGAATGTTTGTTTTCGTTTTCTTTGAACGAAACTAGTCGCTGGCCTCGCCAGAGCATTCAAATTGATCTAGCTGAGTTTTGAGCTTGTGTATGTTGAAATAAATAAAAGAGTTTTAAATTAATCTATCATTAAACGAGGTTAGGTCGTCTTGTCGCCCAGCTTGGTATGTAGTTGGCTAATGTCGTAGATCGCCACCAGATCTTTGTTGAGGCCCTCAAATACCTGCGCCACACGCGGCTGCAGATTGTAGAAGAACAGCGGCTGCTGTCGCTGTGCAAAATCCGTGACCATTGTCGATATCACCTTGGCAGCTGTGAAATCAGCTCCATAAATGTGCGTGCAATCTATGACGACCGGCAGCGTCGACTTGACGCCCTGTTTATTGATCACCTTGCGCACAAACTCCATCGAGGGGAAGATGAGACAGCGATCTGGCGTCAGCATCAAATAACGCTGGCCATTCGGCGACTGCAAATGAAAAGAATTCGCTTAGAGCCGAGCTCGAGCATGACATAACATTTGCCACTTACGCTCAGTGTTTCGATGCGCAGCTTGGGGCGCGCCGCCTGGTATAGAATGAAGATCACATTGATGCCGATGCCCACCAGAATGCCCAGCTGCAGCGGCATCACCAGACACGCAAAGAACGCGCCCAATCCGGGTATCAAATCCGTTTCTGTGAAAAGCGAAATGTCAAGCTCTGGCTACAATCCCTCTGCCAGTCTTCCCACTTACTCTTGCTGTGCCACATGGGCTTGATGACGCGATACTGGACCATGAAGATCACCGCGGCAATGATAATGGCCGCCAGGGCCGCCTTAGGAATATAGTAGAAACAGGGCGTGAGGTAGAGCAGCGCAATGATCACGATGACGCTCGTATACAAATTAGACAGCTGCGTGCGCACGCCGCTGGCGTTCAGGATGGCGCCGCGGGCCAGGCCTCCATTGCTGCGCAGACCCTGCACAAAGGAGTTGGCGACATTGCAAATGCCTGAAGCAATCAGCTCTTGGGTGGCATCTGTTGGCTTGCCGTCGGCTATGAAAGGGAATTTACAGATTATTATTTTTTTATTGTTATATAACAACTGAAGTGAGTGTACAAAAACTTACCGAATGCCTGCACCACGGCCATAGTCTCTAGGAGCGCTATCAGTGGCACCACAATCAGGCCGGAGCCAAGTGTGCTGACCATGTCCCAGAAGCTTTGCGCCTGCTGCAGCAGCTCGCCCGTCGTCTCATTCACAATGGCATCCATGTGGAAGGGCGGCGGCCGGAACTCAGGCAATCCTTTGGGCACAAATCCAACGGTGCGCACCAGCTGCTCGTTGCCACTGATGGACAGCCAGTAGCCCAGCGCAGCGGTGGCACAGACCAGCAGAGCATTACGTGCAGTGCCCACCGTCCAGAAGATGCCTGTGAATAGCCGCTGGCAGGAGGATTTGCCCTGCTTGGGCCCCAGACTGCAGCTAGCCAAGGCGCGCAGGCTGAGCAGCACAACGATGCAGGTGATGCCAAGTCCAAAGTCCGGCCAGCTGATGTTTTGTATGTTGTTGACAATGCTAATCCATACTTGGAGGAAGGTGTTGCCGCTGGTCTGTATGCCCAGCAGGTCCTTCATCTGGGAGCTGAAGATGATCAACGAGACGGCGCTGGTGAAGCCCGCACCCACCGGTCCCGACACAAAGTCAATCAGAAAGCCCAGCTGGAACATGCCCATCAGTATCTCAATGATGCCGCTGAGGAAGGTCAGCAGCGTGGCCATCTGCCAGCTGCCGCCGGCAATTTGAAACGAGAGCAAAGCCGAAATGGCCGTCGGTCCGATGGGCACATCCTTGCTGGAGCCGATGAATATGTAAATGAAGCAGCCCAGAAAGCACGCATACAGTCCATACTGCAGATCGAGTCCAGCAATGCCGGCGTAGGCCAGAGCCTGCGGTATCACAGTCAGAGCCACCGAAATGCCGGCCACGATGTCGCCAAAGATGTAATCCTTTTTATACTGCGGCAGCCAGACGAGTATGGGGAAGCGTTTCTCCAGGGTCTTGCGACGAAAGATGTTCGCCCAGGTGCTGCGGCAGCAGTCCTTCCAGCCGGACATCACCGGCTCCTCCTCCTGCTGTACGATGCAGTCACGCGACGTGTGATACAGCGTGTTCGTCGGTATATCCACTGATACATCAGCGCCATTAAAGGCGCTATTCACATGCCCCGTATCTTTGGCAGTCATCTCAAATGACGTCGTCGACACACAATGACACACACAGCTCTATATGTACTCTCTACTTGTACTTGTGTCGCGTTGAAAGCTCACGTCTGTGGTACTTATTGCGCTTTTTGTTTTTGTCCAATTTGCTTTTGTCAGCGATGGCGTTGGCGTTGGCTTCATCTACGGCTTCATCTCACTGTCACAGGGGCAAGTCGCAATCACTTCACTTCACTTCACTTCACTTCATGCCGCGCGTCAAAGCAAAACTAAATCCGAAAGCCAAACTATTCGCGAGCGCGTCAAATGCGGGAATGAAACGAATTCGAGATCGAGCCAGAAGCAGAGGTAACAGCAGCAGCAGCAGCAGCAGCAGCAGCAGCAGAAGCAGAAGCAGCGCTCAACTGTAGCCGAATGGCTGGGAACTGATTATAAATAGGTGCGAGTCGCGAGTGGCAATCCGCTCGTGTCACACGGCAAACGCCGCCCAGCAGCAGCAGCAGCAGCAGAGGCAGCGCCGACGTTCGAGACTCAGCGCCGGCTTTCGTTAGAGCAACACGAAAATAAAAAAAAATAAATAAACCGGCTTGTGTCTGTGGTCTCTGGGTGTCTCGAGTATCGTGTAACACATCTAGTCGAACCAAAAGAAATGTTAATTGTGCAGCCTCTTCTTGCCTGCCTTGTAAGCGCATGGAGTTCCCAGCAGCAGCAGCTGCAGGTTAACTCCTACTGCTTGCACTTTTAGGGAAATTCAGGCTTTTCAAGTTTCTTACATGCACGTGCTAAAAGCAACAACAACAACAACAGCAGCAAGCATACGCAACCACAATGCAAATCTTATTGAATATATTTTATTCCGATCGCATTGAAAGCGAATTTCACACCAGTCACATGACTCGTCTGTTGGCTACGCTTAATTCCCCACATAATTAAAATACAAAAAAAAAATAAATAAATAAAAATAAAAAATAAATAATAATAAGCTTTCATATTGGACTCTTGGCATTCTTTAACTGTATTTTACTGTCGTTCTATTAGTGTAAGCTTGCCTGTGGAATGTTCGTATAGAATGACAGTGAAGTGAATACGTAAGATGACTTTTTTCGATTTTTACGAAAGCTTGAGTAATTCGAGCATTTATGTCAACTATAATGAGCTCCTTTTTCAACTAAAAAATTCCGCTGTCACGTTAAGTCAGCAAGTGAAATTATTTATTTAGCATGGGAATATTTGTATTGAAATTGAATTTGCCCAATTGTTTATTTTTATTTGAAAGTTAAAATGCCAAACAAATGGCAAATTAACAATATAGAACTTTTACGCTTATCACTGTAAAGTGGGATATTTGTAGTTAAATGTCCCTAGGCGCGCGAACTTACTTACTTACTTGCCGTAAATGGGCCTTTAATAAATGCCCAATTAAAATACCACTTGACACGTTTTACAGCACTGGAAAAGAACGACTACCACAAGGGGAAATTAATCAGCAGAACGGTGGCGGCGCCGGTGACGACGTAATAAAAAAATAAAACAATAAAAAAAGCATTGCAATCGTAAATAAATCAGCTTTGAAGTGCGTCCACAATAAATCAGTTATGAATATTGGTTTAGATAAAGACAATTTGAGTTTAGAAAAATTAATCAGAAGCCACTTAATACATATAAATGTATATTTGTATATATATTTATATATATATCTAACCCTGTCTATCAGCAGAGCCAGGAAGTGTTTTTAATTTAGTTTTCATATTTGAATACATACGTTTGTATTAATTAGTTAGCTAGTTAAAGATTTTTACGTGATGTTTTTGGAGCGTTAACTTGAGTCTTCCGTATTTAACTGAATTTGGTTCATTTCATTTAAATGCCAAGATTTATCAGTTTGCAGAAATCAAGAGCTGCTTATATAGAAACTGGAAACGGGGGCTTCACCATGGGGTTTTCCTGAATGCCAAGCCTTATTACTTATGCAGTTCTTGTATAGCTTAGCCTATCACTAAATGTGGTCAGGGAAAAATCTGTTAAGAATCTTTCTTCGAATTCTGACTTCACTCTGACATAATTATTGATGGAAAAATACGCGAAATTGTAGCGTACAATTATTTCAACTAAATAGCCTCAAGCAGGCAATCAATCAAGTGTATATAATAATAATAAATAAAACACGCAGCACGCAGATACACACACCCACACACTTACACACAAACACAAGCACTGAAGAGAAGCTTTACAAAAACACGTGTTGAGCGCCTGATAAAAGATTTGTGCTCCACCAAGAGATGAGAAATCTTTCCACACGAATGACAGACACAAAACAAAAACGCATATAAACAAATAACAAAACATATCTGATTATATCATGCCGAATTTAAAATACGCTTTTCTCTAATAATAATGCCATATCAGGGAATTTGTAAGCTTACGGCTCAAATGTCGATATAATATGGAAATGAATCAAAGCAAACAACGTTTTGAATAAAAAATAATTCATAAATTAACTGATAAAGGTCGAAAGTGATCGACTACTAGTTACCCTGTACCCAGGGACAAAACTCTAACTTCCGCTCAGGAGACAACTAAAAACTTGTATTTATAGATGTTGTGAGAATCGCCTTAATGAATTTATATTTCTGTTTATTATTAATATTATTAATGATTTAAAGCTCTATCAGAGCATTTCATGCCTGCCCTGAAGCACTTCTTTCCGGAAGGAGATAGCTCTAACAATTCGAAACTTAATAACATTTTCACTGACGTCAAAGCAGTAGATCATTCCATTCACCTTAAGCGTCTATAGGGTATGCAAAGGGAAATCTCTTTAGAACAAGATAAACAGGTAGCTCTGTCTAATGCACAAATTTGACGTACAAAAATTGGCTTCGATAGGAAACCAGTTAAGATTTGTATATGTCAAAAGAGAAAAAAATATAAGTTACATAACTAGCAATTTAGGCAGATTGAATGATGCGAATCATTGTTAACAGCTTCTCAAGTTATTAACCCGTATAATGACATTGCTGAAATACTTTTCGAATACTTTCAGTTCGCTAATACAATTTAATGAATGTACGAACATGAATATGCATCATGTGGCTCTCTAGAAAGGTGTGCTTTAACCTTACGAGTACTTACAATCACAGCCGCATTGACTTAATTATTAGCTCTCTATACACTTACCGAGGGTATCATATTGTTTTTTCACTAATTGTGAATCAGCACGATTATGTTTCGATGAAAAAGAGCAATACAACTCTCGGAATCAGATTCATCAGTTACTATATCAAATGATTATTCGGGGAAAATTGAAATTTATTGATATAAAACTAATTTATTTATTACTAAATATTAATATTATCAACAATATAAATGCTGTCATGAATTTTTGTTATATAAATCATGACCGAATCGGTAGATAAGTGAGGCATGCCGCGCTGTTTTATACCCATTGAATTTGGTAAGTCATTGAAGTAGAAGTCATGGGAGCCATAGCATTGCTTAGATGAATACACCCAGCGGCTGGTAGCCTGGATGAATCTATAAAGTATATATACTCATAATCAGTATTAATATCCGAAAGAATTAAGGCCTATCGGGCTGTCCCCCGTCCATCTGTATCTCGTGTAGTAGAAGAGCCAGATATTTAAAGTTAGTTTCTTCCATTAAATAAATATTGCCTTTTCCATAAAAAATCGATTAACATCAATATTAAACTTCAGTTATTTGAGCATATGTTAAGAATTACATTTACTAAATTTGTGTTATGGATAAAGACAACAATCTTCATAAAACCTGATAACGCTAATGCCTCGAAATCATGCTACAAAGTGCAGGATATCTTGCATCGTACTCTTTACTTACTCTCTGACTCTCTTACATCTTGATCAGCTCAACATATATAAGACTTGAGTGTATTTAAGCTGCGTCGGTTTGTTTTCTGTTAGTTTTTACGTGCAACTTTCGTGCGGTCAAACTGTGTTGCTCATACGACACGTTGCTCGCAGCGAAGATAATTGAGTGAGTGGCACAAATTATAGATTTAGATATATATTGAAAAACAATTAAATGTCAGTACTTAACTGTATACGAAAACTACATTTAATTACAGTTGGCGTACATTTCTCATGCTTAGCAGCAGATGAAAATTGAATATCGTTAAACAAAATTCACACAGATATTAGCTGACTCTTCCTAAGGGAGTGAGCAAATTGTAGGAGATTTATAGTTTTCGATAGTTAACTAGGGTTTGCTTAAGCAGATAACAGATCTGTGTACACACAGGGCCAAGCCTCAAGGCTCTCTCAGTGGTCGGAGTTTGAACCGTGTTCGGTTTTTATAGAATCAGTGATAAAAGGCTTGACGATTTGTATGCACTTCAGCTGCATATTTACGTATTATTTATAATGCGCACGTAAGTAACTGTAACTTCGGCAAATAAGCAAACAAACAAACAAACGAACAGGCAAACAATTGTGCCAACCCAGAGTTAGTCAGCTGATCAACGCCAACGATGAACATGATGAATTACGAGTTAGTTTGCGAGGCAAATACAACTGTTAATTTCCCTGGCAGTTAATTGCACACAATCAACATGCATAAGTGACAACAGCAAGAGCAACAGCAACAACAACTATCACAATGGCATCAACTAGGCCTACAGATTACAGATTACGCAATGCTGGCAGCAGCAGCAACAGCAGCAGCAGCAGTCAATCGCTCGTGCGCAGTGGAATGCATTGAGGCATGTAAATTAGTTGTCGCGAGGCTTCACGTGACTCACTTGATGTCCATATAACCATATCGGATTTATACAATTTAACACAGATTAAATACATTCGATGGTCGCTTATGCAACGCGCATGCGGTGCAGTTCGACTTATAGAGTAACTCCACGCTCCACGCTCCACACTCCACACTCCATATGCGACTCAACAGTGTTACCTCTTACATTATTTAAGGCCCGAAATGCATGTCAAGGTCTACGGCTTGACCAAGTTCAATGCCAGCGAAATAACTGAATGTGATATATTAGCCAAAGCCGAGACGAACTTTGAAAGCTGTTCCGGTTGCGTTCGTCTGCTGCGTTTTGACTAATATTTTACTTAACATTGTTCATTTTTTTCTGACAAATTCAAATTAGCTGTTCGATCAAAACAAAAACAAGGCAGAATTTTGTGTGCTGTCAGCTGTGTGCGATTGCATAATACTTATATATAATATAACTTCGAGGTAGACTCTTATCGAGAGGGATCGTCTGGGAAAAGTTGGATGTAAAGCTGTGGAATAAGTTAGGGAGTGTTAACCTCATAAAGGCTAACTTAAGATCTCTGAAACTATGTATAAAGAAATGTTTCAAAGTTCAAGTCTCTCTTCTTCAAGAGTTCTTAAGTTATATCATCAATTTGTCTATTTGATCAATCTGCAGCCTTTAGTAATTCTAGCTGGAATACTATGATATAGATACTTTATCCGATTTGTCTCTCAAAGGCTTAGCTAAAGAAACTTCATATTTTTATCTAACACTCGTATCAAAAAGTATTTAAATTGAATAACAATTCTTTAGCTACAATAGCGCCTTAACTAATAGCATTTATATTATAATAGGCACAGAAAAAACAAATTCTTAATTTGTTGCGCTCTCTAATAGGCGTATCCATATAAAGTCTTTATCTGAAGAGGCTATAGTAAGACAGACATAGTAAGACAGACATTTCCTGAATCCCATAACTTTTAGCTTCATGAACGAGTTTCGCTGAACCACTGTGCATAAACTGGATATGCGCATATGAACTAACTGACATATCTACATAAACATATATTAGCCATGGCGTATGATGCTGAATCTCATTGATAAATGAGTGCAGCATTCGCCAATTGGATGATTTCCTTAACAAGTTTGCGACAAACTCAGATTTGGGTTCATTGAACCGAGGCGAATTCTCTTTGTCAGCCGACGGCAGCTGTGCGATCTGTATTTTTCTCGAACACTGAATACCCCTAGCAAATGTAAGCCTCCTTTCGCAGTAACCATTAAAACGTAATCTGTGCACGAAAATAAACAAACAAAACATCAATAACAACACCCAAAAAGAAACCGTAATGGAGCCTAAACGAGAAATGTTTTTGTTTTGTTTTTGTTTTTGGTTTGTGATTGCAAATTGTTAAACATATTTTGTTGATGATATTAAATGTGAGAAAGCAATAAAGTCAAGCGCAGCAAGGGCAATAATTTATGTTTATTTTTGGTGAAATTAGGCAGTTAGTTCGATGTGGGTAATTGAATGGGAAGTTTTAGCACCCCGGCTCGACCGCTAAGTGGCGCTAAACCGCGCCCCTTCAACCAATCGGCGTGCTAATGAATTGCCAACAAGCAACATGAATTAGCAAATCGATTTTGAGTGATAGATAAACGAGACAAAAAAAAAAAACAAACAGAAAGCGAAAAACAAAAGCACCGACAGCTGCCAACATTGCTCTGAGCCATTAGTGAGCGTGCGAGCTGATAAAAAGATAGAGGAGACGATAAAATATTTTTGATATGACAATTGGGCTATTAACTGCTGTGCGATGTGTGTTGGGCCAGTTAATTAATATGCTAAACGCTATGCAGTTCATATATAGCTTACGGAAATTACATTGAACGCTGCCAAATGGAGGTTCAATGCACGCCACAGCAACGGACCGACGGGTCGACGGGGCGTATGCGTAATATGACCTACAGCAATTTATTCGTTTGTTAAATATTCTTGATTGCGTGACGCTCACGTGAGACTGGGACTTGGCTAACACTATGAAATTTATGCGTTGCGTTTCACAATTGTTAAATGACCCAAGGTACTGCCGCTGGCTAGAAGTACAAAGGTTTAAGACTTCCCATTAGCATTATCAATTGCGCTGTAGAAAAAGCTGATTTCAATTGTACTTAATTCCTCCAGCGGAGTCTTGAGCTGTTCAAAACAAAGTGTGCCAGATGCTACACTTATCAGACCTTAGACATTATATGACTGGCCTTAAAGGCATCTGCTAAGCAAATATTTTGCAGACAAACTCAGCAATCTTGCCGTAAAAGCTTCTTCCAGATAATGTGTGTAGCATCAACTGACGCATTTTTTCAACTATTGTATGATTTTTGGTAAGTTGTAGAGCAAATAACGCTTGACCTCCTACTAAGCAAATATGCGCCAAGATATATTATTATATTATATTAGATATTTTGAGATTTAAGATCTTAGATCTTGGCAAGTGCTGCAGTCGAGCAACAATTGGAGCACATGAATAGTATTATAATTTGATTACTTTAAGGCTTTTAAGCATTGGCTTTTGATTATATTTGAGAAGCTTAAGCCAAAGTAAAATTAGACTAAGCTAATTGCTGCCTTAAGTCTGAGGTATTTTAGCTGGTTTGGACTGAACATAACATAACTTAGCTGGACTTCATTTTACTCTGGAACTCAAATGGTTAAAGTTAAACAAAGGATATATGAACTCTACTCAGAGACTAGAATTAAAATAAGTTTGAAATATCTCGTAAGTCGCAAAAACTATTCTTTAATAATTATTTATTATTTTATTTATTATATATTAGCATTGAGTTGAAATTAAAAAACTTTTAATTGGCTGCTAAGGCCTTCGGCTAAGATATCAACGCAACGTCCACATACTAAGCCAGGAATTCAAGCCATAACAAGCTGATTCTCGTTCAGTTGGTGTTTCTAACTCATTAATGCAGCCTTTAATGGCATATAATATCTACTTATTATACTGTACGTAGTACTGGAAACAAGTTTTTTGTAAAGAACGAATTGTTTAAATCAGGTTTATGCTTTACCTAATGCTTAAGAAAGTGATGTGATCATATAAAAAAATGCGATGGTTTATTTTCCATTTACATTAATTTGTAAGCCAAACAAAACCAATAAATTTCTAGATTACATGTTGAGCCAGGCAGCAGACGTTAGACGCAATTGGATAAGCAAACAGCTGAAGCTGCTTATGGAAATTCAGGCAGATCTTTACGCCATTTTATTCCGCCATTAGCATATTTAAACACTCAATTTGTTTGCTGTCACGATGCATGGGCAGCCCTTAAGTTGGGCTCATGTTTCACTTATAAGTCGTGATCAAGCGCAATGTTTGTTATTTTAATTGGCACATGCATCAAATGCGACAGGCAGCCAACTCGTCATGAACCTCAGTGTGGCGGGAATCAGAAGTCTCGGCGATGCTCTGTAATCTTATCTTATAAGTTCTCAGGCTCGTTCCCGCAACGCTCTTCAAATAAAATACAATGCAACAGGTAAATAAATATTTGCTGAAATATCTTATGTGAAGCATTCTGTCAGTCGCGACAATAATTTATTATGCATATCCAAAAAAAGGAGACAAATTTGCTTGAATACTAAATAGAAAAAAGGGTAAAAAATACTAATTGGAAATTTACAAAAGCTGGAAATTTTTTTGTAACAAATTGATTTATTTGTCGGGCAACAATAAATTATTTTCTCTTTTTTTTTTAATTTTAATTTTTAAGATTGTACTATTTAGAAAAACTTAATGGGCTATAATGGTCGCGGCACAACAAAAACTACTACAATTATTTATTTCTATAGTACCTGTTGTACGCTTTATGATTATTATAAATTTGAGCAAAAAAAAAAATGAAAAGAACAATGCGACGGATTAGCTGCGATTAGCCGTCAGTTAATAAATATTTAATGTTTAATGGGGCTTAAGTGTCGTGTTTCCGCCAAAATGGCCCTAATTGACGAACTGGCTAACTGACGAACGGACGAACTGGCTAACTGCTCAAATTGCCCTATTAGTATTTTTTATTGTTATTGACTTCAGCTAGCAAAATGCTGATAAACTTTTCAAGTACTCGCAATTTGCATTCAAGAGGTTGCCGTGTACTTTGCTTGTTTGCCTCAGCAGTTGGCACATATATAAAATTGGTTCTGTTTGTCTTTCATATTGGCTAAGATGGTCATAAATGACGTAGGCTTTATTCATTTTCACAAGTGTGAGAACTTTTTCGTTTTGTTTCTGTGCAGCCAAAAAGTATGCAACAAAGAAGAGTTTACAAAATATCGTTTACATTTATTCGTATGTCAATTAAAATATATTTTGCCAATTTGCAAAGCAGACGATTTGTTTTATTTGAGCAGCCATACGCAGAGCGAGTTTTATAATAGTATTTATTTAATAAAATTAAAGGGGTAAGGAAGTCGGGGGAAGGCGTTGGAAAACAAAAAATATTAAGAAGATGCAACTTCCATGAAGCTACTTCACTGGGCTAGTTACAATTTGTGACACAGTTCCTGTGATGCATGTGTGTGCATGTGTATATGGGTGAGTGTGGCATGCAGTTGGTAAAACAGGTATATCTCTAATCCTCTAGCGTGACATTGCGAAACAGATATGACATTGACTCCTTGTTGTGAATGCGGCGTATGGCCTCGGCGATCAGTATAGATATATCGATAGTCTTTATCTTGTTGCATTGCAGCTTCTGAATTTCATGTGGAATGGTATTGGTCACAACAATCTAAAAGTAAAGTTGTTATTATAAAAAGGATTAACAGCAAGATATGCTAGAACGCACCTCATCGATAACTGATTCCTCCAGCAGGCGCGGCGCATCCGAGCTAAGCAGACCGTGGGTGGCCAACACATAGATTCTGCAGGCACCATTATCCTTGAGCATTTCGGCGGCGGCCACAAATGCCTGCACATCATCGATCAGATCGTCCTGTAGGTAGAGTAACAAGAATCAACTTACTATATTTTTGACTCGAATATATATGGTAACACATACCACCATGATAGCTATGCGTCCATTCACATCGCCCACTATGGTCAGCGGAGGCTTCACTTTCACTGGATGCTCCGGCACACCCACCGACACGGAGGTGGTGCGCTGACGGCTGCTACTGGGTGCATGTTGCGGAGTAGAGTTTCTTGTGATTAGTGTCGCGTAGTTGAGCATATTGAGCATTTAATGTGCAGAGTGGTTGTGTGGAGTGGTGGTGGTGGTGGTGGTGTTGTTGTTGTTGTCGAATAATAAACATGTGCAGATGTATTTAGAGTGGTGCATTGTTGTTGTTGTTGTTGAGGTAATGGTGTAGTTCGTTGTAGTAACCAAAAAATAAAGAATAATAAAAATGACGATACATAAGCAATTCACAGTTCATTATAAACCAAACAAGTTATCAAGAATATATAAATGCACACATATATTCATATATTTCGCATATAGAATACAAACCTAGACGCCGTTGGTATGCACATTTCAACAGAAGTTCCTAATATATTGCTATACGCCCTGCATAAATAAAGAGAGAAGTGTTTTGTTTTTTTTTCTGTTTTCGTTTTCGCTCAATGCCAAACGCTGTGGAATTCGCAAACCACGGCAAATAAATCGCCCAGATGCGTGCAGCGATAATTAAGAAAGAAGATGAGCTAAAGCGGACTGAACGTACGTACTTGCACCCAAGTATGCAGCTGTTGTCGAGAAGTACAAGAGAACAACAGCTACAAGAGTTCATGGAGGCCATGGTTCAAACTACATGGTTCGTGCTTGATAGCAATGTCAATGGGTCAGTTAATGGCACATACATATATGCAGCTTCACAAGTCTATTTAATGAAGTATATACAAAACTAATGCAGACAGTTTCAGGGTTAGGCGAAAGACACCAACATTATGATTGCAGTAAACAAATTGTTTTAGACGTCTTTTCTCAAAGCAGAAAGAATGTTTTTAATGCATGAACTTAGATATGAACTGTCAACTCTATTTTACAATTGCTATTATTATGTGTAGCTTCTCTAATGTCAAAACTTATAAAGCAAATCGTGTTTTAATCATGATAGATCCCTTAACGCGGAAATGTTTCAACTGTTTACTTAGCTTAGGATAATAACGTGTACAATGGGTCTACAACAGCCGCAGCCAAGGGCAGCTCAAGCGTGAAATGAAGACACAGCTTTTACGCTGAGAAACAAATTAAAACAATAAACATATAACTGAACGTGCTTTTAGCTACAACCGAGTATAAACAAACAATTAACTGCTTAGCATAAATAAAATTCGTTGAAGGAATAATGGAGCGGATCGAATACTATATACAAATGAAAAGATTTGGCAAATTATTTGTATAATGTACATTTGCAAGACATAAACAAAAAGTGGCTTCGGTCGTGGGAAGAGTATCAACATCCAAAGAGAATACATACAGAGGCGAGGCGCGGCTGGCGTGTGATCAGACCAAACGGTTGGTTTAGCGTGGAGACTTACCTGGTGGGTGGTGGCGAGTATCTGCCGTCAACCTCGTCGCTCTCAGCCTCCTTCTGCTCGCCGTGTATGACAGCCAAGCCAAGGCGCAAGCGTTCCGCATACGAATTGGCCTTTTTGGCAACGCCCGGATTGCGCGCTACAATCACCGAGTTGCGATAGTCAGGTATCTACATTGAAGAGTCAGGCCAAATCGTATTACAATATAAAAAAAGGCACAACTGCCTCAACTACCACTCACGCTCTCCTGAATGTACTGAAGCAAGAAGGGCGAGGCGCGCAAGTTGTCAACGGGTATGTCGAAGAAGCCTTGGATTTCCTTCTGATGCAGATCCATGGTAATTATATGCGTCAGACCCGAGGTGCACATCATTTTGGCCAGCAGCTTAGACACAATGCAGCCACGTTTGCGCATTTTACACTGCTTCGAGTACGGCAAATAGGGTATGACGCCGACTATGGAGCGAGCCGAAGATGTCTTGCAAGCATAGGCCATGATGAGCAGCTCCATAATGTTGTTGTTAGCATCTCTAAATGGAATCAATAAAATGATTTTTCCTATACTTTGTAGTTGGTGCAATATTTGCGACTTACTTGGTGCCAGTTTGTATGATGTATATGTCCTTTCCACGCACCGAATCGCTTATTTCAACAATGGTCTCGCGGTTCGATTTGTGAAAGACCGAGCAGCCGCCATTCTTGAGGCCCATGCGCTCGGCCACCATGTTGGCCAGATCCGGATGCGAGTTGCCATTGATGATGACAATGTCCGAGGTGGATGTATTGTCCATGTCGCTCCTGCAACGCTTCGGTGGGCGCACGCTGCCTAACCTGGAAAATAAGCATTCAGATTAGCCAAGAATTACAACAAAAGACAACAACATAATAAGACGAGCACAAAAATAATAATAAAAACAATAATTTAATGAACAGTGGACGGTGGGGGGGGGGTTGGGTGTATTAAAAGCTACCTGCGTTTGGACATGCTATGGGCTTTCTAGTTATAGATGTGAAATATGTACGGTGCGAGTGCGGCGACAGTGGCTGTCATAAATATAACAACGCGTTGCCCCACACGTTTGTCTTTAACTTATTCGCTTATTTCTTCTTTTTATTGATTAGCCCCGTGAACTAGTTTCAGCTGGCTGTGACTGGTGTTATTTATGTGTTGTTGCTGCAACGCGCTGCAGGCAATTAAGTCTGCAACTTTGACAACGTCGTTGCCCAGTTTTGTGTCTTCCTCTTTTGTTTAATGCGAGTTATGCGAAGTTTGCGTTGCCAAAAGTTAAAGACTGCCGTGACGCAATTTCACTGTGTGAATCCTGGCCAAAACCGCAATGCCAACTGCGCGCGTTTTTATCGATCAAACAGTCGCACATGTGAACCTTTGCCAGCGCCAGTTGAGGTGTGTGTGACTGTGTGTGTGTATGGCAACGTCAAAAGTGCCAAGCAATACATTAGACAGGTTAGCGGCAGCTATCGTCAACGTGGCTGTGTGCCACTCATTCAGCCCAACTCAGGGCAAACGGCCAGTTAATACCTGGGCGATAGGGCGACGCATAGTCTTCACGCTGATTGGAATCTATAAGTTCTAGCCAAGACATCGCACGCGAATTGGCGAAAGTGAAAGGCCCAAGTGGATAAATCAAAAAAAAAAAAAAAAAAGAAAGAAAAGAAAGCCGTCTGCCAAGACATAAATCCAAAAAGTGGGCGGCCAATGTATGGGCGTTAATTGAAATTCTATTTTTAATTTGCGAGCAAAGCGGGTCAATGCGCTGGCAGCTGGAGTCATCGAAGGAGACGCGTCATCAGCAGCAGTAGCAGCTGTAATCCAATCAAGTTGCAAGCGGCATGGGCGATTCAGGTGAGTGTGGCAGATGCCTTGAGCTGGCTGCTGCTGCTCCCTTCTTCGCTTCTTCTTTTTTTTTGTGGTGCAACGGGGAGGCAACGCAACCGCGACTATTCAATTTGACGTTTGAGGCGGCAGTTTCGTGGCAGTTGCAGCTACAAAAAGTTGCACCAGTTGCGATAACCAAGACACGCATACATGTGCCCTCTCGATTGCCTGCTGTCGAGTTTAAAGATAGAACCCCGGCAGGATTAACCTTTTACGATATGGTAAGGCGTTGCTGTTGAAACTTATGACAGCTTTGCTGCAGGATTAGAAAGTTGCATTAGTTGCCTTAGAAGAGTCTTAGACACTAGCAGCTTTCACGGAGATTTGCCAAAATGTTGGGCATAGCCTGCGATCCGTTGCAGCATACGAGCATGTATGATCGCGGCTCAGATGGTATTTGGTCAATAGATTCCACATCACTTCAGTAACAGCTCAATCCGATCTCCACTCTATCGTTCTATTCATTTACAATTCCAGATAGCGAGGACAGCGATGGTGAGGGCGGACTGGGCAATGTCTCCCGAGTGATAATCCGTCCGCCCGGGCAGAGCGGCAAGGCCAAACGTGGCCACTTGTGCTTCGATGCGGCCTTTGAGACCGGCAATCTGGGCAAGGCGGAGCTGGTGGGCGAGTTCGAGTATGATTTGTTTCTGCGGCCAGACACCTGCAATCCGCGCTTTCGCTTCTGGTTCAATTTCACAGTCGACAATGTGAAACAGGATCAACGCGTGCTCTTCAACATTGTGAACATCAGTAAGAGCCGCAATCTGTTCAACTCCGGTCTGACGCCGCTCGTCAAGTCGTCCAGCCGGCCAAAATGGCAGCGTCTGCCCAAGCGTCAGGTCTTCTTCTATCGCTCCGCCATGCACCAGGGACACTATGTGCTCAGCTTTGGCTTCAACTTCGACAAGGAGGAGGATGTGTATATGTTTGCCCTGGCCATGCCATACAGCTACTCCCGCTTGCAATCCTATTTAAATGTGATCGATGCACGCCAGGGCAACGACAAGCGTTTCACACGTTGCGTTCTGGTCAAATCTTTGGTATGTATATCGCACAGCATCCAATTTAGTTCCATTTAAATTTTGTACACGTATTTACACAGCAAAATCGCAATGTGGATCTGCTTACAATTGATCAGGTGACGCACAACCAGCGGTCGACGAACCGGCTCGAGCGTAGCTTTATACGGGTCATCGTCATATTGTGTAGAACGCATTCGAGCGAAGCGCCCGCGTCTCATGTGTGCCAGGGCTTTATCGAGTTTCTAGTGGGCAATCATCCCATTGCGCAAGTGCTGCGCGAGAATTTTGTATTCAAAATAGTGCCAATGGTCAATCCGGATGGTGTCTTTCTTGGCAACAATCGCTGCAATTTAATGGGCCAGGACATGAATCGCAACTGGCATGTGGCGTCCGAGTATACCCAGCCGGAGTTGCATGCCATCCGGAATGTGCTAAAAGAGTTGGATAATTCAGATGTGAGTGACACTAGGTAGACTACGGATACCGTTTACTGTAACATCCTTTACTTGTCGACAGACCTATCAGATTGACTTTGTGATTGATCTGCACGCGAACAATAGCATGCACGGCTGCTTCATCTATGGCAATACGTACGAGGACGTCTATCGGTATGAGCGGCATCTCGTCTTTCCACGACTCTTTGCCAACAATGCCAAAGATTACATTGCCGAGCACACAATGTTCAATGCGGATGAGCGTAAGATGGGCAGCGTCCGACGCTATTGCTGCGAGCGTCTCAGCGACACGGTGAATGCCTACACGCTGGAGGTGTCCATGGCAGGTCACTATCTGCGCGATGGCAAGACCATTGCGCTGTACAACGAGGATGGCTGTAAGTATGTCCGACTCTTCTCTAACCCGTCTAATCAACCGAACACGCAGATCATCGAGTTGGGCGCAATCTGGCGAGGACTCTGCTTCAATACTATCGCTTCATCAATGTGCTGGCCGTGCCGCTGGTATCGGAGTTGCGGCAGCAGGGCAAGCGACGTGGCAGGCCGCGTACACATCATTCGCGCTCACGCTCCAGGACACGTTACGAGGTGAAGCCGCGGCCAAAGACGACACGATGCCATGCGCCCATTGCCTACACCAATCTAAGCATTTGCTACGACTCAACTGGCGGCGGCGGCGGCGGCGGAGTTGGCGGGGTCTCCTCTGACGAGGGCGGCTTTTCACCGACGCGTCCCATGCCCATTGCGCCCAGCAGCAGCTGCTTCAGCGGCTATCGCAATTATCGGCGCGCCGTAACTGCCAGTTGTGGCCACCATGATCAGTATTCCCTTGGCGTTAGCGAGCCGGGCGCAGGCAGTCGCCATAAGCGACGCGCTGCCGCCGCCGCTGTCGCACCCTCCATTGAGGTGCCATTGACGGTGCCTGTGCCGCCCAAGCCGTACCTGTCCATTATCGACCTGAATCAGCTGACTCGTGGCAGCCTTAAGCTGAAGGCGAGCAGTTTCGATGCCGACGATCGACGCTAGGTTGAAGTTAATTTGTGACTCTAATTGATTTTATATGCTTAACGCTTGTTGCAGTCGTTTCCCCAAATAAACAGTTATATCTAATCGAGACCTTTTTGCTTCAGGCAACAAGTTGACGCTCACATTGAGTAAATTCTCTGACATATCGCTGGTACAGTGAGGGCTGCCTTGAACGAATATCTAAAGGGTGGTGTGCATTGAAGATGAGACGAATGAGTAGCTAAAATATTTTACTAATATATATTTATAAGTTTGAACCAATTTTTGAGTTACTGATAAATTGAATTAAAAAAATTATTATTATTTTTTCTATTTAGTTAATGTATTTGTAATTTTAATTAAAACATAAATGTGTGTTTAGTTTGGTTAACCATATTATTTTTTCGTCCATGTAGGAATAGTTCAAATATAAAATGTTTCTGTATTTTCAAATTTACCCAAGCTACAGGAAATGTCCTCTCAAGGGAGCGTTTGCTGTACCCAAATCCCACACACACATTTATATGTTTATATGTAAAGCGAATGGCAATTGCGGTCTATTGTTGCGCATTGCTTTATTGGCCTGATGCCAGACAGAGACACAGCTCACACAAAGCTCTCTCTCTCCTCCTGCCCCTTCGTCCAACACACCTATCAACAGCTCATGAGCCCATGCGCCAAATTGGCGTCTACAAGTGTAATGCGAGTATATTGCGGCAAATATATACAAATCTCAGTTAACTGACACAGACAAAAACAACAAACCGTAAACTCACACGAACATGCGAAACTTGTAAGTTTTTCTAATGGCGCCTCATTTCAAAGTGTCGCAATCTCTTGACATTTCAACCTAAGCGAAATGCACGTGAGTGCGAATGTGCGTGGGTTGTGGCATGTAATTAAGCAAAGCCACAAATCTAGCCGGGTGGCACTTATCTTATCGCGTTGACTTTACAATTTGTATATAGCATGGACACACAGTTACTTTGGAGAGAGTACATATTTATAAACAAGAAGATACCTGTTAAGAAATGCGCTCAAGTATTTTATTTAACGAAAACACGCGCGATTTTTGTGATAACACAACGAAACAGTGGGCAACGGGCAACAGACACTTAAGCGTTGATTGATTAACGCCTTCAATTAATAAATCCGACGGTTGCTGTGTACACGTTCGAAGGCTCGAAATCAATAAAAGACACTTTATCGTTTTGTATAAATAAAAGCGAATAGAATAAATAAATGGAGCACAAGAGCTAAAGCAACTCCGAGAGCGGCCGTGCGAGCGAACAGGCAGCGTTGCCAGACTGCCCCCATAGAGGCCAACTCAGCCAATTAAATTGATAACAATTATAATAAAATAAAGTATCGAACAAAAATTAGCCTAGAAAGCACAATTATTGTACAACGATTTAAATAATAATGCTGTTATTGCGGTGTTGTATTGTTGCTATGCAACCAAATTCAAACAGCTGGCCAACTTGACCAGTACTGGCAACGCCAGAAGAATGTGATGAACAAAACAAAAGCCAAAATAAACCAAAATGAACAGATGAAGTAATCAGCAACGCAAACACATATAAACATATAACCAACCACACACACACATTCAAGCAAGCATATGTCAACAGACATAACTGAAACGCAAATAAACTGGAGTGCAGACAAGCCGAAATGAAGTGGGAGCGAATGCTATGTGAATAATTGTCAGAAACAGAAAAAATACATATAGCGAGACACTAATTAAATTATAAGGGTAACACAAACGTAAGCACAAACGAGACAAAACGAAACTAAGGAAACCATATTCCGCTTTTTACTTGTTTCTCTGCAGTAGCATGTCGTTGTTTGAGGTCTTCTTGCTGTCAAAAACGTTAATAATTATTTATTGCAAACACATATACCACACTTAAGAGCGCGTTGCGTCCGCCCTGCAGAATTATTGATCGTTTTATACACAATTAGTTGCAATTTTAAGTAGACATTTACTCTACGATGGGTGAATGCACAACCGCTGCAACTAAGAGCACAAATGCAACTGAGAAAACTTGAGCAAATCAGACAATAATTTGCAATTTTTTTCTCATATGGAGCATCAAGTATAGAGTTCAATTTATTTGTGTGTATTTCTCTTTGCCCGCTCTGAAGCTGTTAGGAGAGATAGTCTAAATGTGCTGTTATCGATATCCAAAATTATTTGGCCAGTCTTTTAGTATAATTTATACATCAAATTATTCTGTTAAATAACTCTAAAATTTGCTATTTTTTATTGTATAAGAAAAAATCAACTGCACATTTTTTGTTTTTAACGATGTAAATTAAATTCTAATAATTAGCGGAAAGCCTCTACAAATTTAACCGATACAGTTCTGTTAGCTTTTTTATATTAAAAGCTTTTATATGTGTATGTAAGTCCAAGAGCTTTTCAGTTCACAATCAGGCAACTCCGTCAGCACAAAGTGGCAGCACTCACACTGATTAGAGTGCTGCATATCAATCGAAAGTCAAACTTACATCTCTAAGACAGCTGCTTGTAAACAAATGAAAGAAATAAATTAAAATGACTTTTGTTTTTGCACTCGCTTGTTCCGAGTCGAGAAGAAAGCAAAAAGCACATAAACTGAATAAAAAAGGAAATTCAAAATCAGATATATCTGTACTTAGTCTTACAGACACGCGGTAGGATGCTGTAGTTGTATGGTTAGTTTTCTGAGCTTTCTCTGAAAAATCATGTTTGTAGCTTTATAAAACTATTTCGTGTGGACAAGGATACATTCCGATGGATCTTACGTCAAATTCGACCAGACTTTACAGTATCGCACTTAACGGCAGCACTGCAGTTGGCTGCAGTGCTTCACTTCTTGGCCACGGGCTCCTACCAGCTGTCTGTGGCAGAGGATCGTCCCGTAAACATTGGCAGAACCACCTTCAGCCGGATACTGCACAACATTATTCCGCTAATGGAGGCGGCGCTCTGCGAGGCAGCGATCAGTCTGCGGATGTCGCAGCAGCAGATAAAACAGTCGTGCGACTACTTCTACGAAAACTTTCAACTGCCTCGAGTCGTCGCCTGTGTGGACGGATTCCAAGTTCGCATATTGAAGCCAGTGCGGGATGAAACAGTTTACTTTAACGAAAAGGAATACTACAGCCTCAATGCCATGCTGGTGTGTGTAAGCAGCGTGCACTAATGCATCCCCAACTAACCTTTACTCTGCAGTTGCTCAACTTCAACATGGAGATTATGGCGATTGATGCCACTCATCCCGGCTCATGCAGTGACCATTTCATTTGGAGTAATAGCCAGGAGAGGCAGTATTTGTCGAAGCACATTAAATGCCATTATGTTCTGGCCGACTCGTCTTACGCACTGGAGCATAATGTGCTGACGCCCTATAGTAATCCAAAGCCTGGTTCAGTTGAGCAGCGCTTCAATGAGAGACATGCAGCAGCTCGAGCTGTGGCTCAGCGGTCGATCAACCTGCTCAAGAGTCGCTTTGCCTGCCTGCAACGCGCTCTGATGTATGACGCTAAGTTTGTGGTAAATGTTGTCAACGTGTGTTGCGCCCTGCACAACATCTGCTGCAGACGTAAGACGCCAATTAATGAGAATGAAATGCTGCACGAACAGCTAGTTGAGTTTGATGGCGGCATTGAGTATGAAGACGATGAGACTGGAACATTGTTACGGGACGAAATAGCAAGCACAATTTGTTAATTGTATTACTATTTACCATGACAATAAGCTTATATATATTATTTAGTATTGAAGCAAATAATTTATATTTAAATTTAACGATAGTTTGACAATGTTGGAGCTTTAAAATATCGAGTAAATTATATCGATATAAGTAAAATTAAAGGCAAGCAGTGCACTGCTTCGTTTCGACTGCTTGCTTAAATGCAGTTCTTTTAAAACTGTAACAGGCAAGGCTACCAAAACTGTAATATTTAAGTTATTTTAATGAAAACGAAAAGTTTTAATGGAATCGATTGTTTTAGTAAAAATGCATTTACTATTTGTTTGTCGGGTCCACTCTGCTGCATAATTGAATTGGCTGTGGTTGTTGAGCTGTACTCCACTTCCTAGTGCAATTAGTCAAGCCGAAGTCAGGTGCGCTTGGCTTGGGTCCATTCTTGAGGTACGCGTCAGCTATAATGGTTGCTATTCTGTACCTGCTCCCACTGCTAGTTGCCGCAGCACATAGTGAAGACATTCACGTTCACGCTGACCTGCAAAAGGTCGTGAAACTGGAACGCGAATTGTTGCATAACTTTAGCGAATATGTGAAACGGATCGAGGAGAGAGTTCGCATTATGAATGGGTAAATATCAAGATCATTGTGATTCCTTTACGGAATGGTGCAATCAAACACGCAGTACACTTTACTTTTCTGTTCCATTTCTTAATTCAATTTTCTTACTGTCTCTTTGTCTTTGTCTCTCTCTATCTATCTCTCTCTCTTACTCTCCCTCTTTGTATCCTTCTTTCTCTCTCTCTCTCTCTCTCACTTTCTCTTATCTCATCTGTTGTTTTATTTTCTCTTCTTCCCTTCCATTTCAATTTACTTCTCTTTTCTTATCTTCTTCAACTCTTCTCTTCTTTTTTCACTTACTTCTCTTACTTTCTTGTTTTTTCCATTCCTATACAATTTTCATATGGTATCATCTTTTCCTTTTCTTATACTTTACTTTATTGCTCATCCTCTTTATTCCTCATTCACTCTTCTCCCATATCACATTCGCATATCTTCTCTTTCGCTCTTCTCTTTTCTTCATTCTTCTCTTCTGCTTTCATTCGTATCACCTTCCCCTTCGTTTCATCTGTTACCTTTTCTCTTTCATCCCATTTCTCTTCCCTTACCATATATTTTCTGTCATTTTCTATCTCTTTCCTTTCACATTTTTTTCTCTTGCCCCTTTCTACCCCTCTCTCACTCCCTCTTTTTCTCTATATTTTTTTCTCCGAAATTCCGATCTTCTCACACCTTTTCTTTCTGCCACTTCTCTCTTCTCTTTCACGTCTCTTTTCCGTTCCCCCTCCTTGTCTCCCTCTTCTCTTATCACTCTCTCTCTCTCTCTCCCATCAGAGCTATTGCCGAGTATAGCCGCCTTCTCAAGTACGTCGATAAACAACCCGATTTGTATATGTCGAATCCGATATTTGCCTTCCGACTGCTGAATCACATGTGCTACGATTGGCGCTCTTGGCAGTTGCAGATGCTGGAACCGCTGGGCGCCGAGCAGATTGAGCTGCAGCATCGTTTTCTCTCGCTGATACCCAAGGCCCAGGCCCACAAGCAGGCGGCAGAGAATCTGCTGACGCTGTTCAGGTTCTACGACTATGCGCCGGCTACCTTCCTGATGCACAGCAAGCAACACTTGAGGTGAGCTCTGGTGTGGGTTGCTTAGCCAACTGAATACCCTGTAAACTTGTACGGCCAAATAGGTTGAAGCCATGGGACTACTATCACATGGGTCGGGAGCTGTACCGACAGCGCAAGTATCATGAGGCAATGCAGTGGTTGGACGTGGCACGAGTCAACTACACCTCATCGCCCCATGGCGTGTTGCTGGGCGCCAAAGCAGAGAGGATATTCGAAATACAGAGTCAGGTGCTGGCGGAGCAAAGAAAGGAAAGTAAGTTAAGGAAGGGCGTAGGGTTAGGGCAAGGTGGACTGATGCAAGTGAATTGTTGACAGCAAATGCAACTTTGACATGGGACCAGGAGTTGGAGCTGCTGACCGTGGGCCGTTCTCCATCGGCACCTAACGAATTGCCCACCGAACTGCAGCGTCAATGCAGAGGAAACTTCACCAGGGACTTGCAATTGGTTTGCGAACTCATTAGCGATTTTTCGCCCTTTCTGCAGCTGGCGCCGCTGCAGATGGAGGAGGTGTCGTACGATCCCATTGTCATGCTCTATAGAAACGGCGCAAATGAGCGCGTGATCACGCACCTGACGAAAGCCTTCGAGCACTGTCCACCGAACGCGCTGCTGACGAGAATCCCCGGCATGAAAATCTGCTCCATTTCGGACATATTCAGCATGACATCAATCGCATTGATGGAGCGCTTGACGGACATGTCGGGATTCCAGCTGCACTCGAAACAGTTCTTTATGCTCGAGTATAGTCCCCGGGATCCATTCAGTCTGCTCAATTTATACAAGGTAAGGCAAAGCAGCTTGTGAACCGCGAGAAAACTCCTTCAACTCCTCTTCCTTTGTCGTTCTAGTTTCTAAAGGTACAAGAGAAAGATATTGATGCCACGGCCATTGTGTTTGTAAGTCACTCAGCTGTCCGTCTCTTAGGTAGCGCCACTAAATGAACTCTCGTTTGCTAGTTGAATGATATGGATCTGGGTGGAACCATTACCATAGCTAACTATGATCTAGCCGTCTCTCCAAGTCGAGGCGATGCGTTGATATTCGTTCACGAAGACGACTTTCGGATCACGCTCTGCCCCAATATGGTGGGCAACAGACTGGGTGAGTCTTTGGCTCCAGTGATTCCTTAGCCTTATCTTATCAAACTCTCTCTTTCTCTTGCTGCAGTTCTCATCAAGTTCCTAGCCAGCGTGGAATGAGCTGCGTTCTTCACAAATTCTCAGCTATCAATAAATATACATTTTTTTCCAACTCAAGAAGTATTTCAATTTCGGAACTACGTGTAACTAAGCTCTTTATGAAGCCTAAGTCTGGTTAAGCTAAAGTTTCTTTGGCATAGAAACTGGAGTCAATTGGTAACTCAAAGTTTTCATTCCAATCTTAGTTACTCTTGAGTTACTTGAATAGTTTCAAATTAAGAGACTACTTTAATAATAGTTCTAAGTTTGATTTCATCAAAATCGTCACAGTTTAATCAAGTCAAGACATACCAAACTGAAGTACATTTATATTTTAGAGACAATGCAGCTTAGAGCATGTTGGAAGCTATCAAATGTAGTTGGCTTCGCTGTATTGGGCATGTTAATTCAGTCTATAAATCCCACTCAAGGCACAGACGAGCTAACGTCCTTGCTGGACAAGCTGCACATGCTGAAGGTGAACAGACAGCTCATGGAGAATCTGAATGAATATGTAAATAGGCTACATCAGAAGCTGGACACGCTGCGAAGGTATTCAACGAGTCGTACCTAGATACGTATACTAAGGCTACGACTTGCAGGCTAGCTCTGGAATTGGAAGGTCCTTTGCTGCGAGTCGAGGATCCCGAGTCGGAGGTTCTCTCCAATCCTCTGCTCAGCTATTCGCTCGTGCGGCAAATGCACTTCGATTGGCCGCATGTGGAGAAACTCATGGAGCAGAGCGTGGGTCTAGGTGAGTTTCCACTCAGTGATCTATGCCCACCCAGTGCTATCTATACTCTGTAGAGCAAATTGATTTTGCCAAGCAAATGCGCAGTGAGCTTCCTCGACTTCAGGATGTCATGGAGGCAACGGCAGCTATGAATCGAGTGCAGCAAGTCTACCAACTGGAGCCAGCTGATGTAGCTAACGGCTTGCTAGATGAGGTGCAGCTGAAGTGTGTAAGCAACGGACTAATCGAATGATCAATCCCGTTTACCCTCATTCCACAGTGCAAAGCTCTCGATCTCCGACTGTTATGAGATGGGAGCGAACTTGTTCGAAGCCTCGCAGTTTTCTGATGCAGCTAGTTGGTTGATCGTGGCTAGAGAACTGTGGGACCAGTCCCTGACTGCAGCTGAAGAACTGTTAACCGTCTCACGTAGTAATATATCCTCACTCCTGGCTAGATCCGAAATGGCAGCAGGTGTGTTACTTCTCCCGCAACACCCGCTAAATTTCACATCATTTCCATTCACTTAGGTCACTTGGAACTAGCACGAGCTGCTTTACTAGAGGAGCCTAGTTTGAGGGCTCAGGCAGAGCAGCTGCTGTTGGCTTATCGCAATCATGAAGCTGCCCCTAGTGAAGACCATCCTTATATAGAAGACACGGACGACGATTTTATTGAACTTTGCGACTCATCGTACACGCCCAGACCAACTCGACTTGTTTGTTCCTACAAAACGAATCCATCGAAGTTTTTGCATCTGGCTCCTTTTAAAATGGAGCTGCTGTCTGAGGATCCTTACATGGTGGTCTTCCACGATGTGCTCTACGACGAGGAGATTGAAAGTTTGAGGCGCATGTCTGAGCCCTCGTTGAGCCGCTCCTTAATTGTTGAGGAAGATGGAACGGAAACTGTGTTCAAGGTGCGAACTGCGAACGACGTCTTTCTAGATAGCGACGAACTATCCCCGAAGGATGCGCAATTGGTGAAGCGCATCTACCAGAGGTTGAGGGATCTGACCGAACTGCGGCTTGGCCATGCAAGCTTTGAATATCTGAAATATGACTTTGGGGGCCACTACACCTTCCATCATGACTACTTGAATGACACCGATCACTCCTCTGACGATCGCGTTGCCACCTTCCTAATTTATGTAGCCGCCGATGGTTCCATATGCAAACAATCTCTTAACTGCTGCTTGTTACTCAGCTCAATGATGTCACTCGGGGCGGTGCCACAGTCTTTTCCGACATCAAGCTGGCGGTGCATCCCGAAAAGGGCAAAGTTCTCCATTGGTACAACATGAATCCCAGCTCATTCGACTTTGAGACGCGCTCTTATCACGGTGCTTGCCCCGTTCTGATCGGTCGAAAGATCGGTAAGGACATCGTTTGAAAAATATAGGTTTTCATGGCTCCTTTTATTTTAGCTCTAGCTCGGTGGATCCACGAGCAGGACCAAATGTTTGTTAAGCCCTGCTTGCAGCCGCCACTAAGCCGTAAGTCGCGTGGATAAAGAGACGCAGAAGAGGTTCATAGAGCGAGAGAGACAGCTATAGAGAGACAAAGTTGGACATAAAAGAGAGAGATAAGGGAGAACAGAAAGATAGAGTTTGTGAGAGGGAGATAGTGAGATAGAGAAGGAGAGACAGAGATAGAGAAGGAGAGACAGAGATATATACAGCTAGAGATATAGAAAAAAATGAAAATTAAATAGGACAATATTTAAAAAGACATCAGGCAGGTCATCGATTTGACCCGAAGACCCACTTACCAAAAAAATAGCCTTATGTTGTCCTTGCAGCCTCGTTTATCGAAATGGGAAAACGTAGTTTGCACAAGATTTACTTTCTTTACTTTCTTTCTGTGCGCTTGCATTCAGCTCACTGCACCATTAAGTGGGCAATTAAATTCAATTAGCCCCGCACACACTCAGCTTCTGGCAGACCATTTATCAGGACTCGAGCTGCTGCTGCTGCTCCTGTTGCAGCTCCTCGAACTATTCACTTTGATTTCCTCGGGCGTTGCTAATAATTTCATAGATTTATTGTTTGGCTGGCATTTTGACTTGGCCGATAAAGTTTGCCAAGCTGCAAAGTTCTTGGCTTCGATTTGGATTCGGATTATGATTTTAATTTCAATTTGGATTGATTGCAATCGTTTGTTGTAATAAAGTTGCAATCAAATTACCTGCATAGAGCTTTAAATTGACTTAAGTATGTCTGATTGAAAAACAAGATAATCTAAAAGTTATTTAACTCAACTAACGATAGTTCATACAAGTAAGCTTTTGAAATAGCTAGTTCGCGCTCCCAGTTCCAATCTGCGATGTTATCGATATTGATTCTTTTTTTTTTTTTTTTTTTTCGTTTTTATTTCTTTATTTTGTTGCAGCTTATTGTCTTAGACTCTATAGCGCATTTAGCTCTAAACCTTAACTAATGGGAGGGCAGATATGCCAATTATTCTGCACTTGTAGCTACTATCTTAATTAGTTCTAATATTGTCTAGAGGATGCAATCTCTTCAGTCTTCGCCTATTGTTGTTTATAGCCAGGTTGCTTGCGAGATGGTTAGGATGCGCTGCAAGTCTGTCCGCGTATCTTGAACTGTGTCGCCCAATGAGTTCAGCAACTGTGGGAATTGCTAAATCCCTATGTAAGACTGAGTTTCTTACAAACCAGCTGGCTCCAGTCCATCTGCGTAGTGCTTTATTCTGCAGGGTCTGAATTTTGTTCCTTGTAGTCTTCGCCGAGGAGCCCCATAGAGAGATACCATATACGAAGGTTGGGACAACTATTGCCTTGTAGATGGCGGCCTTGCTGCTGTAAGACAACTTGCTTGAAGCTCTCAGCATCCAGTCGAGGGTTTTTAGCTTGCTTTTGCATTTTGAGGTTACTTGACTTATGTGCGCTTTAAAAGTCAGCCTTCTGTCAAGAGTGATACCAAGGTACTTTACTTTTGAGGCTTTGGGAATAGTGGGCCCCAATGCAACGCTTGGGCAATCTCCTCTTCTAGTGGCGAAGGTAGTATGTACAGACTTTTGTGCATTAATGGTGATACACCACCGTTTTGCCCAGCGTCCGAAAGAGTCCAGATATTTTTGTAGTGAGTCTGAAGCTTCTTGCGCAGATACGTGACGTGATAAGATGGCGGTGTCATCTGCATAGGTCGCTATGAGTACTGCATCTGTACTTCCTATATTTGGCTCGGGAGTTGGCATATCTCCTGTGAATAAAGTATAAAGTGTTGGGCCTAGAACACTACCCTGTGGTACTCCAGCCATAATTGGTCTAGTCAAGGATACTGTTTGCCCCCTTGACACTTGGAAGGTTCTTCCAATAAGGTATGAGGATAGCAACGCGAAAAATGGGGCTGGAAGGGTGGTCCTCACTTTCTGCAGCAGTCCCAGGTGCCAAACTCGATCAAACGCCTGTTTGATGTCTAAAAAGACGGCAGAGCAGTACATCTTTTCTTCAAAGGCTCCAAGGATATGGTGCACAACTCTGTGAACCTGTTCCGGTGTTCCATGCTGTCTCCTGAAGCCAAACTGATGGTTTGGAATGGCCTCCTGGCGTCCCAGATGTGTCAGTACTCGTTCCAGAAATATTCTTTCGAATATTTTGGAGAGTACTGGCAACAGGCTAATTGGTCTGTACGACTCAATTTCTCCCACGGGTTTGCCAGGCTTAGGAATCATCACAATCACGGCGCGCTTCCAGCAGGCTGGAAAGTGCCGGATGCGGAGCATGGCGTTGTACACCATAGTTATGTAGTCTATGGTGGAGTCAGGCAGTGCTCTAAGGACTCTGCCGTTTATTAGATCATATCCAGGGGATTTTTTTGCCTTCACTCTTCTGATGTGTTCAAGAACCTCTTCTTTTGTACATCCAGTTATCTGGTCTTCAGCTGGGAGGGGCGAGAGAACGATGTCTTCTGTTGCTTCGATTTCTGAGGCCTCTGCGGTAATCACCGGCGTGAATTGGTCTTGAAGGTGGTTTGCAAAAGCCTCAGCTTGAGCTTCGTCTCCAATGTGCCAGGAACCAGAAATGCTCCGAATGGGATGACGTCGTATTGGCTGCCGTTTGAGCTTTCTTGTAAATTTCCATAATTGAAACTCTGCGTCAGTGGGCGATTCAGCTCGTACCAGCGCATCGCTGATACACCTCTTTTGAAGCAGGGCGAGAGCAGCTTTAAGATGCCTCGTGGCTTCGTTGTACATGGATTTGGCATCAGGCGTGCGTAATCTTAACCAGCGTCTCCTGGCCCATCTTTTGTGTATTAGTAGGTGTTGGGCCTCCAAGGTGAGGGGGATGTTGTACGGAGACTGTTGTCTTGTTTGGCAAGATGGTGGGGCGGCTTGGTGCGCAGCTTTGACTATTTCTTCCTGCAGTTTGTTTGCTGCGTAGTCCACGTCTTCAGGAGTGTTAAGTTCCATTTCTATGTGCAAAGAGTAATGGAGCTCGCGCCTAAAGACTCCTAAATCTGATCCTGCTGGCAGTAGTTGTTTCCTAATGGGCAAGGGCTGTGGCTGCGCGTGGATTGTGACTATTAGTGGCAGGTGGTCAGAGGATAGGTCCAAGGATTCTTCAATGGTCAATTGCCGGTCACAGATGCCTTTGTAGACAGCGAAGTCGATTGCCGAGGGCCTGTGTCCATTAATTGGGTAACGGGTGGGGGCTCCAGTCGCCAATATGCTGAATTGTAAGTTTTGAATCGCCTCAAATATGACTTCTCCGCGACGATTCGCACTATTGCTTCCCCAAAATGGGTGCCATCCATTCCAGTCGCCGCCGATGAGGGTCTTATTCAACCTTTGGCCTAGAACCTGTTCCATGTGATGATCACACAGACCAGTGTTTGGCGGAAGATAAATTGACGCAACTTCGATCGCTCCAATAGACGTAGGCAGGGTGATGGCTGAGACCTGCATTGTTGCGTTGCAAATTGGCAGTAAAGGTGTATGCGGTATTGTTGCTCGTATGAGGATTGAGGATCCACCAAAGCAGTTTGCTCCTTCACCATGAGCCTGATAGTGTTCGTATCCGAAAATTTGTGTAGTGGGGCACTCATGAGTTTCTGTTATTAACATTATATCTATGTTTTCTTGTGAGAGAAACGCAGCCAGTTCCTGAGTCTTGTTTCTCAGGCCATTGGCGTTCCAGATACCCACACGTAAAGCCATTATTTGTAGGCAAGCTTGGTTATGATGGCCATTAAACTGTTTAGCATGGTTGCTTGTTGGGATTGTACTTCTCGCATCGCTTTGAGCTCGGCATTAATTGCGTCAAACTGACGTTGTTGTTGCTGAAGCATTTCAGTGAACAAAGTGTCACTTGTGGTATTCTTATTTGACGGTCCACCTCTAGCGGCCTGTGCGTAAGAAACACCACTAATAGGCGTTGCAAAGCTCGTGGCTTGGGTAATGCTCCGGGGCCTTGTAATTTCGGAAGCAGTACTCGGACCCGTAGACGGTGTTTGTGTGGGACTCCTTTTTTGTGCTGGGGATTGCAATTTGCGCAACCGCTTGTATACTTGGCAGCCCTTATAGTTGGCTGGGTGCTGTAACTCACAGTGCACACAAGTTGGTGCCTGGTCCTTTTCGCGGGTGCAGTCTTTGGATGCGTGTTTCCCGGCGCAACGCACACATCTGGGAGCTTTGTGGCAGTAGCGTTGTGTGTGTCCAAATTCTTGACAGCGATGGCATTGTGTCAGGTCGTTGTATCTTCTTGGCAGTTCCACTGTGCAGCGTTGCCTGCAGACAACTCGAATGTCCAAAATTTCTTTGTTGTTGGGGGCCTGAGCCACGTCAACAAAAAATATATTTAGCGGTGTTTTGTCCATACGGCTCAGTGGGTTGTGCACATTTGTAATTGTGTGGCCTTTGGTTTCCAATTCCTTTTTAATTAGTGTTGTATCAGTGCTGGAGTGAAGCCCTTTGAACACGACTCTATATGGTTTGTCCTCCTTAAGCTGGTAGCAGTGGAACTCCAATTCCAGCTTAGTAAAGTGGTCTATAACTCTGCGATAGTCCTCACTGCATTGGGTTAATACACCTATGTTATTCTTCTTTGGCTTAATTACGTATGATTTAGCATCAATTACTTTATCTATTATCTGTTGAAGTAGGGCCACAGACTTGATGTTTGGACACCATATGGGGGGCGGACGAGGTTTCGGTGTAGTTTGCTGGTCGGTCAATACTGGGGCTTCTGGAGCTACAGGTGATTCGCTGTAGTCTTCATCTTCTTCTACGAGCAGTGAAAATCGATTTTCTGATATTAATGCTGCATTGCTGGTGCTTGGTTCGTCGAAGATGAGCCTTTTCTTGATGGTTTTTGGTGAATTTGGCTGTTTACGTTTCGTGTTTTTGTTGTTAGTGATGCCTTGCACGGAGGCGATATCTATTTTTGAGTTTATTGGCATGATGGAGGCTTGCCTATTTGCCATCACAACGTTAAGCTGGGCTTGCATTTCTGCATTTACCTTTACAGCTGTAGCGAGGTTATTGACATTAGATGTCATCGCGGATTGTGCTTTTGAGTGCAGGCGCACTCGCGCCAAGCGACGAAATTTCGTAAATTGCAATTAAAGCAATTGAGTTACGCGGAAGCAAGCGATAAGAAAACGCTGCGTGTGCGGTTTTTGTTGCTGTTGCGTTGAAGAATGCACCGCAAAGTTCTATTTTTAGAACTCTGCAGCAGTAGAGCTTAAGCGAAGGCTGTTCGAATTCACGTCTTTACAGGTCGAACGACTGATCGCGATTGATATTGATTCTATTTTAATAAATCAAGCAATCAGACATCTGCTTATGTGATTGCTGTGTGGAACAGAGATAGAGATATATACATATATGTATTGTGGCCTTAAATTTGTTTATCTATTTAAAGATCACTTTAAGCTGGTTTTAGTGAGTGCATTTACCTTGCTTTCACCTCGATACAAATTGAGTCACATTGAGCAAGGCAACAGACAATAGGCAACAGACAACATCTGGCAACTTTGGCTCGCTCTCTTTTACTCTGCCATTCCACGAAAGGTAACTGCGGCAATTTATCAAAATTTGCAAACGGAATGAGTGTGGTGAATGGAAGGAGAGACAGAGGAAGAGCACGCAGCGCAGCCAACAAAAGCAATTGGCATGCGTGTGTGCGTGATTGCATGTCTCTGTGTCTATGTGTAGGTGTACTGCTGAGACTGCCAGTGTGTGTGTGTGTGCTTGTTGTGTGTGTATTTCTGTACTTGACTTAAATTGCTTTTTTCAATGCCAACGGCTGCAGCTATTTGTTGTTGTTGCCCTGGCTGGCTGCCTGTCACATGTGGAGCCAAATGTCATTTCAGCAAAATCCCTCAAGTCGTTCATCTGCCTTGTCTGTTGCCGACCGTAGCTGCATATGTATGTGTGTGTGTGCGTGTGGTTGTGGGTGTGCGCAAGAAAACACTGTGCAAAGTATGTATGTTGGCAACATTTTTCTGTGGCTGCTCAAATTGCACTGCGGCACTGTGGTTGGGCGGCCTGGGCAGCTGTTGCGGCTGCTTTTACAAGACAATGAACAGTTGTTGCTTCTGCAGCAGCAGCAACAACAATAACAATGATTGTGAGTTCAAAAGGTGAGTGAGTGTGTGTGTGCGTAAATTTGTGGCCTATTGGTTGCGACAAATGAGGTAAAGATATGTAAATACAAACTAAGGCAAAGGAAGCACAATAAAGAGAATTAAATACAAGTGCTCAACATTTACAGTTATGTTCGCAATAGGCCTAGCTTTTCTATTTATGTGTGCGTGGTGCTTTTATTGTGATTTAATGCACGCCAGTCTGCTTGCGTATGCTTGCTTGAGTGGAAGCAGGCATAGCTTATGCATGTTTAGTTTACGCTAAGCGCAAAGAGTGCAGCGCATACAATTCATCTGTTGCTCTCTGTCTAACCTTTTCTCTTTGAATGACCTATGTGATCACCGTGTGTGCTCAGAGAGCGAGAGCATTGTAAGTCGTTTGCTTGCACGCGATTGGTCGTAATAAGTTTTATCCCGTTATCTTAGTTGAATATTCAGAGTCTCTGAGAGAGTGAACTGGTAATTTAGCTTGTGAACGCTTTACGAGTGATCGGTTGTCCTTCTCATACATGTCAAATAATATTTGACATTTAAAATTGAAATTTTTTCTGAAAAGAAAACACTTTTGCTATATTGAAGATACACATACGTTCCTTTGTCCTCTATGCCGTAACAATTTAAAACAATTTAAAGCGCACACAGCACAGCACATATTTCAAATCATAGAAACTCCATCGGCTTAAGTCTCTTTGAGTTCACAGATTTGTTTGACAATCATTTATTTGTATGTGTTGCGTTGCGTTGGGCTTTCAACATGATCCGTGCCCCAGTTTACCTACTTCAACATCGCTCTAATAAAATGAAAATGCCAACCATTTTCACTTAAGCCTCCGTGCAATGCGATAGTCCCGGCCCGGATAACTTCTTCGGGCTGTCAGTGCTATAAAAAATTAGCAACAATTTTTCAGCATCGCATCAAATGCGTTGACTGTCAACCGCACACCGTGAAGGCAACCCTCGCCGCGCAGGGCAGGGCAGGCACTTATCAAGTAGCTGACTTACTTTGCCGACTACACCTTGCCACATGCCGCATGCCTCATGCCACATGCCGCATGCCACGCACTTTGTCATCTGCCTGGCTCTGCTTGGGTAATTTGATATGCTGCGGCTTACAATCTTTTTATACTCGCTTTTTTTTGTTCGTTCTCATATTTATTTTATTTGCCACAAACGATTTACTGCCGCACCGCAATTTGTGTTTAAACAGGAATATGATGGCCGAGATTGAGACTTGTGCAAAAGTAGCGCTAAATGAATTGTTTGCGCTACAGATTGAAATTGTAATGCCGAGATGCCGAACACTTGTGGCTACGCAGATGCCTGGACGTAGCTGAGAGGCGAGCTTCTAACCGCTGGCTTACCTTCAGCTCTGTTGTCGTTGTCGTCTGGGCTGCCAAGGACTTCTTGGCCATGTCCGCGGGCTGCTGCAGAAGACACTCGGCAAAATTAATTTGCTGCAGACGCGGCGCACTCAAGCAGCTGGGCGTGGCCCGACCGCCAAGACCTTCACGTCGACGCCTTGAGTATATTATTATTATTTTTTCCTCTTTCGCTGTTGCTTTTTGCTTTTTGTTTTTTTTTTTTACTGCTGCTGCTCTAAATTGGTTTCGTGTTCGCATCGCCCACTTGTGGCTGGCGTTGCCTTTTTTCTTGCACCTTGGCTAATTGCAATTGGATGCGCATGTTGCTGACAGCAGCGACTAAAGCAAAATCTTTCAAAAATTTAAGCGCTTTAAGCGAGCAGAAAAAAAACCAACTTTGCTCTGGGCAGGACTCCTGGCGTTAATGGCTGTTTTATGGGCAAACGTTGCGGTCCCTTTTCAGCGGCAGCGGCAGCAGCAGCAGCAGCTGCCAGTGCTAAATATTTTGTTACTGGTTTGGAGGGGGCAAAAATCTAATCTATGCTAGCCACACACACTAACACACACATACACACACACACGCATAGCTACTATTTTTTTGCGACACTCAGTTTTTTGCTGCATACTTTCGAGCGCGTCGCAGTTAATTGCCCCTTGAAGAATACGCCTCACATTGTACCTAGTCGGACACAAAAGCATTGCGCTGTGCATGTGTGCCTTTTAATCGGTTTGACTTTGCTGCTGACCTGCGGCGCAACAACAGCAGCAGCAGCAGCAGCAGCAACAACAACAACAATGGCAACAAGGACTACAAGGACAAACAGGGAGTTTGCGCGTGTGGCCCGCAGCAGATTGAATCCTAATCGAGGTTTTGACTTTGGTTACGTTGCGTAAACACGCAACAACCGGTGTATACACATACACACACACACACACACATGTACACACACAGACTTGGGCTGCTGCAGTTTATTGTAGCATACTTTCAGGCTGAACGTGGCTGGCGGCTCATTTGGGGGCAATTTGTGCGCCGAACAGTGGTTTGGGGCGCAGTCAACTGCTGTTGCTGCTGCTGCTGGCTGTGCTGCAGCTTGCGGTTCTGGTGCACCCTGCTCTAGCTGCCACTGTTGCCTTTAAATGCGCTTTTAATCGCTGACTTTGTGCCTGGCGCTGGCTCAAAACTTGCCATCAATATTGAACCGGCGCGTGTCTATGCAGCTGTTGACAGCAACGCACAGGCTCACGTAGATGGGCCAGGCAGTCTGGCTATGCCCAGCACAACTTTTGACAGTTTAAAGTTTGACACCCTCGAAAAGTCTCTGGCAACTCTGGCGACACAAAAGGAAACGAAAGACTTTGTTCCGTGTCCCGTGTCCCCTTTTTTGTATGCAGCACTGCGCTGACTTGACTTGTCTCTGGCTGTGTCTCTGTTGCTGCCCTCACTGCGACCTTCACACACACACACACACACACACTCACACTCTGACAACTTCAAATATCACGTAAGCATTTCTCTAGATGCGGGTTTTCAGCTACCTTCTAGCCCCGCTTCCCCCAACAACAGCCAGAGTTGTGCATGCATCAATTTTTGGTTATTTCTTGCTATTTTATGCTTTACTTTAGATATATGAATATATATATATGCATGTTTATACATATGTATATATAGTTACATTTTTTATTTCCTATTTTTTATTGTCAAAAATTTTGCTTTTACTTTTCGTCGTCGTTGGCTTTGCTGCCTGTCCAGTTTGTTGAAAAGGTCAGACATTGTCAGTTAAGTGTCCATGTCGAAAAGTGTTGTTCAACATTCGAGTGCTTTTTACATTTCGTTTTCTGCTCTTCTTCTTTTACTAGCTATTACTCAGCGCCAGGGCAAGCAGCAGCTTCTCAGCTGGTAACAGCTCTTGTCTTGCCTTCTTTGTGAATGACTTCTTCTGGTTAGGTGTCAATGTGCAAAGTGGAATTATGGTAAATGGTATTGGAAAACTTTTGCAGCAGCTACACCAAATGGATATTAAAATATTGACAACACCGTGCTGCAAGACATGGAATAGTTACTCAAAAGTCAACCAACACGAGCATGTGGTCGTAACTCGGCTAATTCATTTAAGTACTTAAGATCGAGCTGGCAAGATTAAGCAATTTATCGCGTTGAAGCTTCTTTGGGGAGTGAAAGAGGGGCATATTGGTTTTCTACAATGCTCGTCGCTATGAATGCAAAGCATTTCATCAGTCAGTCAACGACACATAGTTGACTGCTTTTTTATTTAGATGTTTTCGAGTTGTTATGACTCTTAAAGCTAGATACTAGGAATTATAACTATATGCTCGGCAGCTGCTGCAGCTAGAATGCCACAATTTGAGTTGAGTCTATACACTTTCTCCATTGACACAGATTAATCTAAGATTAATCAAAAATTTATTGATTGGCAAGCTGAGAATACAAATATCTTGCACAGTTTAGAGCTGAGTTTATAATCTTCTGCAGTCGGCACACTATGGATATCTTCCACAGGTAATTCTCTATAGTTCTATAGTCTGCATTAATGATATATCTTTAGATGATTTCAGTAATAAAGCTTAAAGCTACTTAGGTCAAGCGCACTTTCGAGCAAATACAATTAGCGTTCTGTGAAATGAAGTAATTTACATAATATTCAATAATTAAATAATATTTAGTTGTAAAATCTGCCTCGTCTGAGGCCGGATTGAAGCATCTGGACTTTATTCAACTCAGTCGCGTTCTTCCTGGCCACGTCTGTTTGGAGATTCTGGCCACTTAAGGTCGGCTTAACTTATGTGTATATATAGTCTATTAATAGTCTGTATATAGTCGAACACCTCATATGTAGCTTGGTAATTTTCGTAAACATTAAAGCAAGAGTTGCCTAAAACTAAAAAGCGTGAGAGCGCCTGATCAGCATCATCACTAAGATGAAGCCAATCAGAATCTTCTGATATGATCAACCCAGAACAGTCCCCCAATTAGTTATATATACCAGGTTAAGTCATAAGCCGACGATTGATAATTCAATTTTCGATTAAAATACAAATGACATTTTATATATTAAATATTATACAAATTTTACTTCGCTCTCCTTAGGACTTTACAACTCTAAGCATAAAAGAATGAGGTACCCCAAACGTGGCTGAAACTGTTGCCAGTTTGTGTGTGTGTTTTGTTGTTGTTGAAGAAGACACCGTGACATAAATTACAAAATCAACAACTACCACGCAATAGGATAAAAATCAAGTTATGACCAAAACGAACGAAACCAAAAACATATTTTGATTTATTGGCTGCTGTCGAGGCTCAAGCCCAAGCTCCATGCGCTGGGCCCAGCTAGGCTGGAGCTAAGTAGACAGCTCAGAGGCCTAAACGTAGCCAAACAGGAGCGGCAACAACAACAACGACAAACAAACAATGGGCAGGCATTTGATTTGTGACTTGCGACTCTTCACGTAGCTGTGGGCGTGGGCAGCCGCCCCCCGTTCACACCAAGCGCCGGCAAAAGCCAACACGCGCTTGCAAAATCAACATAAAAAAGTGAGAAAAAAGAAATATGAAAATAAAAATCACGCAACAGGATATTGAAACGTCACACATATGCCACAAGTGCGAGCCGCGCACGTAGCATCGGCATCAGCAGCGGCACGAGCAGGAGCTGGAGTCGGAGTTGGTGCTGTTGTTGGAGTAGGAAATCATAAAAGTTTCGCTGCAAACAGAAGTCAGAGTCAGAGTCAGAGCCAGCAGCCAGGAGTTCATGCGGCATTAAAACTGTCAGTGGCGCAGATTGCCTGCGGTAGGTGGTAGAACACCTTCACACATGATTTATCTGCCCCAACGGTGATGATGCAGTGCAGCATCCATGAGCCACGCAGCGCTACGGGCGTCGAGAAATTGGCGTAAAAACTGCGCACAAATTTTGTAAACAGTTGCAGTTTGCTTACACTCAGACTCCTCAGAGTCAGACTCAGAGCCACAGCCGGTGGCCAATTGTCAGTCAGAGTCGAGACGCCTTGCGTGTCTGATTGGAACTTGGCTTTGCTTTCTGGCCTTTGCCATTGCCAGTTGGAACGTGCCGTGAAAGTTTAAATAAAAAGCGCAAAGATGCCCACACGTACCTTGATTCTCGCACAGGGGTTGCTCTGCCACACAACTAGCTGTGACTAAGACTTTGACTCTCTGTAGCTGAATAGCAGACAGAGCGAACTGATTGATTGACTAATTGACTGAATGCTGATGCCATGCGTAGATCAATTCAGAGAGCTCTAAAAATGAATTATGATAAAAAGTTATATTTTATGCAGAAAGTGAAAAATTAATGAAAAATATGTTTTAACTTAATTGTGAAACAGATTTTGGAAAATTTACTGGATATGTGTTTACCCCCACTATTCATAATAGTAACAGTTTTATTCGAATTATAGAAATATGATTTCATTAAGGGTATATTGGTTAAAGATTTCCTTTTCAGGTAAATCTAAATGCTCATGAAGGCAGTTGCGACTAGAAGATATCCTAAGACAAAAGCCGACGCGCTAGTTTACTCTAGCATTCATTAAATCTGATATCGATAGTTATCGATTTATAACAAATTGTATAATTGAGCGATGATTTGTCGCAGCTTTCAGTATTAATATTAATTGGGTTTTTAAATAATTTAAAAATATAATCGATCAACTGATTCAAACTCTGTTAGCCGATATAAAAACTTGATTAATAATTGATAAGAAGCAGGCCTTTTGCAGCTCGTGTTGCAACAGACTAACAGATAGAGATGGCTAGATCGATAACACTAAGGAAGCCTAATCGTTGCACACTTAAGGCAGATAAGCATATGGCAGCATAACATACTCTAATAATCATGTGTTAACAGCAAGTTAAAGCCGCTGTCAACTTTTCGAAAATCAAGTTAAATATAATAAATGAAGTTATGTCTAGGTTGGCTGTGCTCTTTGATTGGTCACATAAGCTCTATTATATTTCTACATATTAGATAAGGCCTTAACGTTTTGTTAACTTTGGCTAGCCATTTGTAGTCGGCGTTAAAGTGTTTTCGAATGCCACAAAGCAAAAATCTGTTAAGTTGAAACCTGAGCGGCAAATGTGGCTCAGCTTCAATGCTGCAGCTTTTACCGTTACGTGTGTGTGTATGGCCTGAAAGCATATCCATTTCACGCACAAGTGCCGTAGATGTTGCCCCTGATGTTGGACCGTGTGTCAAATCCATTAACCTTCTGTTTACTTTTCTACGTCCAGCCAAAAAAAAAAGAAGAAGAAGGAAAGAACGAAGTGAATGAAGTGTGTTTGCGTGTGTTAGAATTTGTGGTGTGTGTGAGTGGGAAATTTGATATTTTCACTAAATTGCGTTGCACACTTGAGGCCGCTCGCAGCGATTGACACAGTGGCCCGCCCTCCGCCCACTGGCCACTATAACATAAATCTTACCTAGGCGAAAATAGTGCGAGAAATGTAGCAGTAAATGAAGCAAACCACACACACACACACGCACACACAGTCAGCAAATGGGCATTAAGTTGACGTAAATGGTGGGCCATTACATTAACACGGCAAACTCGGAGGCTCTACCAATTAAGTGAGGCCAATTGTAATTGGTTTTTTTTGTGTGGAGCTCGAGGAGTGCGAGTCAGGGATACAAATATATCGCAGCTATTTAGTTTTCCTGCATATATATGTGTGTTAGTTATAGCCCGCAGCTGTTGCTGTTGTTGTTTGTGTTCTAATTGAATTTTAATTACCGTTGATTTCTGCTTTTCGACCTTTTTCGAGAGACAACAAACAACATTCAATTAACAGCAAAATATGCAAATAAAAAAGTGCAAAAGTTGCACCCGCAGGCACTTGGCCCGGTCGCTTGGCTCGCCTGGTCACAGAGCCATTTGCAGGCTGCTGTCCGATGCCAAAAACTTTTCGCGCACTTTACACGCTGACTTCCTTCCGCAACAGGAGCACGAGTCCTTGCCGTGGCTGCTACAAATAACCGGCATCAACTTTAATCACCTGCTTAATTAAATCAGTTTCAGTTGCGCAGGTTCTGCTCCTGTCCTGTTCCCCTTGTCCTCCCTTTGCTGCCTGCCCCTGCATAAATTATGCTGCATAATCACCTACAAGCATTTTCCTTAAGCTTCATTCGTTTGTCGTCTCTCTCTCTTTCTCTCTTCCTTGTTGTCTGATAAGCTCTTAAATCATTTACGTTTTTTTTGCCTGTTTTGTGCAGCTTTTGTCATTTTCCTCTGTTTTCTTTTTCAGCTGAAGTTTAATTTACTTCATGGTTTTTCTTGATTTGCTAATCTTATTAGCACATTATGATCTTTTAATGAAAGCCAACCAGGTTTTAAGTTATCTTCAACTGGTTTTAAGCGTTTTAAAGGCATTTGAGCTGAGTGAGGCAATCTAATGGCTGAGATTTGGCTTCGATTTCACAATCTTGGCTAGTTAACAATTGAGAAGCAGCCAGAGTTTCTATGCTGCTGAGCACTATTTAAGTCTAGCAAAGTCTTCATATTAAATTTAACTGTAAAATGTCATTTGGTTAATATAAAGGTAATGCGAAGATTAAGTTTTGGCTAATGGTGGCTTAATGGCGTTGCACATTGGCCTGTGTTGGCAAACCGTTGGCCTTATTCTCCGAGAGACGGAAGTTATGTTAGCAATCCAAAAACTAAAAGATTTTCATATACTAAAAGATTTTTCATAAATTAAAAGATTTTCGTATTATATTTAGAATATAATTTGTTATTATTATTTAAATTATTGTTATTTAAATAGAATTTTATATAATCCTGTTCGTTGTTCGATAGTTCCATTTTACTTTTCTTTACAGCTTCCATCTCTTTAAATATTGAATTCAATTACATTTTTGCCCACGATTTTCACTTTCGTCTCGCATTCCATCGATGCGAATTTGCAGCAACTCGCACAAAGGAATAAAATGCAAGACTCAACAATTATGTTAATTCGTTTATGGGTCAATGTCTGGTTCAGCTGACTTGGAAAGGACTTGTAAATATATATATCAACTATATATATATAGAAATATATCTGCAGCTCTCTGAAGTTGTATTTCCATTGTCCACACTCCACAATATTTATGATTAAACGTTTTAATGGAGCGCAACAGCAGCTGCTGAATGCAGCTTTAACATTGCCGCTTAACAGTCGAGATTTCCCCTTAGCCTTAACATTACAGTAATATGTTAAGTCTTAACATTGCTATGTTAACTAGCAGCACTGCTAGACTGACAGCCTGTTAATGCTCTCTCGGCGAAGTTAGCGCTCGTTTGGCATTGCGCATGTGCTTGCCTCACACCTCTGCTGCTGCTAGACACGTGTCGTGTATGTGTGTGTGTGTGTTTTGGCGTATATAATGTACCTTACGCATCCACCAATCTACCTGCGCAAAGAAATGCCGCTCACCCCAACGTGCCTCAACCAGCTAACCATACATAAACCTATGTACAGCCGTGACTCTCTCTGCAAGTGTGTGTGTGTACCTGCTCTAGGTGTTGGTCTTCGTCAGCATCGTCTTTGGCATCGTAGCATCGTTTTAGTGAGAGCAGTACGAAATGCCTTTCTAGGTGCCATTGGCTTTATCTCACTCTCTCTTTCTCACTCTCGGCTATTGCCTCTGTCTCTCTTTCGCTCTGGCAGCTGCTAAGCAGCGCCACCTGCCGTGTGCTGCCCCTCTCCAGCACCTACAATAGCTGTTTCTGCTGCTGCTGCCCATCAGTCAGAGTCAGCTTCAGTGTTTTAGTCTTGGCTATATTTAACAGCTGCGTTTCTGCTGTTGCCTCTGCCGCTGCTGCTGCTGCTGCTGCTGCTGCTGCTGCTGCTGCTGCTGCTGCTGCTGCTACTGCTACTACTGCTGCTACTGACTGGTACCTAACCGCAAGTGGCAGTTGTTTTGCGTTTATTTGCACCCGTGTACGTAGCCCAGGCGCTGGTCCCCACCATAGTCGTTATGGGCCTTGGCGCCTCCGTTGCTCATTCGCTGTGGCGTCGTGCGTTTGCGTTCTCGCTCTCTCCTCACACACACAGACTCACTCACACGTATAGCATCACAGACAGGTTGTTGCTTGCTGGCTCGCTCGCACACTTACCGTTACCGTTAAGGTGTGCAGAATGTTGGCAGCCAACCAAAGCCAAGCACCTTGTTCGCTTGCTCACTGAGCAGCCAAGCTCTGTGCGCTGAGCGTGGACCGTGGAGCTTTTTCCCTTTTCTTTTTACCGACGGCAGCGCATCGTAAGGCAACTGAATTTGATTTATGACTAGCAAACGGGTCGCATGCATAATATTAACACGCATACGCCATGTGCGCCCAATTGTTGACACATAAGAAGTGCTGCCTGATGCAAATATTTAAAATATATTTTTTTTTCAGCAGCACATGCGCTCCTGCTAGACGAGTGGCTTGGCTTGGCTTGGCTTGGCTTGGCTTGGCCTGGCCTTTCATCAACGTCACGGCAATATTTTCGTTCTCATTCGCGTAGTCGTCATCGTCCTCGTCATCGTCTCATTTTCGGAATACACCTTGCTCTTAGCTTTCGGTGTATGCGTGTGTGTGTGAGGACATGCTCTCGCCGTGACTGCTTTGGTGTGCAAGTTTTTTGAGCGCAGTTAGGTGCTCACACGCACACACACACACACAGATAGAGGCACAGCTTCGTGTCGTTCGTTAGTTCTCGTGTATATCTATGCCTTTCCTTTGCGTTTTTTTACTTTTGCTGCTGCTGCTGCTGCTGCTGCGACGTCTGCTGCTGCACGTCTTTAGGTAAATACAAATGAGACCGCTGCCGAGTGGCTCCACCTCAGTGGCAGCTGCCGAGACAGAGAGCGGAGAGCAGCAGGTGCGCTGCTTTGGCTAACCCGGCCAGCCAGCCAGCCAGCCAGCCAGTGGCTGCCTGGAAGGTGTGTCTCTGTGTGCGGCTGTTGCTCTCAGCGCTGTAGGTGCGCGACGGGGACGTGATTTATGCCAGCCAATGGTTGCGTCTCTGCCGCCTGAGAGGTAGGTGTGACATTAAGCCACGACCGTTAGTTGGCTATTCGGCTAACAAAGCACTGCGGCGTTCACCTTCTGCCACGTGCGCTTAAAAATGGCGACGCACGCACCTATGAGCGTCGAGCTCGCCCACCTCCGTCATCTCCGCCACCCCGCCCTGAGGAAACTTTTCTAATTAGCCAACGTTGCGAGTTGGCAAAGAAAAGGAAGAGCCACAGACTGTATGAAATAGGCGGCAAAAAAGTTTCGCCTCTTTATGGATTTTTTGTGGGCCTCAGTTTCGCAGTTTCACAGTTTCTCAGCTTCGCAGTTTCTCGCTTGGACTGTGCGCCTCGGACGTTGCCAGCTGGCTTCACTGTTCGCTTTTGCCTTTCTTCTTTTTCGTCTTCTTCTTGTTGCTATTGTTGCTGTGGTGTCAGTGTCCTCGTTAGGCGGTTCTTGCTTGTGCGCAGCGCATTTCTTTTGTTGCAAATAAAATCGATAGCATTTTATAGCAATTTAATATGACCTTCATGGCATAGATACTCGCATACAGACGCAGAAGCATATACATAAACATATATATATTGAATGTATTTATTTTCGTTGAATTTTCTTTTGTTTTTCTTATTTGGTCATCTTTGTAGGCGGTTTTTGTGGCGCTATTTGGCTTGCATTGCTGACGTTTGGCGTCGGGCAAGAAGTTTTACACTCGCTTCTCAACAGGTCGTCAAATGGGCGATATTTAACTTTTGCCTTGCACTTTGCTAAGGTCAGCAATTTGACATTGAGCTTGACATGCGAGACTGTCAATGAACTCTTCTTCATACATTTGCACAATTCGAAAAGTTTCCCAATTCGAGGCAAACAATTTTGTTGAATCAGATTTTAGCATCGGTTGATTGAGTTCATAAGAAAACTGAATCCAACTTCAATTGAAGTGAAATAAATAGTAATTAAATTATTGTTTGTTCAATATATTTCTGAGAATTTTCCAAATTCTAACAAATATTTGTACAAAAATCATTTTCTGATTGTGATTATTATTATTAAAGTAAAGGAAGGTTGGTTGCTTAGATATTTATTTTTATATATTTATAAAGCTAAATTGAATGAGATATTTGACATTAGATAGTGCAGTATTTAATACTAAATCTATGTACTATATTGTAATACAATACTGTATAATTAATTCAGAATTTGAAGTCAAAAACATTTTCTAATAATTTTCTAAAAAAACATCTCTTTTACTTCTCTTATATATTCATTACTATATACATTTATTTAGTTTCTTAGATAGAAAACATTAGTTTCAATTACTGTGACTATGCCTATCAAATGGTTTTAGCTTAAGATGATTAGCAAAGTTGACAGCAGAGTCTGCCGATCCTAGAGCTAATCTCTTCAAATCTGCTCATTTGGTTTGAGTTTTTAATTTGTTTTTGTGGTTGATCCATAGATGTAAAACTTTAAGCTAGATTGAAAAATATACGAGCTGAGTAGGGATTCAATAGATATAGGTAAATGCCTCCAGCATATCTGTGTTTTATGGCAAAACATCTTCAATATCTTTTGTGATTAGTCGAAACCCCAGAAGTGCGAGATGAGCAGGTGCAACAATCAGAATATTTAGATGCCAAGAATAGGTATTTTGCTTGCATTTAAAAAGAAATGCGTGAACTTGAAGTGATTGAACTTATTCCTGTTGTTGATCTAAAACTGATGTTTCATATTTTATAATTTTACGAAATTATAACTGAACTCGATCTTGTATTAAACTCTTAAAATAGCAAAGTCACATTTATAACGACTCAAAAGTGAATATAAATCTTTCGGCCATGCAAGCACTGACTCTTTTCCAAGAGAATTAACTATCTAAAACAAGTAAGACAGGCTCAAGCTTAATGTTTTTATAAAGTTTCGACAATTAGTTAAAAGTATATTAATTGACAGATAAAAACTTTTATTTAACTGCTTCTCCATGAAAGCTTACAGCATTTTTTAGAATTTTCCTACAAAGAAATCATTCTTCGAGCGTCGCTCCATCATATAAGCCAACTAAAGTATTAGCTTTATTGCTCTCTCTTGGTAGCTTTGATCATCAATACATGAGTTAGTTAACAATGACTTTAGCAAGCAAAAGAAGAAAATGTTTTAAGTAATAATTAACAAACAATTCGTAAATCTTACCTGTAAGAACACTCTCTATTTTCTTATAAATATTAATTTTCACATAAATCACATTAATTTTCATAAAATCTGAAATATTTACTCTCACACGAGAGTCATCTGCATTGAAGCTTCAATTCTATTCTTTAGACTTTAACTTTTCAGCCTTGAAATCTAGACTAGAGTCATAAATCATATAAGTAGTTCTGGGAAATGTTGCTCAGAGTTTCGACAAGGCATGGCTGAGAGTCTCTAATAGCGCACTTAACCCACTCCCAATTGCCACTCAGCTGCCCCGCTCTCTCTCTCTCTCTGTCTCTACCTCTCTGTGTGTTTCTCTTCTCTGTGCTTGAACAATAACTCAGAGCATTAGTCGCTTGAGAAATTGTCTGTTTACCTTGTTGGGCTTTGGCTGGTTGGCATTGCAGTTGCCGTTGCCAAATGGCACTCAAAGTGCGCCAAATATGAAAAATGAGACGCAGGAAGCGAAATTACAAACTCCGCGCCAGCAGCGGCGGCTTCCTGATATCCTTGGTGCACCTCCAGACATGGCCGCAACAAAAGCAAATGAAAACTTCAAGTAATAATTGTGCAGTCCCAGTTTGGTAAAGGCAAAGGCAGACCCAGTCCCGGGCCGAAGACGGCGTCAGCAGCGCCGCGGGGCCTGAGGCCGGGCTACACATTTTCATTTGGTCATGTCCGGTCGTCATCATCGTCGTCGTCGCCCCGCAATGTTTGTCCAGACGACCCCAAGTAGTCCACACACACACACACACAGCTGCTGTCCTTTGTGTGCGTGGCTTCTTTCATTCTTTGGCTTGTGCTCTGTCAACGGCAAATGTTGCCAGCGCATCGCGCTGACCGCTGTCCAGTTGGGGACACCTCGTCTAAGTGGGCTTCATCAGTTGCGCTTCGTTGAGCTCGGGCAGCGTCATAATCGCTGTCGTCTTTTATTTTCGTAGCGTTTTTTGCCCTTTGCGCTTGCGGTTTTTATTTTTTGGGGTCAAAGTTCAGCCACGTCTACGCTTGGACTGCTTATTTATCTTTAAGATTCTTTCCACACACACACAGTTACGTTTTGCACAGGTTTTTGTCACCAGAGCCCCTGAGTTATGGGCACCAACAATGCGTCAGTTGGACGCGCTCTGCAGTGCCAGCAGCCACACTGCGTTTTTGTCAATGTCCACTCTACGGTTGCCACTTGCAGCGCCTCGACTAGACTGAACTCAACTGGACTGGACTTGCTGCCAAGTGGCCAAGTGTCTGTGTGTGTCGCACGTGGCTTACGGCCTTAAGTGGAAACTGTAGTTTTTCTTACTTAACCGTGCCACACATACGCAGCAGAGACCACATCATAAAGATTTGTGTCTGCGCTTTTGTGCCATAAGTCAAGTGCTGGTCGCAGTTCACGGAGCTTCCATTCGCATCGGGTTCAGGTTGAGGCCAAGCTCAGCTGCGCCTTAATTAAGAATGCGTATTAAACAATTACGGTGACCAGCTCGCAAAGACTTTGCCATTTGCAGCGGCATTAATTCAATTTGTCACACTTTACGAGTGCCCAACTTTTGCTCCATCTCCCCCTCTAGGTCTGCAGCTCCTGTTCAAGTCTCTGAGCTTCACAGCTTTACACTTTAGCCACAAAAAGTGGAGCAGCTGGTCAAGTGGTTGGGCGCCCTGTGGTATGCCATGCCATTTTCAATTTGACTATGCCGGAAGTTACCTGCTGGCGCCAGCCTCACTCTAACACACACTTACAGAGCAGCAGCAGCAGCAGCAGCAGCAGCTGGGCCGGCACTGAAGTCATTTCCTGTGCAGAGTCTGGCTGCCCTGCTGTCCAGTGGTTTTAAGTGTCCCATGTGGCCAGCAGGCACTAGAACTAGATTAAATTGGCATCTTTTGTTGTGGAGTGTCGAAGTGACTTTGTTTTCACATATGAGAGAGCGAGCAAATTAAAACTTGACTCATGTGTGTGCGAGATACTCTCTCTCCTTCTCTGTGTGTGTGTGTGTGTGTGCTTGTTTGTTTTAGCAAAAGTCCTTGGGGCATTGTAGCAGCTAGCTGAATGTTGACGTTTGCCAGCACACAAGCTGCCTTGGGAGCATTCTACGTTATGTTTGCAAACATTTTTGAAGCCCCTCTCGGTGATTCTCAGCCAGCATAGCTTGGGCATATCATCAAATTGCGACAATTTTGTCTGTGCGAACCTTTTTGAGCTTTAATAATAGGCTTGTATGTGGTGTAAGCATATCAAGGTCAGCAGCAGTTGCAGGCCCGTTGTGGGCGTGGCTAGTCGAAAGATTTCAATGATCGGCCAGTAAATTATTGTCTGCACAGATTGATTAGACATTCGAGTCTTAGTGTTAATAAATACTAATATATATTAATATATACTAAAATATATTAATATCTAAAAGATAAAAGAGAAAAGCTCGACTTTAAGCACTTCATAGATGTCTTTTGTTTCTTCTTTTGCCCCTCTACGCGATTCTCATGTCAGCTAGGCCCATTCATCAACGGCTTTAATTGATTGCCAGCGCTTCGTGTCGTTGCTGCCTTCGGCATTTTGGCCGCTTGCACAAATCGGCGATTAATTAAATATTTACAAGCTCAATTGGGCGGCAATGAATGCTAATTAATTTGTTATTTTAAGCTGAGCGGCGGCTGCTTCTTATCTTTACGCTTGACGTGAGCTGCGCGCGGCATTTCGATTGATTACGGCTGATGGAAGCTGGGTGCTGAGCAGTCCAACTGAAGGAAGCTGACAGACAGCAACCCTTTGAGCTGGCTGGACACTAATGCCGGGCACACTTCCGCATCGTTGCGATGCTTTTGGGTCTTGGCATGTCTAATTGAAAAACTTTGGAGCTGCAATGTTGCCAAAGTAAAACTGAAGCAACTGAATAAGTGCAAATTGCCAAAACTCAAATACAAACTGACATACACACACTCATACACGCACACAGAGACTCTGTCGAATAGTTATCAAACACACATGAAACAATTCAATAAATGTAACTAGATATGTTTTGTCAAGTTACAAAAGATTGCTGCTGCTGTTGTTGCTGCATTCGAAATGCGGTTAATTTTCTTGAAAGTTTTCGCCGAGTGCCAAATGGAACTTGCTGCCAAGTTTACAGCTGCGGTCGAAGAGACTAAGACTTCAGCATGGCTACTCTCTATGTACTCTGGTTAATGCAATCTGCCTGCCAAGTATCTAGTGATCTCGGATAGCCCACGCATACGCATGCCACACATTAGATGCTGCTTTGCTGGCCTTGCCATGGCTACTTTCAATTTCCTTTTGGCCAAGATTTTTAATTGCGCGATACGTTTCGCATATGAATTGTGGCCAGACGAAACAAACAAGTTAATTAAACGTTTCCGGGCAAAAGTTTTTGCATGTTATCTCTTCGTTGGCATCGTGCCACTCCTCCCACTATTTGCCGCCCCTCCGCTCGTTCAGTCGCTGAATGCTGCTTTTAATTACACAGATTTGTATGCCTTTCACTTTCGGCCCGAAACTTGTCTTGTATTACACGCTTTTGCGGCTGGGGTGCACAGTCGCCCGCTCAGTTTTATATATGTAAATTTATTATTTATTAACATTAATTATGTTGGTCAGTGTGCGTGTGGTAATTGCAGACGCCGTCATCTAACTGGCCCATTGTCGTCAAATTTCATCCGGCTATCTGGTTGGCTTTGCTGATGTCAGCGCTCCAATTAACTGGCAATTTGTATGGCTCATGGAATACATGATGATATACGATATCGCCTATAGCTGGCCTCATAAGCCTTGGTCAGTGGAAAGGTGAAAGCAGCTTCCACACTTATGACTGACTCAGAGTTATTTTCCTTTATCTAACACAAAATACAAAACTAGGTATAGTATAGAAAGTGTTCGCTTGTCTTCCTTCTGTATATCTCTCCGCATGTATGAAGCTCGCTTGAAATCTCACACATTCGATATGTTAGATCAGACACCAATGAAGTTTGTTTTAAGTCAAAGACAGCATTTATAATTTCTCCCAAATTGGTTCAAAATCTATCTTTTTGAGTCTTCACCATGGAGCTTAGAGTATTTTCTAGTCAGGCATTCGCACTCGGATTTGCTTAAAATATCACTAATGCCAGTACTGCTTTACCTCATACAATTGTCAAAGTAATTGATATACTCAAAGTCTTCTTCATCTTCAGTCTTGTTTGCCAACAATTCCAGCTGAAATTCTTGTGATTTCAATGGCGCTCAAAAGTAGGCAACGAATTTCGTCTGCTCGAATATTTGCCGTGTCTTTAAACACATTGTGCGAGTACTTCGTAGTCATTGAGCATTTAATAGTTTTACATGCAATTAACACTTAAAGCCAATTGGCACACACAGACAGATGTAGAGTGTGGGTGTGTGTGTGCGTGTGTTTAGCTGCTGTTGGCACTTGTCGTAGTACGTGTTAATAAAACTAATTTTATTAGCTAACTAGTGTAAGTAGCGGTTTCCACACGTTGTTTGTCTATAGCAGCCATTCCCTCGTGTCTGTGTGTGTGTGTGTATCTGTGTGTTGCCTAAAACAACAAAACGGAGCACACGTTTGGCATTAATTTAATCCTTCCGCAAAATAAAGTGATACCGCCAGCCACTAACAAGGCAAACACATTATATATTTATGCATACATCAGCACAGAGATACACACACACACACACGCACACACACACTCAATGAATTAGCTGTCTGTCGCGTTTGTGTGTTTGCATATGTGTGTGAGTGTTTTAATTGCTGTCTTCAAAGGCTGAGGTAAGAATAATTGCAAGATTGGGGATAATGTGTCAGGCTGAGTGCTGAGTGCTGTATGGGAGAGCAAGCTGCAAGCAGATTACATCAAAAGCCAAGCTCACAAGAGACACACACACACCCAACACACAGAGAGATAGAGACTCATTCACACTTTGAAGTGTCAACGGAGTATTGGAATGGGAAAACGCAACCACGTTATCCATCAAGACATCTTTCACTTTTGTCAGCGAAACAACAATGGCCTCTTAATTACGTGTGTGTCTCTTACTTTGTCTGTCTGTTAGTCAGTGTGTGTGTGTGTGTGTGTGGGTGTTGTGAGTGTTTGTCTAGGGCGCCAACAGTCTGATGTTTGCCTGACACTTTTGCTTTGCCACTCGCGCCACTTGTTGGGCAAGTTTTTCATCGACTTGGGCTACGGCTTTGAGTTGACTTTTTGAGGCCATAATTGGAGCAGCGTTTCTTTCTGGATTGAAGCATATTGCTGAAGTGCTTCCTGCAGGCCATGCAGCTGCAGACCAACAGGATGTTAATTTCAATTTAAATGCTTGCCAGCCCTGCTGTGTAGCTCCTTGTGTCCGATTGTCACATACGACGTCCTCAGCTGCAAGCGCTTTGCCTTGCTTCTTTGTTGCTTTCTGCTCGTTTGGCCAGCAGATGTCTCAAGGAGCGGCAACTGCTCAACTGCTCAACTGCTCTACTGTTCAACTGGTAAACAGCCTGCGGCCACTTTCGGTCAGTGAGCTAACCTTTGACCGCAAAGGCTGCTAGTCGCCTTGCTGCACTGCATTTCCGCCTCTCGATGCGCACTTTAATTAGATTCTCTCTGCACAAGCTCCGCAGGCCCAGCGGCCAGTCGTAGTCATACTTTGATAACTTCAAATGAATCCATTCACTCATACATAATTGAGTATAGCATTTAATTATAAACAGCATGCAGGCAGCAATTGTTATTCGTTGACTTCTAAAATATCTTTTATGTGTAATAAAGTGAAGTTTAACTTGGCTCCTCTTTACCCATAAGCCTTGCTTAGTTTAGCTCTATCTATTAGTGTATTTTTGCCCACAGTTCTCTTTAAGAGATTCTTTTATACATTTAGAAACCCTTTCATAGAAATATATAGATAGATATCTAGTTCAAATTTAAATATGCTAACAGACGAAGGCTGCAAAGCTTAAATTCTCTGGAGTGCAGAGGGATTTTATGAGCCTCAATTATTTTAGAATATAATTGATAATTGATTGGATATGTTAATGCTGGGCGACAGGTCCACTCACTAGTTGAGCTTACGAGTCTAAGACATTAAGCTGCAACAAATTGAACTAAATAAAAAAATTAAGAGTTCCTTTCTTTGAAGCCGAAGTCAAGAGATCTTGAACTTTGCAAGACTCTAGCTCGGATATTTCAGAATCAAATATATTTTTTGATTTCCAAGAAGATCGACAATATTGCCAGGTTGGCCACCGATCTAATAATATTATAGCAGTGTATTGATTCGGAGTATTGATGTGTGCTCACAAATATTCCATGTTTCAAAATATATACTCGATTGGAAAAAATTGCTTGACTCGAGCTTGGGTATTTTTTGCATGCCAGAAATTCATTTATTTACCATAATTTCCTAGTATCGCAGCTCTAAATAACCGCTTTAATCCAGTTGCCAGTAGCTGCTCATTTGGCTAATTAAAATGGTATGAACAAACAAGCGCCAACACACTTTTCCATACATGGCAAACACACAAATAAGAAGAGGAATAATGCAGAGTCAATTAGTGAATTATCGGCGGAGAATGAGATACTACCGTTCAGTGTAGCTGCTCAGCTGCTCAGCTGCGGATGTTTCCCTAGCTGCCTTCGTAAGCTCATAATTCATATATCGAACGGGCAAATCTTGAACGAACGCCGGAAATCACGTACCAACGGAAAAGTTGCCACGTTGCGTGTTGGATTTTAGCATTATTGTCCTTTAAGCTAAGACAGCACGAGTATCAGCAGCAGCATTCGCCCGCCCCTCCCCCCTTGCCCCTTTTCATCGACCACAACAGCTAATTAACGTTAATTTATTAAATCAGTGTGTAAGTAAAGGCATGCAGCAGGGGAGGGAGAGTGGGCGGACTGGCTGCCTGGATTAGTGGCTGCCGCAGGCAAAGATAAAAGTTTCACACGACTTACTCAGACTGCGGCCGGGGCTCAGGCTTATGGGGTACGCTTTTCTTAGCTGGAAAAGCATGAAAACCACACGCAGCAATTATTAATTCAATTATTTTAGCGCAAACAGCACCTAAGACGCTGCGCTCAGGACCAGAGCAGAGCGAAACTCGGGCAAAGACATAAATGCTTTGGTCTTATGGTGGGCGTGGCAGCCGAGTAAAGAAATGCGAAGCTGTCTTTGAGTGCGCTGCTGAAATAGAGCAGCACAAACACAATTAAGACAGCGAAGGCATCAAGAAAGAGCATAGCAGAGTAGCCATGGCAAGGGCATGCGAAATTTAATTAGCTACATTCCACACACAGAACCAGAGAGAGAGAGAGAGTGAGAGTGAGGGAGTGGTGTGTGTGAGAAGAAAGAGAATGTGACTATCCACCTGCTTAGGTGGAACTGCCCAATGGTCGTGCTAGTCGTGGTCATCGTCGCCGCCGGACATGCAAATTAATAACAGGCTTCCGTTTCCGTTCAAAAGTGAGCGACAAAATGTACGCAACTTCAGCTAAAATAATAATAATAAAATATAAGTGCAGCTCGAACACGGATTACGCTGCAAGTTTATTAGCATATATATTATATGATATATGGAATATATAATAAATTATTGTATGATTTTTGTGTATTATATAATATATTATTATAATATCAATTTCAAATGCATATATAAAGCGAAGCTTAAGCTCAAGAACTGATTTGACTCTGAGGCAAAAATATTATTAGAAATATAAAATGATATTTATATAAATATCAAAAATATATCACAAAAATATCTTTAATGAAAACATCCTAGTCTTGAAAGAGATAAGAAAATTGGAACTCTTGAAAAAACTTAAACTAAGAGGAAAAATTTCATAAATTTGATTTGAATGCTAAACTTGGCTTCGGAATCGCCTTCAACATCAAATTTACATATCAAGGATAATACCTATATCAAAGCGACTCTTGTTACCTATTTCCCTTGCCAAACGTTACATGTTGTGTCAGAGAGCTGAAATACCCGTGGCGCAGCTAACTTTAATAACAATCATAATGAGAGTCGTGACCGAAAAAAAAGAAGTGAAGGCAACACATCCGCAGCGACAAAACGTGTTCGTTACAACTTCCGTGGCGAATGTGACGCACTGTGCCAACCTGGGCACTATGTAAATGAACGGAAAGTAGGTATAATGCAAAAGTTTGCAACTTAAAGTCACCTGCGCTGGTTCCCAAAAGCCCCAGTTGTAGTTGAAGCAAAAGTTTACGAGCTGCGAGGGGAGTGGGGCTGGCCTGGCTGCTGGGTGCTGGGTCCCTTTTGTTTCAATTCACGGCGATTGCAAGTCAGCTCATCAGGCATCAGGTATAATTTGGCCAGGGACTATTTCATTTTACGGCCAAAGTGGCGCATTTGCATAAAGTTTTATTTTCTTTGACCCGCACTTGGGGATTTCCATTTGTCGCAGTCGCCAATTTCCATTTCATGTTTCCTTTTGCATTTGCTACTTTGTCTAGGACGCGACGTCTATGAAGTGATTTCCTTTTGCTTTGTTTCTTCTTCTTATGTTCTTTCTGTGCAGCTATTGAATTTCAATATCCTCTGGCTGGCTCAGCGGGGTCAGCGCTTTGTTTAAAGCTGCGGCCATATCCATATCCTCGCTTGAATAATATGCTGTGCATGCTAATACCGTTAGAGCTGTTTACACACCGTCACAGCAGCACACGTCATACGTCACGCCCCCTCACAGACACACACTCCCTTAACACACACACTCACACGCAGTTCCAATAAAAGGTAATTTGAAAATCAAACACTTGCCCCAAAAAAAAAAAAAAAAAGAAGAAAGTCTGTAGAAGTGGCAGCTATCGTCGTCGATTTGCCGTCTCACAGTAAATCCTTTCAATTGCTGCAATTTACAGGATAAATAGGATCAAAATCGAATTTAAATGGCAAACAAATTTTTCGTGATTTTGATTTTGTTGACAGAACTTTTCACTTATGTTGCAAAATAAGCAGATTATGTGATGACGGCGCTGGCGACGCTGCTCGGCAGGATAAGCGAACAAGGGTTGCGCCTTGTCTATTGAACACCTACAGCACGCACTCACATACACACTCGCACACACACTCACACACACATACACTCATACACTCTGTACACAGCTCGCGTTTCCCGTGTTTTTTTTTTTTGTGAGTGCTTGAAAATATTTCAATTAAGTGTTCACATGCACAGCTCAAGGAGCACGCATTAAATCATCAGAACTATCTATATATCCACTCATATATATGTTCATGTAGCTTGTATACCTAGCAATATCTATGCCCATGCCAAATGTGAACTCAGTCGATTTTATTTATTTTTACTCAAATAACTTTGTCGAGCGAAACTTTTGCAGAAGGCAGCCAACTTTCGACACGAGTCCTTGGAGCCTTCTCCTGGCAGCATAAACAAGATTAATTTCACATGTGCACGGTTCGACTGTGGGCCAAGGGGCCGACTTCGGCTGCTCAGTTATTACTTTGATTATGTTTATTTTAGTCATGAAATCCTAATGCCAGTGAGTTACTTGTGCACTTCTCGTTCATTTAATAAACTCGTAGACGAAGCGCGAAATTATTTTCACTGAATTTTCGCCTCACAATCATTGCTCTCAGAACTTTTCTGTGATTAGCCAAGTGAAAAAACATGAGATTAGGCAAAACTATTTACAACTTCATTAGTTCATGCAAACTATGTGAATATCTTGCTGAGGTGAGACGCAATTCTCAGCTTGAGCATTTCCAAGCGAATAGGAGTGTTTAAAGAAAAAGCTTCAGTTACAATTAATAATAATTTCTAAAATGAAAAAAAAAAATAACTTAATATAATTTTAAATGAAATTTATTCAGCAGCAGCTCTTCAGGCCAATTGGCTTGATCACAATCGGACCGCACGCAAGATTCAAGCATTCAAATGACCAAAACCATCTAGAAGTGCATCTGCCAATTTGGCGGTGCTCCAATAGAGCCACCAGCACCACTGGCACCACCAGCGTCACAAGCGAGCAAAGGCGAAAGCGAAAGCGGACAACTTAAGTGCTTTTAATTATGTCCACGTTCACTTTAAACCAAATATTGCAAGTTTCCGAAATACGCAAATCACGCTACGGCTGCCTCGACCACGACGCACTGCATCCGTCAGCTGGGTGGGGCGGGCAATTAAGAGCGAGCGGGCAGGAGAGACTGGAGGAGCTCTAAATAAAGCGTAACAATTTATGAAATTTTAATTTCTTACACTTAATAACACGCCGAGTTATGGGCCAGCAAATGCTCTGATGGCTGCAGCCGCAGCCACGTATAGAGACATCAACGTGAGTGGCCAGCGCAGGTGAAGCAAGAGGAGCGCAAGTGAAGGCAGCTCCGTCTGCTTGGTGGCAACTTGTGTGGCATGCCAGCAGACGGCTACGCCGAGCATAATTAGAGACGGTGCGCCAACGCGCTGCTGCGGCTGCTGCTGCTGCTGGTCGCTAAATTTGGCATTCGTTGCCGCCAGCATTTGCGATTAATCGCATTTATGATGTGTGAATTAGCGGCTACGTTACGCAAGCGAATTCTGATTTTTATTTTGTATTAATACACGCAAACACTCAGAATACAGACGCGGGGATTTAATACAAACGTGATTTTATGAGTCCGCTGTCTCCGGTTCGTCTAGCTCCAGGTCGAGGCGGCTCTGAGGCAGCGAGTTGATCGAACTGGACTCCGAGTTGGCCTGATCAGTCTGTTCGTCCTTGTCGTAGGTCATTGTGCTCAGGTCACAGATCATTTGGTCCATCAACTGCTGCTGCTGTGACTGGAACTCGGCCTGCATGCGTTGCTGCTCCTCTGCCTGCTGCGAGACCAAATGCTGGAACCGTTGCCGATGCTGCTCTTCCATGTCGTCCAGCAGCTTGCGCCTAATCAGCTCCGATGTGCTGCACTCAGCACTGGGAGCTGTCGCCGCCGCCTGAACGACATTGCTGTTCGATGGCGATTTCGTGGCTGTGGGCAGCCTGCCGCAGCTGCTGCTTGATTCGGCCTTCCTCAGCGCCGCGGCACGCTTGATTGTGGCACGTGGATCATAGCTGAGCCGACGCTGCGTGCTGCTGATCCTCGTGCTGCTATCGTTGGCGCCCTGCTGCACGGCGTTGGCATGCGAGGAGGCATGCGCCGCATAGCTGACAGTGCTGCGAGCGCGCGGCGTCCGCTTGCCGCTTTTGCTATTGCTCGAGCGCTTGGGCAGCGCGGACAGGACAGACTTATTGGTCCGCTGGTCCGGTGTCGAGTGCTGCTGCTTCACCTGTATCTTGCTGGGCGATGGAGCAACACTTGACACATTCAGATTCGACGTCTTTGTTGCAGCACTGGTCGGCGTACGGGGCACCACCACCGCCGGCTCAGCCGCCGCCGCCGCCGCCGCCGCCGAGGCCGCCACCTCCTTCTCCTGTGCACCCAACTCATAGTTAAGTGAGTAGGAGTGATAGCGCTTCCACAGCTGCGGATGCAGTCGCTCGCTGCGATAAGTGTCGTGGTCGCAGGGCGTCACATTATCAGCTCTCGGGCGCAGCGCAGGACTCGTGATCGCGCGGTGCAGCAGCTCGCGTTCTCGCCTGTTAATCGACAGCTTCAGCATCTGAGCGACGCTCAGCAGTTGCCTCATGGTCTGCATTCTGTTTGATAGTTTGCCGTCCTGATTCAGCTTATCAATGCCGTCTTGGTTGGGCTCGGACATAGTCGTTGCCAGCTCCTGAGATTGCAAAGGAAGGCACGGCAGACTTGGCACTTGTTTAGGCAAAGACTCGGCCGCTGCCAGTGTGGTGCTTAACATGGCGCCATACTTGGGCCCCACTTCTATAAGGAGTGCCTGTTGTGGCTTGAGCTGCAAGTATTCCTCGCACATCATTTGCTGTTTGACCGTTGATTTCGTCGGTTTGATGAACTTGATAATGGCATTGCATTTGTTGTCATAGATCAGCGTCTCCGAAAGCTGTAGCTGCTGCTTGATGCGGCCAACGACAGTCAGCGGCTGCTGCTTCAGCTCCGATCCACCCTCGGTGTTGGTACTCGCATCCATAAGGCTGCAACCGCTGCCGACTGCTACGTGCTTGTGCTTCAGAGTGTACCTCTTGGTCTCGCTTGGCGCCTGGGCCCGCTGTTCCACCTGATCCTCTATGGCCATGGCAGCGCGGCGAAGACTCTGCATCTCCTGGCGACGCTCAGGCGTCATCTGCATAGACGCAATGAGCTTCAAGACAATGAAACAGCTTTCAGCACTTACCAGGGGCGACAATATGGCCTTGCCATTGATTGTGTAGACGGACTTGAACCGATTGATTTCTTCCTGTTCCTCCTTCGATTGCTGATCAACCGCCTCGGCTATTTCCAATATGTACTCCATAGTAAGTCCGTTCGATTGCCAATTGCCTAGCCAGAAAATGTTTACTTGGATTTTGTGAATTTTTTCTGACGAGCGTAAGTTTAAAATCATTTGATAACTAAATAAAGTGACTTTGTTTACGGAAAACACTAGGCTTATTCTCTAGATACCCACTAACTACCACTTTTTACTAATATCTCTCAATTTATATTTAAATTGAAGCTGCAGCTCAGAGTAGATGCAGACTCTGCGTCTATCTGGTATACTCTGTCTGTCTTATGCACTCTTAATCTTTACAGGGTATGTGAACATTCCATTGTTAACTAAAACACTCGCATTGGTATGCACTGCACATGGCAGGACACACTGTACAGGCTGACAAATGTGACGGTCGTCGGCGTTGCTGAAGCGTGCCACAAGGTGCCAGCCGGCAGCAGCGGTCCACTGATGCGTTGCAGCAACAACAACACAAATAAAGTCCACTCCATTACCGGCGGCCACTCACTCACTCTCCCCCATCTCCCCATCTCCCTCACTCTTACTCACTCTCTCGCCTTCCTTCGCTCTATATGTGCCGCTGTGTGCTGTCCTTTGAGACGCAGCCAACGTTCTGTGCACTTCCGACCCAAAGCGTATATGTCGGAAATTTGTCTTGCGGGCTGGAGTGCTTGTAGGTGTGTGATTTGTTTTTTAAATTTCTGCAGCCTTGAAAGAAAAATGAAAAACGCAACGGTGTATATGGCAGGGGAAGGTGGAAGGGATGTGAAGGGCAGGGCAGGGCAGGGCAGGGCAGAGAATTCAAGCTGAGGTAAAGGGGGCACTGCTACTGGCCAATTTGTCGCATTGTCCACCCCTCCCGGTGGCTGGCAACTGGCAACTGGCAACTGGCAGGACCTGCCGAATTTTCTATTTGTATTTTGGCAATGGAGTCACGTAGCATTTCACTTGCATATTTGCCCAATGACATGCGACAATTTTCCACTAAATTTGGCATGTCAAACATATTTGCAGCCAGAAGGCAGGCGGAATGAAAAATAATTCAAATTAATACATTAACTGTTGGGCGAGTGGGCGGGTGGGCGAGAGGGCGGCTGTCAGGTAATAAAGCCCATTGTCGTTAACTCAGTTTGCCAAGGCTTTCGCCTCGTCTCAGCAATTTGCTTGAAGTGGCAATTCGGGAGCGTGCCAAGTGCCTCGATAACAGTTAACAGCCATTCGCCAAGAGGCAGGTGGGGCGGCCACAAAAGGTATTTATCTCATTGTGCAGATTAACTTGTTCTTGTCTGCAAATTAGGTAAGGCGTTGCCATGGGGCGACGTGAACTCAAACAAAGTACGTGCCACGCTGCGAACTTTGTTATTCACGAAAAAAAGAAATTAACATAACAATAAAGTCAGCAAATCTGTGCGAGGAGAGCTGTACTTACCTTGATTGGATTGACTTACCTTTGAAAACCGTTGAAAAGAATGTCTGCCTGTTACTCTTTGGCTCTGCCTGACTAATGTTTGATAAGTACAAATTTAATTAATCATTATAAGAGTCTATCAGCTAGCATTCGATCTGTGTGATGTGGGATATATATCTGACAGCATCAAACAGCTAGTGATGTGTCCCAAATATCGATAAGTCTAATCTGTCTGCTGCTTAGTCAGACTTCAAACCTGCAATCGCATTTCAATGTATATATTTGCATGCATATTCATTTGATATCCACACTTAACCTTTCAGCTGTCTGCTGGCTGCTCTTTGTCAGGAGTAGACGCTCGGTTACAGTTCATAAATTCAGGGAATTATGAGCCGTAACGTTGCGACTCCAAAGCGGAAGCGCGTTCATTGCAACGCCATGGCCATGGCCAGAATGCCCGAGCAGCCAACAGGTAATAACGGTTGCACGATTGGTTAGCCTGACAGTTTTTCTTTTAGAATTTATAAGCTGGTAGCTGGCTCAGCACTTTCATGTTGCCCACCTTTAACATTACATAGCGCTCAGTTGCGGTGCGCCCTGGTGGTGCGGCTTGCCACAAGTTGTCCTCATAAATTTGGTTTTTGTATAATATTTACTCAAAGGTCGTCGCATTTCTTTTGTCTACCGCATGGCATTTTATGGCAATTCAAAGTGCTAATGCTCTGTAAGTGCTCAATAAGGGGGTATGCTTGACTATTAGAATTGTCGCTGTGTAAGGAAAACACATATAGATCCTACTTTTTTCAACTACAGGCTTTCTATCTTTAGACTTCTCATCTATAGACTCGCCATCTATCGACTTTCCTTCTCTGGGCCTACCATCTATCGACTTTCTATCTTTATATTATCTTATCTAATCTTATATATAGGCTTCACATAAGGGAGTCTAGCCCCATCTATAGACTCCCCATTTAGAGGCTTTGCATTTGCAGACTTATATTCCAATAGGGATTCTATTATAAGCTCTTCCCTAGATCTCTTCCTTCCACAAGGTAAGCAAACACAAAGGAGGATTAAATATATTTGATAAGGAGAACCTTTTACTCCAATTTACAGATGATTTTCCAGTCGAGTATGCCAGGCTTGCTCGCGGTTGGCTGTCATGATTTTATGCCGCAGACAATATCGTCATTTTATGTTCGAGCAATCGATGAAAGTTTTACGATTCGCATTCAGCTCAATGTCGCGTTCGCATTGATTTTGTCAGCGGCTCAAGGTTCAGGCCATCAAAGACGGATGTCGAGGTTAAAGTTGAAGTTGAAGTTGAAGTCCGGGCGCGGCAATCGCTTTAATTGAGTTGCTGCTGCTGGTGCTGCTCATGCATATGCAAGACTCAATTAAAAGTGCGCCCAGAAAAACTGTAGACAAACAAACACAAGACCTAGCAGCCCCCTTTTTTGGCTGATGAGCTGCGTTGCAAGAAGTTGGCAACGTCTGCAACTGACTCGGCGAGCGTCTGCGGCGTTTTGTTGACATTTTGCGGTATGGAAAAAATTAAATTAAAATGCAAATTAGACAGTCGTGAGAGACAGACAAGACACCGATGCAGGCACAGTGACAAATTGTGGTAAACAAAAATGTTGCGCATACGCCCGGTGGGACGACCCCGTGACTTTATCAGCGTCACCTACGGCGAGGTCGGCCACGACTTACCTATTGCCTCTTGTATGCCTTGGCTTGCGACTCTTGCAAGCTCCCAATGCTGTTTAAGCTCAAGATGAATGTTGTTTTTCCTTTCTTTCCTTCTGCACTCTTGCCAACCTGTGGGCTCTGACGGTAAATTATGCAAAGCAGTTACGTAATGCGCTTGTTACAATAATTTAATCTTGTAATCTGTTGCTGTTGCTGCTGCTGTTGCGCTGCGGCAAGTGCCATAAATAATTCAGCTTCCTGACAGACACTTAACGTTGCATCTTCGAGAGCTGCCCCCAAAATGCCGGAGCACCAGCGCAGCATCTGCTTTACGTCTGCTCCCAGATGCTGCGAGCGGTTGATTTTTTGCATTTTTAATTTCAAGGTAAACAAACGACAAACAACTTCCAAGTCAAAACGGAATTCTAATGAGCTGTCTCAAGGTGAATGCCAGATGCCTTTACCTATCGGCCACTGCCAGCCAAATTGACATCTCAGCAAAGCGCGCACGTTAATTCAATTTCTGAGCTCAAAGAAAAATAAAACCAGTGAAAAGTTTTTAATGCCAGACCAAAGATAAACCAACCCTTTGACGGCGCTTCAGCACCCCTCAGAGAGGGTTGGCAAAATAACGAAAATATTATTTGTGGTGCGTAATTAGCTGCGAACTCTTTAAAGCGCCGCTTAAAGTGAACTCGCGCCACAAACGACAGGCCATAAATCAGCTGCAAATACGCAAATCCACTCCACAAATCGCAGACAACATAAAATTTCAATAACGCTTTAACCCAAATGCTTGTCACCATGCTGTAGCTGTATGTGTGTGTATGTAAGTGTCTGTCTGGAATGCTTGGCAAGGTGCACCGGCTGCTGTTGCTGTTGTTGCACAGACGAAACCAATAACAAACAACAAACGGAAGCAATACACGTTGACACGTCGAACGGATACAAATATGGCGCTGTTAGTTCCGCACCAAGACAAAGCCCGTGGCCTAATGTTACGGAAACTCTATTGAATTGCGATAAAAATCGCGTTTGCCTTGCCTTGTCCTCGTCTGCCACACACACACACACACGTGCAGAGTGAGCGAGACGGTAGCTAAGCCATTTTTAAAGCATACTTTGCGGCTTGTCAACAGGCAGCACAATTTATTGAAATTGCGCGCCAAAGAGTTGCAACATTTTGTTACTCTTTCTGTTTGGGTATTGCAACAAAGCCGTTAGATATGCCAGACTGAGGTATTACGAGCTTAAGCTCATATATTTTATGGGTAATTGGTCTTCAATTGTACGCTTTGACTTGAATAGATTTCAAATCATAATAAATATAATTATATAAATAGTATTTAAAATTTTTTCTATAATTTTTTTATATAGTAATTACAGTTTAGTGTTCGACTACTCTTGAGGCAGCCCAATCTATACAGTATTTAATTAATATACTTTCTTAAGGCTATGCACGTTAGCGAGCATAGAAGACGTTGCTTGGGGGAGGAGATAGAGTTATAGGTTCTAACTAACACAGGGAAGATTTAAGGGTATATTTGATCAATTTAAAGTCAAGACCTGGTCGTGTAGATCTTGAGAATGGAGTCTTTCTCATATAATTTGATGTCAAAGTCTTTTTTAATGACTTTTTCTAAAGCAATTGACAGATTTAGCAAATATTATTAGCTATTTTGAATACATTTAAATTGTGATTTTAAATTTATTTATTTTATTATGAATTTATTTATTTATGATTTCCAAACAGTCCAAGATCTTTTGCAGATATTTGGCTGAATGCCTTTTCACATTTCAGTTAGCGTCTACAGGGTTCAGCTTGATATGATTTCCCTTAGCTTCTAGTTTATTGTATGCTTGTGCTGACAATGTTCAATGCTATCGTTACGGTTATTGATTGACATTTTTTTGTGGAAGTTGCTTGTGGCCGTGTCTTTGCTTGCCAGAGACCAGACACCAGCTGCAGCTGCCATTTGCTGCCACAGGTTGCGCGCTGTTCATGCTCGCTTACAGTGTGATTTAGAGTATATTCGATTTCCAAGAGAGTTGAAACTTAACTTGTGCTTAACATTACCTCTGCTAGAGGTTTCTCTTGTATCTTGCGGCCTATGAGCGTGTGTTTGCCAGTCCATTATGCCCGCTTCTACTTTCTTACTTGTTTTTTGTTGACTTAGCTTGCATTTATCTCACTTGGCGTCACTGGCAGTGATCTACCTGTCTGCCTGCCACAAGGATACATTCGCAGCCTGCCCTGCTCCTTGACTCTGTCACTTGCAGCGGCTGCCAAAACGATACACAAATGCCACATCAATGTGCATTTCATTTAACTTGCCACGCCCGTGTGACTTTTAAGTGTTGCCTGAACACACGCACCGCACACACACACACAGTCGCCCGCACAGCCCTTTAGGCCAGCATTAGAAATTTGAGTGCTGGACATGACAGCTTCTGCATGAGCAACTTTAGCCCCTATGCCAAGAGCCAAAGTCAATGCCCAACTCTGCGTATGTTGTAGGTGTGTGCTATAAGGTATTATCTCTTGTGTGTGCGTGTGTATGTATATCATCATGTTCTACGCAGCTTTCGAGCCCAATGCTGTTGCTGGTGCTGGGCCAAAGTTTGTGTTTGTCATTGTTAAATTTTGCGCTCGAACGATCTGCAACGAATGACATCCGTACGGCAAGTTACTTTTTGATTTACAGTATGCTACTTTTTGTTCATCAAACGCCTGGCTGGTCCTGCCTGCTGCTGCTGCTGCTGACCCAACTCCTGCTCGGCTGTTTCCTTCAGCTGGTCGAAGGTGCAGCGCAAAGGTTGTTGGCTGTTGCTTGTTGGTTGTCGGTTGTCGGTTGTCGGTTGCCGGCTGGTTGTTAGCTGTCGTTAGCATTTGGTTTAAATTGCGCAAAATGCGTGTAATTGCTGGAACTGACGATTGACTGAGCCCGTGTCCGCCAACGAGACGATTAAGTGGGGGCCGAGCACTGTTTAGTTGCAGCTGCTGTCCGACTTAGCCCCGAAGATTTAAAGTTTCTGATTTGATTCGATTTCGTTTGCCTGTTGACTATCCACAGTAATTATGGGCGCATTGTTGTGCAAAAATTGAGTTTCAGTTTTCGGGCTCTCGAATTTGTTTAGCCATAAACTTGTGCCAACTAGTTTCAGGGCTTTGTGCGCCTCTTCCTCTTCGTCTCTGCTATGACTTTGGGCTTCAACTTCTGCCGAGATGTTGCCATTTCCGCAGCCGAGCAACTGAAGGTGTCTTAAAAAGCAGCTAAAGTTCTTGTTCTTGCATTGAAACTTAATCAAATATCAAACTATATTTAGTAAATTAAAGCTCAATATCTCGCTCTTTTTATTTGCAGTTCAATTACTTGTATTAGAGTTCGATTAGAATGATATTTAACGATTCTTTGGTCTCTTTTAGCAAATCAGAATTAGGTCATATAGATTATTAATTAATTTCTGCCTTAGTCCAGACCTCAGTCACTCAATCAGCCATTCCTTAAGTAATCAATCAGTAAATGCTATTAAAAGACAATTTGAATAATTTGTGAATTAGATAATAAGTCTGAGAGTCAGTCCATAGTCTGTCAATCAATCAATCAATCAGTCAGTCATTCACTTATTCTGATTCAAATCAGACTTATGCCAATTAACGAAACGTTCATTCGTCTAAGTATTATTTCGTAAGGCAGTCAATCAGTCAATCAGTTAAACAGTCAATCATGTCAATCTGAAGTCAGTCATCAGTCAATCACTTAATAAGCCAGTGAATGTATCGTTTAGTCAGCCAATCATTTAGTCGATTAATCAGTTAATCAGTCAATCAATCCATCAATCAGCCATCAATTCTTTCAATAGTTAGTTAGGAACTGATTTAAGCATTCATTCAATCAGTCATTCAAGAGTCAAATAGTGTTCGCCTTTAGTTCAGTCAGTCAATCAATGAGTGAATAAGTCAGTGGCAGTTGCCTTACCTGATTATTTGTCAATCCGCTCTGCATGTCAGTCAATCAAACAGTGTCAATCGGATTGTTTGTGAACTAATCAGTCAATCAATCTATAAGACTGTTTTAAAGTCAGTCAATCAATGTGTGAATCAGTCAGTGGCAGTCACTTAATCTGACAATCAGTCAATCACATATTTAGTTGGTCAGTCTCCATCTCAATCAATCAATCATACAACCAGTCAATCAGGCTTATTTAGGCAATTGATTGTTAGTCAAGCAATCATTGAATCAATCAGTTTTAAACGGAGTCAATCAATGTATTCAACAAAGTCTGTCAATCATTCACTTCGCCAAGCATGATTAATTCTCTTCTGTATACCATTTATATGAATATATTTATATATATATATGTATATATATGATGTATGCTAATCCAAACAATTTATGGTTTCTGCAGACCCTCGCTACCGCGCTGCAATCTCAGTCCTGGCCAGCAGCAGCAACAACAATTAACGCGTTTTTATTGCACTTCCACCGCAACGAGCAATGCATCATTCAAAAATTTGTCAATAGAGACCGCAGCACATTTAATATATATATATATATATATTTATGTATGTGCATATGTTTGTATAGGTATAAGCCAGTGGACGTGGCACTTGCTTCACGCCAGGCCTACTCCAGCTACTGGTGGCAGTCCCTATAGGTATTTGTTTTTATTACATATCAGGGCGGCACGATCGACGGCATAGGCCGTGCGCAGGCGAAGAAGCGCTATTTAATAATATAAAAGCAATATTTTTGTGACCAAAACAATAAAGTCGGGCTGTCATTGATTTATTTGTCTGCTGCGTGGCCAACACACAATAAACTGAACGCGAAATGCACTCGCACAATGCACAAAGTGGGCACCGGCAGCGGCAGCGGCACCGCCACAGGCAGTTGCACTACCTCAGCGGTGGGTTCAGAGTGCTGCCTCCATTAGCACCAGCACCAGCAGCAGTAGCATCAGCATCAGCATCAGCATCAGCACCAGCAGCAGCAGCAGCAGCATCACTGGAGTCTCCCTTCCACCCCACGCAAACATAATTCATTTCCGCTTATTGTCAGCGACGCTTTTGCATTTAAAATAACACAAAAACCCAAAAATCTCAAGTGTAAAAATATATATGGAAAAAGTAAAAAAGGACTTGGCTGGCGAACAATGCAGGTAAATTGAGTGCAGATGGCGTTTGAGTCCTTTGTCCTTGGCGGCACTGCGAATGCGTGGATGCGTAATAAAGTTCGAACAGCAACAAATTGGCAGCGAAATGCAAATGAAAATGCATTGACTTATTGAACAATTGGGCGGACGAACTAGGTGACAGCAGGAGCAGAGGCGAGCAGCAGCGAGGAGAGCAGCAGGCCAGCCTCTTGCTAGAGTGAACTGCGTCCAGGGATGACATAATTAAATCCATGCACTAATTAAATTTCCCAAAAACTCTATGCAAATGCCGGCAAATAAAGCGTCAACTTTTGGCAACTACCTTAATTGCATGAGATAAGCCGTTAGACGGGGCGCATACGTAATGCAAATTATTTTCAACATTTCACATTTAATTGCAAGGCGGTCGTCGGACATGTCCACATAAGGGTTCCAGCTGCAGAAGGATGCCACATTCATTAAGCAACCCTTGAGCGGGTTTCCCTTGGCTGGGGTTAAGAGGAAGGGACGGCACTGAGCTGGGCTGGAGTGGTCAAGTATCCCGTGTCGTGTGTCCCCTGTCCGAAATGCGGCATACATGGCATACCAGCTGAAAATTAAGTTTTCGCATTTTCCACCTTTTTTTCCATTTTGTGTGTGCTTTGGCCAAAGTCCAGTTGATAATCCCGGCATAATGCGCTTTTATTTGAAATAATAATGTTGATGCCGACATCGGTCTGGGCTCATTAAATGTGAAAGACTAAAAAATAGCAGGAGACAAACAGCCCAGCTCTGGCTAGGTGTAAACGTGTGTAAGCCAGCTGAGCTGGGTTCTGCTCCCTTCTTTTTTGGTTTTTTTTTTTGGCTCGGAGCTATTCGGGCTCATTGTCAACCGCAAAATTGTTGCATGAGGTGTCAAAGTTCATATCGAATCGCCCTGGCGCCCCCGGCCCTTGACGTGTCCAAATTAATTTCCATGTCCATGTCCTTGTCCATATGTGCTGAAGTCCGAGTGTGTTATGCGCTCGGTGGCAAACGTTTGTTTAATTGCTAAAATTTTCCAGCAAATTAAGTTTGATGCGTGGCCCGCCGGACCTTTAAGCCATGCCTGGCCTGGCGACATAAATATTTCTGAGGTGTAAATTGTTGAAATGCCTGCGAGATGCGAACTGTGAGATGACTAACGCAGGCGCATAAATTTGGCAATGGATGGGCTGAGTGGTGGGGCGGGGGCGCGGTTAACCAGAGCCACAATAAATCTCACGAAAAACGATTTAAAATTTTGTACTTTCACTCGAGACACACACACTATGTGTGTGTAGAGGTATGTGTATAGTTCCATAATCCCTTGGCCCAACTGCTTTCTTAACTTTCAGCTTGGCAAGCAAAATTCTTGCGGCGTTGCCTTTTGGTTGCCTCTGAATGCGCCCCGAAAATAATTTATCATTTTCACTTTGAATTTTGTGTGAAAATTCACTTGGGTGTGCGTGTGTGTGTGTAGCCGGCTGTTGTCAGACTTGACACTGGAATACCCCCGCTCTTAACAACGTCTAACCCACCAAGTGGCACGTTGACTTGTCACCACATTTGCTGCTACCTTTTTGCAACCACCCGCCCATCCACTGGCTGGCGGTTGGTGGTTTAAAGTTTTGTCAACTGTTTTTAGTAATTTAAAGTTTTTTATTTGTATATTTTGCATTGCTCGTTTATAGTTTTCGCTTTTAATTTGCATTGTTGAAATGCCATTGGCATTGGGCCCTTGGCCCGGTACCTGGCTCGGACTCCAGCGCCAGACCGAGCTCTGTAAAATACCTCAACATTAAAATGCCATTAATGCATTTGCGTAATGTTGTGTGTAATATTCAGCCGCCTCCATAGCCACGCCTCTCTGCCTCCTTTTTTTGGCACACCTCATTGAAAGCCCATTAAAGTGACTTATGTGATGGCGCGGCTCCGGCTGCGGCTCCAGCTCCGGCTCTGACTCCAAGTGGCACTCGCATTGCAATTGGAATACGTTCGCTCTGGGGGCCCATGTAAAAATTGCATTAAAAGGGCTGGCAAAGTGCGCTAGGTGGGCGTGGCCTGGCGATTTCGGCCGGGCAACAGCGGCATGCATTTGTCTTATCAGCAGGCTACATTGGCATTGGCAATGGCATTGGCATTGCCAGCCGATACTCCTGCTGCCCATCGGCACATTTGCCTGACCATAATGAGCGGCAATTACCGCATCGGCCGCAATTTGCATTACATACTGTGAAAATGTTGCAACAGCGAGTGCAACGGTGTGGCAGTCGAGTGGGAGTGTGTGTGCCTCTCTCTCTGTGTGTGTGTATGTAAACACTGTGCTATCCTTTATCAACAGCAGCAGCAACAACAACAGCTACAGACACAACAATGGCATTGGCAATAGGAAAGGGCCATATTTAATTGCGACTACTTAAGCGCTAAAGGGAACCGCCATAAAAAGTTTAAAAATATCTGACGACCTGAAAGTCACGTGCTTTATCTCTTCATGGCAGAGTTACCTGTTTTAGCTGGGCAGGTGCTTTGTTTAGACTCAAATAATTTAAATAGATTGTGCTTAACGTATGTGTAAAAGAGATGTTCAATAGCAAGTTAAAGGCAAGATGCTTAGCTTATTAAATGTTGGGCTTTTAAGGTGTGACACAGAGAGCAAGCATCTGAAAGACCCAGACTTAGACTTAGCTTTTCCATAACGCAACACTTCTAATATCAGAGATATTATTAGTATTAGAGAAAGCAAGAGTTTATTCCTATGAGTCTGTTCCGCTTTAAATGAGAAATGAAAATTAGATTCATAAATATTCCTATGCAACGAGACAGCTTTGATTCCATAGAGCATAAATTTCAAAACCAAAAGTTTACTCAATGCAGTTCAATCTAATTCTCAGTCTATTTCCATGCTAGCTATGATCAGTCAGTGTAAGACTAACAATTTTGTGTTTATATATATATATTTGAATCAGTATCTTCATATCTATATACATCTCTGGATCTTGAATGCCTATGAAATGCTTACTCAATCCAACTACCTCTCAAGTCAGCTTTAGTCATTCTCGCGCACTGCTGGGTATATGTGGGGCTATCAAGATTGAGTGGCATCTCTTCATCTGGTTAGCCGCAAGCAGCTTGTACGTAATCCAACTAAGTTGCTTCAATTTAAATACCGCTAAATCAACAACTGCCACTTTATATTGAGCCACAGCAGCGAGCAGACGTTGCTGGAATAAAAAGCACAAAATTAAATAAACTGCGAGTAAAATTAAAAGTAACAGAGGCAAAAGCAAACACCCACACATACACCTACACACACACACACACACCTCCGTCCAACTCTCGGCTGTGCCATTCCAACTAGGACTTGTTCAACTTTCGGTACAATTTTTACGCTTCTTTTACTTCATTTTCAATGCATTTAACTTGAGTGACTCTTTAATCCTTGTAAGTATCTTAACTTGAGTGTGCGCGTGCAGGCGGGACGTGGGGCAAGGGGCGTGCCAACAGTACGGTTGCCTTTCAACTCAGCTGGCAGGAGCAGCGTCTTCGGCTTCACTGCTACGTCTTCGTCCTGTTTCCTGGTCGCATTTTGTGCTACAATATTTATTTACCTTGCGCCTTTTGTGCCCACGTGCAACGTCTTCGGCTTCGCCTTTGGCTGCTGCTGTCGTCGCTGTAGCTACGTGCAGAAACAGACCCAGACTCAGACCAAATCCAACTCCGATGGGTGCGTCAAAACGTCTGCCACTTGGCATATTTTAAATACATTTCATGCGCTCCTGAGTTTCGGTTGCCGCCTCTGCTCCAGCTCCTGCTGCTGTTCCTCAAGGATATTTACTTCTTGAAAATATGTTTACTCGTGTTGTGCATATTTTAATCGTTTACTTTGCCGTCGACTTTGCCGACTGTGTGCTGCTTGTTTAACTTGCGTTTAAGTTAAATAAGCCATGCGAGTCCTCTCGCCTCTATCTGTCTTCCGTGTCTCCAACTAATTTAGCCCGGCTTTAATGCCAATCGTCGACTCCAGTTATTAGCATATTGCGGAGCTACTCATAATTGTTATAATAACCCAGCCACAAATTGCAGCCAAGCTGCAACATAAATTAGACATCGCAGCGCGACGCATAAATAACGCGTGTTCTGCCACATTTACAGCGCCGGCTGGACTAATAGAAACATCCGCTGCAGTTATCTCACGTAGCCGCCTGCCACAAAGCGCGGTTCGTGGCCAGAGAATATGCCACCAAGCGTTGCATGCCACACGGACAATGCAGCAGCTAACCGAATGGCAAACGGCAAATGGCAAACGGCAAACAGCAAACAGGTGTTGGTTATTTATCTGGCTCTACTTTGTTTCTAATGGATTCTAATGAGCACGCTGAAAGAGACCCATTCACAGATACAGTGGGAAGACACAGATACAGTTGGCCAACTGCCTCTGGCAGTTCGTTAGAGCACGCGGCCCGCTTCAACGCGTTCCAACTGCTTCGTCTTCCTCTGCCTCGTTCCCTGCTTCGTTCCCTTAACAAATATCTTGAGGTGAGCTGCAATTGCAATTTAGACAGCCAAATATATGTATATCTACTACATAAAGAGTGAAGCATCTGAAGTTTTTGGCGCTCGAATAGCCAGCGGGCTCTGCGCTTTATTTACCAAAGTTCTAGCTCGCTTTGAAATGTTGCGGCACTCACCTCGCAGGGATGTGAGAACATGTGAGCACAGCGGCGAGCTTTAAATTACTTTAGATATCTAAACAGACAAGAATGTGTGTGAGAGACAGAGAGAGAGAGAGAGAGAGAGAGAGAGAGAGACGATTCAATCGCTTGTTCATTAACTTAAACATTAAACGAAGAATGGCAGCGAGACAGAAAATGGAGTGCAATGAAGAGGGAGAGAGAGGTGGAAGTGATACGGGGGAATGACAGGGAGAGAGACAGAGGATAGAGAGAGCGCGTGAGACAAAGATAAAGATAGAGAAAGATTAGAAAATAGAGATAGAAAGAGTGAGATAAAGAGAGAATGCGACATGAGACAGAGAATGAAAAATTTCAAGGTAAATGTGCGAAAAGTTCGAAAGAAGGAACGAGAGCGAATTAAAGATAGAGAAAGAATAGACAGCGAGAGCGAGAGAGGGAGAAAGATGGAGATAGAAAAAGAAAAAGAGTGGCAGAAAAATATAAATAGAGAAAGATTGAGAGAAAGATAGAAAAATGGAGAGATAGATAAACTAAGAGACAGAGAAAGATGGAAGAATAGAAAGATGTAGGGAGAGAGGGAAAGAAAGACAGAGAGAGATTGAGAACGATAGAGAAACAGAGATAAGTTAGATATAGAAAGAGAGAGGTAGAAAGATAGAGTTGTAAATATAGATAAAGATATAGGTATGTATAGCAAGAGAAAGATAGTTAACGAAAAGTAAGTGAGACAGAGAAAGAGAGAAAAATGAAGAAGAGAGTGAGAGAGTTAGAAGAGCGAGATAGCTCAACTGAAGTGACAGAGATGGTTTTATCGATATAATCCAAAATAAAATATTCTATTTTTTCTATTTTGAAATATATATAAAATACTTCGTTAATCTTGAATTCAAAATCTTATAATATAATTGAAGCACACATTATTCGTAGGTAAGTTACTTAGGAGAAGGCCCCCGTCTCTGACGCATTCATAAAATATTTGCACTTTGATTGCTAAGTAAAACTTTGGCCAAGACCTTATGAAGAGTCCTCAGCCCACTTCGGCTTCGGCTTCAGCTTCATATTCTGGAGCCAGCCGAAATTATTTCAATTAAGTTTCTTACAAATAGCCCCGCCCTCCTTGAGCTGCGGGCAGTGGGCGGACTGTGGACCATAGGCTGTGGGCTGTGGGCTGTTGGACCCACTTTTATTAGGTTGGGCTGAAATTTATTGCCAGGTTCGATGGTTGGCAAAGTTTTTATTGCACGCGCCAGGAATTTGCCAGTTGTCGTTGTTGTTGTTTGTTGGCTTTTGATTATTCAAATTACGCTTAATTGTTAAGGTGGCCATAACGCTCGGAAAAGGCAGCGTGAAAGGGTTTACTTTAAGTGCTGCCACTCAACTTAAAGTCTCAAAAACTTTGAAGGCCTTGAGGGGATTACATTAAACTGAGTGTGCTTAGAATAGTGCATTACGTCTGATTGGAAAGATTATGATGAAGATGGCTGTTATTGATCATCATCTCAGCTTAAGTCTATCACGTATTCCTCCTCTGTGTCATCTTTAAATTATTTTAAAGTGCAATCCTGTTTATGCCTTTTAGAGTTGAACTCAATTGTTTTTCAGCTGGTTTTTGTTTATAGTGCAAGCCTCAGAACGGAAATGCTTCAAGCGTCATTTTTGTTGGGCAAATAAAAAAATCATTTGCGGTATGCTTATTTTTTTGCCGCTACTGTATTGTTACATTTCTATGCGATGCGCTAGTGGCTAAGGGGCACAGTTGACCAACGTAAAATGGCGCGAAATTCGTGCATTAAATGGACTGAACTTCCGGTGTGTAAAATCGCCACACACACGCACACACATACGACCAATACAAATACATATTGAGCTGCATGAAGAGCGCTTGTTCAATGGCTGAGTGTGTTTTTCTGGCCATATGTGAGTTGCTGTTTTGTGGGCGCTGACAAAAGCGCAACAAAAAGTGTGGCGACATTTGGGGGCATGGGCAATAGCAAAGCAACTGTAAATTTATGCCCAGTGCAATAATCCATTTTTGGCCGCCCATCAGCAACAACAGCAACAGCAACTGCAACAAGAGCAACATTTGAGGGTCCATTGTTTCCGCGCTAATTGTTTGGCTTTTTGACCAATTTGCTGCTGCGGCGACTTGGCCTAAGAGTTTAGCCAACTACAGTTTATTTTTTCTATATATTTTTTGGCCATTACTAACACACACACACACACACACACACAGAGGCACACACGAAGAGCACCCTTTCCGCCTGGTCGCCCTGGGTCGCAGCTGCCTGTCGTGGATTGCAATTATTTTGCAAACAATGAAAATTGTTGCTGCGTGTGCAAACATAAAATCAAATTGTGCGTAGGTGTGTGCAGCTGTTACAGCTAAAGATACACGAACACAATGTTACAGTTGCGGATACATTTACAGCCACAGCCACGGCAGAGACACAGCTACACTTGCTTGGTAAGGTGTGGCGACTGTGTGTGTGTGTGTGTGTCTGGGGGACGCAGCTGGCATTTGTAGCATTTGCCTTGATTTGATTACATTCAGATACACCTAACAGGAGAGCGATTGGGGGCGTGTGGCAGCTCAATAGATATGCAAATGTGTTTTTTTTGGGACGCGCCAGACAACAGGTGATGGCCACATAAAAATGCCAATCGATATATATTTATATATACTTAAATAAAAATATATATAGACGTGTGCTTTGCTTTGATAATAAAGTGTGAATCGCTGGCAGCAGCAGCCACAGCATGAGTTGGCTAAATTAATCACTGGGCTGTACATATATCAAAATAAACAGATCATGACAAATGCAGCGCGTTAATCGTGCAGAACTCATGCTCTCTCTCTCACTCTCACGCTCTCCCTCTCGCTGTCTCGCTCTTTCGATCACTATCTGCGTGCTTACCTCGTCGTGCTGGCTGCTGTTAGCGTCTATTTCTTTGTCTCTGGCTGCTCTTTTAATTAAAATAATTTCTGGCTGCACTTTTTTCCACGTGAAATTCCGCATTGCAGCAGACGACAAGAACATAGCCGCTGTCATGTTCGCTTGTCTAGCAATGTGTTCGGACCCAGACCCAGTACCAGGAGCAGCACCAGCTCCAACTCCAAAAGCAGACGAACGGCAAACGCATAAATTATGCTTTGTTGACAACGCAGCCGGCACTTTGAGGCTGAGGTGCCAAAGGTACAAAAACTCTTTAAAACATTTCTTGGCAAAACAAATGCCACGGCTTCTTCTGCGCTGTGCGCTGCTTGCTCTGCTCTGGTCTGCTGTCTCGAATGGACTTTTAATTGTCGAATCTCGACATAAATCAGGCAAGCGATGCGCGTGATTTGAGCTGAGTTCTGTAACATTTAATGTTAATTTCTCCTAGCCTGGTCAGCAGGTAACGCACGAATTCATTGTAATCATGTTGCCTGGCACAAGCGGCAGCTCAACTGGCTCCGCCTGCTCCTGCTGCGTCTCTTCATTAACCAAAAAAAGACTCTTGTTTTGGCTAACAGCCAAATGGCCAGACAATCAGACAGCCTGGCAAAGCATCTTTAAAGTGCGCCACAGACACAAGTTGCTGCAATCTTTAGCCAGCCAGCCAGCCAGCCTGCCACGCCCCTTTCGCTGCATTCACCTCAGCATGGACATCTGTGTTGGCTGTGCAAAATGTTTTGCATTTCAAATTGCATTTTAATCGCATTTCAACCTGAAATGCCATTAGACATAATTCGTTTAGCTGCATTTGTCATTGGCCAGCAAATCATTTCGATATGGCCAGTGCCACGCCCTCGCCCATGCACGATAAGCCGCCCACCGATTGTGATTCACTTGAACAGAATTTGCCAACCGCACGTAAATCAACTTTGCCATTGATTTCGGCTGACATTCGCTCCACTGGACTCTGGACAGTTGTCAGTTAGAGGACGTACTGTTCAGATTATGCGCATGGCATCCATCCGTTAGCCCAATCTCATGCACGCACACATACACACACACACAGGCACAGGCATGTCAAATTTGTCATTTTGTAATTGATTGTGAGCCGATTGCAGACGCAATCGAATGACATTTAATCAATTTATGTTTGGCTCATTTCTAATCAAGCGAATGCCCCAAACATTTTGCATTTCATTTAAGTGTTGGCACCTGCCCGACCACGATTGTATAAATACGCACTGCATGATATTTTATTTGTGAGCATTTGGTTACAAGGTAAGCGGCAGACGTGTTGAAAGGCGGGTCAGGCAGAGTCCAAGTGCCTTGGCAGCCAGCTAACTGTATCAAGACAGACGGACAGCCTCTGTGCCTACTAAACTTAAATAGCTTAAATCTCAACACACACACGCACACACATTATTGCACTCTCGGACTCTCAATTATCGATTTTCTTAAGCATTTACATTGTTGAACCAAATAATAGAAAAAAGAGAAAATATGCGAAAAGAAAGAGGACAAACTGTGCTTGCTCTGCACTCTTAAATTTAATTTATTTAAATTTATTTTTATTATATATCCAGAAAATATTGTATATATTTATTGCAAATATCAAAATTTATGTTACAATTTGAATTTATTTATTTTTAACTTATTTAATAATACTTCCTATATAGAGAAGCAAGAAAAAGAAGAGAATTCTGTGGGTAAGACAATCGCATAATTCTTATGTATTTTTTATTGCAATGTTTAAGAATAAATATATATATTATATTGATATATACAATTCCCTATTAGTTAGCAAATTCATATGACTTTCTGCATGCAGTGTATATAGAATCAAATTGACCCTGAGAGTGCGACGCTGCTGCTGCGTAGAGCGAAGAAACGAAGACGACGCGCCAAGCGAATTTGTGCGCTTGAGTGCGTGCATAAATTTCTTGTGCTTTTTGCTGGCTATTATTTACATTACACACACATGCACACACACACACATATGAGTGGGTGTGTTTCTGTACAGCTGTGCGAAAAACTCAATTTCCTGCGACGGACACAGGCACATCAAATGCTTTACGGCCGCGCGTAGCTCTCCACTGCCATCCACACCCAACACACGTTGCGGCACGGCACCCACTTGGCCACCACCGTTGACCTCATTGCCAGGGCCCGTCTGGGAGCGTCTGCCTCGGCTACGTTCTTCATATTTCGCATGTAATGTGTGTAATCAAAGTAGCAAAATCCAAATCATATTTCCTTCATTGACCACAAAATGTGTGTGAGTCTGCAACCCTTTTATTTTTCTTCTTTTTTCGCCTGTGCATAAAACATTTTGCTAGATTTTCACAATCAACGTTGGTTACAGCCTTACAGCCGACATTTCTTAACCTTGTTTGATTTTTATTCCATTTATTTATTTTATTTCTTCTCGTTTTCTCTATGTGTGTGGGGCAAAAATTATTGGTCTGCGCATATGTAATCATCTCTGTGTGGTGCTGGGAGTATCATAAAGTGCACACAATCAAAATGAAATACGTTTTAGGTACGTTTTGGTCTACACACTCGACGGGGCAGAGTCGACTGCACAATGAGCTACCTGTGGGAGCAGCAGATGTGAAATGTTCTCTTTGTTATTCATGCGGAATCTCAATAAATTTCCCACTGCAGCGCATTCCAGCTTCGGCTATGCTCTGAAAACTAGTTGGCCATTGCATGGCATTTCGCATATGTTAGCAAATTTTTGTTGTTGTCGATGAGTTCGCTTTAGTTAAAGGTGTTCGGTTGCCAGGGAGCCGGGCAGGCACTGTGCCCGCTGGCCATTTGCTTGCTGCTGTGTCAAAACTTTAATACGAAATCTTTGAAGCTGTTGAGCTGCTCAAACTTTGCAGCTGCCCGAAAATATTCTCATTTGTGGTCAAGCAAAAGTTTTATTTGAGTTAGTTTCAGTTGCGAAATTCAATTAAATCTACGCATTAAGCACGCTGCACTGCACAGCGCCAGCTGACCCTTTCGAAGGCCCTTTCTTTGCATGCCAACAAAAGGTGCACCGAGTGGATTGTAAACAAATTATCAAAAGTGCTTAGTCAGCAGCCGAGTAGGAGTAGGAGTTGTAGCTGGATTTAATCGGGAGCATCAGTAGCTAACGCACACGTTTCTTCGTGGTAAGCGCCAGTTCATTATTAAAACTTTTAAAAGCAGATAAGTGCACAGACTGATAGAGATACTAAGCACTGATACATACACACACACACACACACACACTTACACACGCTGGTTAACAAGGCAGCGATAACGATATCCTAAGCAGCAGGCGGCTGCCACCACGTTTCTGGCAACGTGGGCGCCACTTCACCTCTAATTGAAACATTAAGTTGCACGTCACGTACGCGGTGTCAGACACTAGACGCCCGTTGGACGTGGGGCGCGGGGCTTGGCGCCTAGGAGTATGCTAAAATTGTGCTTGGCTCTTACCTAGCCCAAAACATACCTCAGCCAACGAGGCTGAGCAGGACGTTAGCTGGAACGACTATCAACCACTCAGCACTTTATTTTTTCCATGTTGGCATTTTAAAAAGCATTTAAGCCACCAAGGTAGGGGCTGAGCTAGGTTGGCTGGGGTCTCGTGTTGGTTTTTGTTAAGTGTGTAAAGTGATTACGCCGGAAATTTGTTTGTCTATGATTCTGCATACGTGTGGGTCGACCCGAGCAGTCATGGCTCATGGCTCATAGCTCATGGCAGAATGTAAGTCCTAACTGAACGACATGTTTATTGGCAGTCATTAGAACATCAGCCCAATGAAACTAGTAACCCATTTAGTCTATGTGAATTGAATACTCGAATTTACAATGTGTTTACATTTGAATATATATAATTTAATCCCATCTGCATGTCTCAATGCAATAGAGACAATGAAATGTACAGTTTTTAACTATTTTACTCTATGCTGCAGTGGCCTCCAGCTTCCTACAACGTCTATGAAACATGTTGGCGCGTTCGTTTATCCATTGGGTGAATACTGCTGGGAACAATGGATTTAAGTAAAGAAAAGGACTATCTGGTATTGGTAGATATATTACTCCACTTGGAGCCAACTAGGACTGGGCAGCCTCCATGCAAAGTTCTGGGGTCGCGATTTCCGTTATGCTTTATGTTGTACCAGAAGAGCGCACTTCCGCGCTTGGGGCTAACAGCCTGCTTAAGGACAGGGAATACGGTGGCGCCTCCCTGCTCTACATCAGTCATCTGCAATACAGAATTTAAAAGAAATTAAATAGATCTCACGACAGCTCACGTACATAGAATAAAACCGTGGCCATGCGATTATCTGTCACCTGAAAAGAAATGGCAAAGTTTATGACTGGAATAGTCATCAGACAAAATTCGAAAAGCCTACAGAGGAGTTGTTGTAGTAATCGTAGTGAGTATTATAGTGACCGCCTATGCCATAGTTCATTACATTAAATGGCTCTGACCCTTGCAAGTCCAGATCCACCATATCCATAATACGTCTTGCAATGCGCAGTGTCAGATTGTTATGATTCCGATTGATCCACATGCCCTTTGAAGTGCGAAACTTCTGAATTATGTGTGCTCCAAAAGCATGTTGAATTAAGGTGCGTTCGAGAAAGGGCTTTGTGATCAGTTGCATCTCGTCAATTTCCCCCGACGACAATACGTCATGAAACACTACAACTAACGGATCTAAAACTAAATATTCCATTTTGATCGGCGCCAGTCGAAGGAATGGTGAATCCTTCGACTTATATGTGCACTTCATGTTGGACTGCCTTACGAACAGACCGCGACAACCTATTTCATAATTCGTAGGTTTGGTCTTAGGTTTTGGCTTCTCCACCATTTCAGCCTCCTTTCGGGCAAGCTCCTCAAACTTGCTTCTCTTACTCAACAGTGTGGGATTCGCAGTTTTATTCGCCAATAACAGTGCGTGATCAAAAACCGACAGGGCAATCGAGTAATATTCTAAGTAGAGGAAACTGAAGATATTTCCCTGAAATAACTTTTGCAGACTCACCATAATCGAAGATAGCTTGAGCAAAGAGATGCAACACTTTCTCACGTTCACCTGCGAGTGGAGTTAGAGGTGTTTGTTCCTTAAGCAACTCGCTTGTTACCACAAACCATTCTCTGGCCATGTCTCGGTTTTGTTTATTCAGGTATCTTCCCATGGCATAGGTATCCAAAGCAGTTAAGCTCGCTCTGCAGTTAGCACCTGAAACTAGATTCCGCATAAAATTAGCTAAGCTTGGACTTACTCGTATTGCTTTCCATTGAGAACGCCTCTGGCCATATCCTTTGCCGTCAAGTTGTACATCTTTTGTAAGCGAACGATGGACGAAGAAGCTTCATTTAGATCTGTTTTCGTTGGGAATTGTAGCTTAGCTTTGTTAAGGAAAGCAACCTGCGATTGCCCGATAGACGATTCCATGAATATCTTCCAGTCATGCCAATCCTCATGCATGCGACGTATCAGTGAAAAGGAGTTTATTGGATTGGACACATAGTTCTCCATTTGAGTCACTGCCTCATTGCTCTCGGCCTGCAGTTTTGGAACAAAACTGTAGATTCTTTACGTTGTATCTGTTCACGAATTGAATCGAGTTACTCGACAGACCTTTTCAACACTTTCAGTTTGGCTTCCAGTTCGTCCGCATAGCTGTTAAGACTGTCTATGAGATCGGCCTCCAGTTGCACCAGTTCCAACATTCCCACCACAGAGGTGCTGATGCTCTTCTCTGTGACTTTTGTCCCATTTGTCAGTAATATTATTGATGTAAAAAGTAGTTTCCAGACAGTCAATTTCATGACGGTGTTTAGTTTTCTGTATTTGAACGTCTGGTTTCAAGCCATTGAAGCACACAAATAGTCAAAGCCAACTTATTATATAGAAAACAACCTTTGCTAAGGGGTATTTTTCAATCGAGCACTTTGAAGTGATAAAACAATCGAGTGAAATCTGCAGTAATCCATGAAGCAAAACAAGGATTAGCAAAGATTTCTTTACTTCATTTAAAAGCAATTTTATTTAATGTCTCCAGTTCACTACATGGATAAAACAGCATTAAAAATATATATTACTTATATACAAATGAATTTCGAACTGTGTGCGTAGAATTTGCTTTATATCGCACTGCAAGTTAACTATGTTCTGCTAGATGGGCTTCCGTCAACTTATATTATTTGATATCCATTGGGTCATAACTGTAAGGGAAATCGTTGTTTTTATTAAATAGTAGATCATTGGATTGGTTAGCATATTACTCCACTTGGAGCCAACTAGAACTGGACAGCCTCCATGAAAAGATTTGGGGTCGACAGATCCATTCGCGTTAATATTGTACCAGAAGAGCGCTGCGCCGCGCTTGGGGCTAACAGCCTGCTGCAGGACAGGGAATACGGTGGCGCCTCCTTGTTCTACATCAGTTAGCTGTGGAGAAATATATAGAATTGATATAGCTCACTGTAGAAAAAACACACATAAAATAAGAGCGTAGCTAAGCGATTGTTGTCCCCTTCATCCAAATCCTGAAAATTAAAAATGAAAACAGCAGTTAAAGCTGATGCAATCTACTCGGGAATAGAGAAACTTACATCTGGTTCGAAGTAATCGTAATGAGGTTCAAAATGCCCTCCTATGCCGTAATTCATTATCTGAAGGTCCTCAGATCCGCTTAGCTCCAGGTCAACCATATCCATGATACGTCTTTCGATGCGCAATGTCAGATTGTTGAAGTCGCGTGTCAGCCAAGTGCCTTTTGCGATTCGTGAGCTATGCACAGTTTCGACTCCAGAGTTATGTAGAATGGTTGTGCGCTTTAAAAGTGGCCGAGCGATCTGCTGGAGCTCGTCGATTTCGCGAGACGTCAAGACGTCATGAAATACCATTATCAAGGGATCCAGAAACACTTCCTCTACCTTAACAGGCGCCAGTTGAAGAAACGGCGACAGCTCCGACTTGTACTCGCACAGCAATTTGGATTGTTGTTTGAACTGTCCGCGACAACCTATTTCAAATTCCGAAGGTTTGATCTTGGAATTTGTCTTCTCCACCACCTCGGCCTCCTTTCGGGCAAGCTCCTCAAACTTGCTTCTCTTACTCAACAGTGTGGGATTCGCAGTTTTATTCGCCAATAACAGTGCGTGATCAAAAACCGACAGGGCAATCGAGTAATATTCTAAGTAGAGGAAACTGAAGATATTTCCCTGAAATACCTTTTGCAGACTCACCATAATCGAAGATAGCTTGAGCAAAGAGATGCAACACTTTCTCACGTTCACCTGCGAGTGGAGTTAGAGGTGTTTGTTCCTTAAGCAACTCGCTTGTTACCACAAACCATTCTCTGGCCATGTCTCGGTTTTGTTTATTCAGGTATCTTCCCATGGCATAGGTATCCAAAGCAGTTAAGCTCGCTCTGCAGTTAGCACCTGAAACTAGATTCCGCATAAAATTAGCTAAGCTTGGACTTACTCGTATTGCTTTCCATTGAGAACGCCTCTGGCCATATCCTTTGCCGTCAAGTTGTACATCTTTTGTAAGCGAACGATGGACGAAGAAGCTTCATTTAGATCTGTTTTCGTTGGGAATTGTAGCTTAGCTTTGTTAAGGAAAGCAACCTGCGATTGCCCGATAGACGATTCCATGAATATCTTCCAGTCATGCCAATCCTCATGCATGCGACGTATCAGTGAAAAGGAGTTTATTGGATTGGACACATAGTTCTCCATTTGAGTCACTGCCTCATTGCTCTCGGCCTGCAGTTTTGGAACAAAACTGTAGATTCTTTACGTTGTATCTGTTCACGAATTGAATCGAGTTACTCGACAGACCTTTTCAACACTTTCAGTTTGGCTTCCAGTTCGTCCGCATAGGTGCTGAGACTGTCTATGAGATCGGCCTCCAGTTGCACCAGTTCCAACATTCCCACCACAGAGGTGCTGACGCTTTTCTTTGTGGCTTCTGTCTGATTTATCCATGAGATCAGTGCGATATAAAGTAAAGCCCAACCACATAAGCTCATTGTGCGGCTTAATTTTGTTGTATATTATAAACATTTGAAACTTCAAAAACTCAAGGAAAACTATGTAGAAAGTTGCGGGAAAATCATGAATACATATATCAAATGTTATATATCCTAATTAGGGAGTTCCAATTATTGCTTAATTTGGAAAATAATTGAAGTTTGGCTTTGATTATATTTTGATTATATTTAAATGTAATTAATTCTACAAATTGGCATATCAGAAGAATAAGACTAGTTAAGGTTATATGCTTTTGTTACTCGAGAGACAGGGTCTTCTAAATAATTGTTGTCGCTCGCGTATCCATTTATTGCAAACTGTGAAGTAGAGTTTAAAGGAGTGATGGAATCCATATGCAGGTGTGTAGAGAGCTTAATCATATTTACCCCACTTGGAGCCCACTATAACAGGGCAGGCGGCATGCAAGGTTTGTGTATCTCCATTTCCGTCATGCTTAAGATTGTACCAGACAATAGCTGCTCCTTTTTGGGGAAAGACTGCCTTCTCTATAGTGGGAAAGACCGTGGCGCCGCCCTGCTCCACATCGGTTAGCTATAGACGGGATAAATGGAAAATCAGAGAGGGAATTGTCTACATGTGGATACTCACATAAAAGAGCACGGTGGCAATGCGATCGCCATTGAGCCTAGTCAAATCTGAGGCCTAGAAGCATACAATTATGTGTTTTAGAACAAGTTGTCTCTGGCATGATTTATATACTCACAATGGAGGAATTGAAGTAATCAAAGTGCTTGTCGTAGTGTCCGCCGAGGCCATAGTTCATGACCTGCAACATTTCCGAGCCATACATATCGAAGCCCGTCATATCGGTTATACGTTTATTCAGACGAACTGTAAGCTGATTTAGTGTGTCCAGCAACCATGTAACCTTTGAGGTTCGTGTCTTGACTACATTGTTGCGACCGCTCTTCTGATTGAACACCGTGGCGCGCTTCAAGCTAGGCACTGCCAGGCTCTGAAGTTCGCTGATCTCACTGGGTGATATGACATCGTGATATATCACCATATAGGGATCCAGTGCAATCAGCTCCATTTTCAGTGGAGCCAGGCGCAGAAAAGGCGAAGTGGTGCTATTGTAGACGCAGTGCAGTCTGGAATTCTGCGCGAACTGGCCACGACAGCCACGTTCATAGGCCAGTACTGGCGGCTTTTGTAACTGATATCGAAAGAGAAGGAGAGAGGGAGAGAGAGTTGCCTTCGATTGCCTTCAATTTGATAAAGTGCACCTACCGCCTTGGGTACAACATTTGGCTCCGTTCTTATCAGAGTTTCTACTTCCGACTTTCGCAGCAAAAGTTTTAAATTATCTTTTTTAAGAGTCGTCGCCGTATGGAGAACCTGTACCGCATCTTTGTATCGATCTAAACAAGAAACCAAATTAATTAAGCTACTCTGCTACCCTGTTATCAGAGGCAACTCACTCATTTTGATAAGTGCTTCGGCATAGATGTGGAACACCTCTGCACGATCTAACTCTAGAGGTAGCGGCAACTTATGTGGTCCTTTCAGCCAGTTTATGGCCTGGTAGATCCACTGGCTGGCATAGCCAAAGTTCTGCTGATCATAGTGGTAGTTGCCCAAGGCATAACTGTCCAGTGCATTCAAGCTGACACTGCAAATTCCATTGTTTATACGATTCTGAATGGGTCTTTGTTACTGTTGCCAAGCTACGTACTTGTACTTCTTGCCATTGAGCAGGCCTTGAGTCATGTCGGAGATGGTAATGTCGTAGGTGATGTGTATGCGATGTAAGGCAGCGCCTGCCTCTTCGAGATCCGTGCTGGTAGGCAGCTGCTCGCGCATCTGTTGCAAGTAGTTCACCTGCTGCTTGCCCACCGGCTGCTCCATGTACTGCTGCCAGTGTATCCAGTCCTGATGCATGCGGCGTATAAGAGAAAAGGCATTCAGCGGATTCGACAGATACTGAACCGTATCGTCCATTGCCTTGCTGCTTTCCTTGTGCATTTGCTTAGTAAAGCTGGGGTTTAGCTTTCATTAATATAGCTCGATCTAAGATCTAGATAACGCCTTGTTAACCAACCTGCGCACTACTTTCAGCTTCAGTTCCAACTCGTCGGCGTAGTTGTTGAGATTATCGATAAGCTTGGCCTCCAGCTCCAGCAGTTGCACCATGCCAGCCACCGAGGTCGAATGACTCTGTTCATTGTCCACAGTTTGGCCAGCAACCAGGGACCGCAGCAGAACCACGGCCAGTAAGAGTAGCTTCCATGACGGCAAGTGCACTATTTCGTTGGCCATGTTGAGGTACCAATGGGCCAGGTCCAACTGTCAAAAATTTCATGCATTTGCCGCAAAGTTGACGTTGGCGCGAGATAAATGTTTAAAAATACTCATAGATCGGCAAAAGCGTTTACCACACATTTAGAATAGCGTCGTGCTACTTGTCATTGTTGCTATTCGTTTCCCCGAATGATAAGCGATTCGATGCGACTCGACGGGTTGATAGCGAGCCGCGCAATAGTTAATTAAAAGCAGTAAGAAATCAGTCATGCACAGTGAGGCACGTAGCCACAAAAATGGCCAAATTATGATTGTACAAATGCGCTTGATATGTAATATATATAATAATGAGAATTATATATATAATATTAATATATATATTAGGTAAATTGAACCTTAACTTTGTCTTTTCTCTTGAAAAACTTCTCACATTTCCACTGTGCATTTTAAATGTGTTGACGGCTTGATTTGTCATTCGAATTGTTTATAAGACGCAGCACTTTTTTTTACTTTTTTTTTCTTTTTGCTTATGCAGCTCTTGCCACAACAAAGCGCTAAGCACGTGTGCAAAGCGAAACAAAAAAGTTTTCAGCTGCTTCAAAAGCTTATCTATAGACGCGCCTACGTAAAAAATGACTTTAAGAAATTCATGCTTGGTGCATGGCTCTTTGTGCCTCTTCTTCTTATAATAAATTTATTGTAGATAACTATATGTAATGAAAACTGGCCATTCATAGAAATGAAATTTGAGAGCAGATTAAAGAGATGATTAAAAAATAATAGATTGTTTGGCCATATACTAAAACTCTTTGATAAGGTAAACATTTTCATTCCATGTTGTTCCGAAAATAATATCTTATTCTTTGGCTTGAATGAATATCGTACTTGACTCAAGCGTAGTCAAACATAGCATACGATCTTAGGAGAAGGCCTTTCGTGATGGCTTTAGCAGCTCAGACACCTATGCCGTATATAGATATGCCTTGCGTATTGGCCTTTCAGGAATTAATGATGCCTAGAAGGCGCTTGAATTTACAGTCCACGAGAATGAAGTGTGACTCTCGAAGAGCATGAGATTTGAGTAATTCAATTTGCTGTCAAAATTCTACTGACACAATTTATTTGATTTTCTAGTTTGTGTAAAGAAAGCCAGAAAGTACTTCTAGAATAGCACAAGGTAAAAATGGTCAGAGTGTCCACGATCATTTATACTAGAGGGGTAGATGAGTTGCCGACGACGACTACATTGCGGCCAGTCTCGTTTGTATTCTATACGTTGGAGACGATCTTCAATATGTTTTGTTTAGCATATCACATAAAAGGATTTATGTCTGTGGATTTGTATATGTTGAAATGGGACAAGCGCTTAATTTACTATAGCTACTTGGTGACTTTCTACGTGTTCATGGTGATCACGCTCTTCCAGAGCATCAACATCTGCTCGGGACACAATCCCACAATTTGCATGGAAATATTTAAGTCCTGCTTTGCATCGTTCGGATTTATAGCGATTTCCATCTTAACCATGTGGGATGCGGAGCGTGACTTCCACTTATTGTACAGTGGGCACGAGCCTGTAGAAGGTGTCTATGATAAGGTTGAACCCGTTCATCCGTTTGCGTCATTTATGTTATATCAATCCATTGCGTCATTGACGTGCGGCATTCTCTACATGCTGCATGCAACCCTTCTAATCGATGTCAAGCTAACAGCAGTCAACAAAGTATCAACAGAGGAAGACGAGTCCAGGTTTATGGCCATCAATATCTACGTCCTCGGTGATTATGTTCAATCAAAGCTTGAGAAATACAGTTGGTTTCACATCTTCTGTTCGAACAATCGCATTGAGATCTAATATTTTAGTATAGTAGTAGTAGTTAAGAACTTAACTATCTACCATCTCTATTTATATTGAATTTTTAAGCATATCTATAATTGTTAAAATATAGTTCGTACTCATTTAATATGCATATTCTTGGGCAGTCGTATTATTTATATAGACATAAGGGCTGCAGGAAGAGTTCTCACGCTGCTAACATATTTCGCTAAACGTTTATTGAATCGAACAACTATATGCGATCGATCCTATGTGAGTAATATTTGTGTGTATATAAGGTCAATTCTAATCCCCATTTAGCTGTCCTTGTTGTTTTCAATTGCCATTGGCGAAATGTTATAAAATATGCTTTTGCATTAAAGTCCATTGACGCGCTATGTTAGGGACCTTTGGGCGGAATGTGACAATCTGTTATCTACTTTAACCATGAATGATTTCATTGAAAGGCTTTGTGGAAAACCTAAAAACCTTTTTGTATACAAAATAGCTGCACACACATACACACACACACAAGCAAGGCGCCGGGTACTCCACCCACTTGTTGTGCAAAGGTATGACCGGAAAGGGCTTTAAATTTTGCACTTTTATGGGGGCGTGTGGTTGGGTGTTGGCTGCGCTGGCAGCAGTTGTCATCCTGCAGCGGCATGTGTCCTGCCGTTGATATCGGCTTAACTTTGCCATAAAACTGTCAGCGTCACGCGTGTAGTGGACACGGAGAGCAGCGCAGGGCGGTCAAATGAAATAAATTTTACAGCCAAATGGGCAGACTTTTGCCAAACAAAAAGGCCAAAGCCCACACACACACACACATACAGCTGCACAGATTTGTGTGGGCAAATGTCAGAGGCAAATCTAATGCGGACAACAAAAGCACCTGTGACCTGGAAAATGTCTCGTGGTTAGCAGCTCTGCGACTGCTTCTGCTGCTGCTGCTTGTTGACCAGATTTAAGCCGAAAGCTGTTGGCCAGCAGCACTTAAAGCCAGTCGTTCGTCTGGGCCAAGTGCAAATGTTTACGCTAAGTCCTCTTTTGTTGAGCTTCATCAAATCCCCGCCCGATGTTCATCAATTAAGTGCCATCAATCATCTGCAAGCAATCGAATCTGTGGATCGAAATAAGCGATAACAGCGACATGGACAGCCGCGACGACGTGCAAACATGTCACGGTACAAACTGTCGTTTAAGCTAAACCCAAAATCAAAAAAAAAAAAACTACAGAGATTATTTATTTTAGTCTCAGACAATGATTGGACTTCATATGGGGTATTCCGCAAAACGGCAGCTGAATATGGCAATATATAAATGTATTAAAGAGAATATTTGTAATTTTTACTTATATTAATCAGAAAAATTATAAAATATTATTATTGATTAATTTTAATAATTTTTAAAAATAAGAATAACTTTTTATAATATTTTTAAGCAAATTTATAAATTTATAGAAACTGAAAAATATTTTAAATTTATTTTAATAATTTTTAAAAATTAGCTGAAGACAATTGTGCTTATATAATTAAAAAAAAAAAACATTTTTATTTTTTAGCTTATTTTCTATTGTATGTTGGGTTACAACTTAAATATAAATGTTAATTCATTTTCCCATTTCATAATCAAAGTAGTAAAGTATAGAATTTCAATTTGAACTACATCAGGAAACGAATCGAGCTTCAAAGCTTAAAGTTTGATTACTTAAATCAGATTCAATCAAAGCCAGTCGATTCACTATTGATATGGATTTCTGGAACAGCAGTTTGAAACTGATATTCGAGCGCTGTTTGGAGAGGGTTTGGCGTTTTCGGATTGGGCGTAAACATTGTACACCTAAACACACAAAACTGGGCCATGCACCACTTGAAGCATAATTCCTGTGGTGGTTGTAGGCGCAGCAGCACCTTTTGAGGCCATATCAATTTCAATCATGGCTCAGCGTTTCGTTTGATGACCCACTGTGCTCTGCGCGGGGTCGTAAAACTAAAGCGCTTAAGTTACGACATTTTCCTTTCCATGTTTTTCGTTTTTTTTTTTGCTGGCAGTTGAAACTTTAGTTGGTTTATGGGCTCGTTGGCAAATTCAAATCAAGTGGAAGTGCTGGAACAGGACTTAGAACGACTTGTAAGACAAAGGCATTAATGGCGCCTGGCGTTGGCCACGCGAATCTTTGTGCCACAATCTTCGCATTAGAAATCAATGTCGAGCGCTGCAGTTATGATTATTGCAGTTGTCAAAAGTTGTCGCGCTCTCTCCCACTCTCTCTCTCTCTCTCTTTCTATTTGTGTGAGCGTAATGGGTTATCCCGCTTGCTGGCTAGGTTTATGCAAATGCGAAACGCTTTAGCGCTGGCAAACAGACGTCCAAGTAAATGTGACCAGGGCACGCTAAAAAATGCTTATGACTTGTGTAAACAATTTGGCATTCGCCAAGTCCAACGCCAACAACCCCCGAGGCTGCTCTGCTCCTTTTACGTGTAGGTATGTGGCCGTTGTGAAGCTGTATCCTGTGCCTCGATCTGCTGCAGCCGTATAAAAAATATTTTATGGACTTTGGGTGCAAAAGTAACTTTGTGTCTTGGACGATAAGCGAAGTTTGCGTATGTGACTTCCGTTTGTCCTTGCATGTCCTTTCGCACATGAGCGCCAGCATGTGTGTGCATATGTGTGTGTGTGTGTATGTCTGTCTGTCCTGCGCGTCGCTCCTGTTTGCTTTCGCACAATTTTTATGCATTTTCTTAGCGGCCATTTTTATGCCCGCGCACGTTTTCCATTAGACGTCAACGGCTGTCATTTCCGCATTCGCCTGTTTGATTTTCGATACGTATCCTTTTCGAGGCGTTTAATTGAAAGTGGGTCAACTGCTGGACGCCCATTAATCACATTCGCCCTCGGCACTAGCGCAATTTGCATTCGCGCTCTTAACACAATTATCATGTTCCAACAATTATTCTTTGTTAAGCGAAAGTTTCTTCCGATCTAATTGAAACGGTGAAAGCGGCATTAATCTTCATAAGGTTGACAACTTCATTAGAATGGCGACAACAACAAGCCCGCCATTGATTTGCTGGAACACAGTTTGCCAATCTCAAGCAAACACGCCTGGCCCCCTAGCTCCAGCCTCATCAGCTCTTCTGCTTTTCTGCTAATTAAAAATGTAACACACACACACACACACACGCTTACACATAGAACTTAAACCGCTCGCAATTTATCAAAGGCATAAAGCGGTGCGTTTTTTATGCCGCGGATATAATTTTTTAGCAAGGCGCTGAAGCGCGGCGCGTATAATGCGCATAATTTCTATGCCACGTTGGTCGCCCGCAAAATGAATGTAGACGCACAGATCCAACCAAGCGGGGTGGAGAGGGCGGAGGGGCGTTGCAAGGCACTAGCCGACCTTTGTGCCAGCTCCAGTCACAACAACAGGCACAAACATGGCGTCAGTTTTTGGCAATGAGCAGAATATTGAACGAGGAGCTGGGGTAAGGCGGGCAGTTGGGGGGAGGCGGGGCCACATGAACAAAAGAGGTACACGCGAAAATAAAACCTATTACCGGAATCATAATTATCTTTTATGGCCGCGTCTGTCATGACGACATTATGGCCAGCACGGCGCGGCCTTCTGGCCTCGGCCTGCACCGTGCCAACACGAAGCAATAAAAAACCGCGAAATGCGGCCAAGTAGCAGCAAAAAACGAGCAAGTGGGGCAGCTGCAAGCGGTTGGCAATGACTTCTCAATGCCCGCTCACAGCCCTAGAAGAAATTGTAGAAAATTGCAATTGAAGTTCAACCCAATCTTCAGCTGTAGCCAGAGGCGTTGCCAAGAGTAGTTGGCTCTGTCGAGCAGAAAGCGGGTATGTCAAGATATATAGAGGATCTCAGAAGATATATATATATATATAGAAATGTAGTTCAAGTGGCCAGCAGTTGCCCATGCAAAGCTGATATACGCCTTTTCACCTCACAAACAGAGTATAGAAAGCATAAATTACAAGCAGACAGACACACACATAGGTAGGAGCGGGCAGGGTCAGGCGGGGGGCAGACAGGGACACCAGCCCAGCACAAATTATGTAGTCGGCATAATATTGTGCTTATTTTCATTACGCGTTGGCTAGTGGGTGGCGGGGGGGTCAGGCAGCTGTTGACAGCGACGCTAGAAACAGGTGTTTTCTAATTTATTGAAACACCCCAGCAATAGACGCACTCGACTGGTGTCCTGAATGTTGTCCTGGCAGTTGTTCTGGTTGTGTTTGACTTTGAGTTATTAAAAGTGCGGCGGGCGGGTTGGGGCTTTGTTAGCGCCTGTCTGCGGCTGGCAGACAAATCAAAGTGCCCCGCGACGCTTGTCATGTGTTTTTTAATTTCTAATATTTCACGCTGCAGCCAGAGCTAATGCTTGAGGGGCAACTGGGTAGGGGCAGGGGCAGATGCAGGCGCAGGGGCCGGGTAAGCTGCGCTATTGTTGTGCACTTGCAGTAAATTATGCGAGACACGTTGCTGTGGTTCTGCGACTCGTACTTTCATTTGCTGGCGAGGTGTGCCTGAGGTGATGCACACACACACACCCACTACAACGTGTGATAATTCAGCGCGCCAACAAAAGTTTTCTTAAAAATTGCCCAAGGCCAAGTGTGTGTGGCATGTCCCTTGCTCCTTGCCCTGTGCCCCTTGCTGGCTGAGTCTGGTCGTCTCTCCAACGAAAAGCGCAATGCACGTGCGGCCTTTGTGCTCCTGCTGCTGTTGTTGTTGTAATTGGTGCCTGTTGACAGGACACTTCAACTATTGTTGTTGCCGCTGCTCCACTCCTGCTTAATTCAGCATGAAATTGGTTTGTATTATTATTTTTCACTCGCCGCTCGTCGCTCGTCGCTCGTCTCGCCTCGTATCGCCAGCGGCGCTACAGCTACACCTCAGCACGCTCCACTTTCAACTGCCAGCTACACTGGCTTAAAGCTTTAAAACGCGCCACAAATCGAAATGGCATACGAAGAACGAAATGCCACAAAATAATTCTAAAGCAAAGTTTGCTTTGATGCTGTGCGCTGCTTTAATTAAAAACTGCGCGCAGTGAGTAACTAGCACTTGATTAATTTTTGGTTGCACACAAAAGTAACGGAAAAAAATGCGCAAACACACATACACACACTTACACACACGCACACCACAAAGCAGCAAACAGCAACAAATTGCTGGCCAGTTGCTGGGCGAAGTAAAAAAGTGGTGAAAAAAAGGATCCAAATTAATTATGTCCATGGCGCGCTGTTGGTGGCGCGTCGTACTTTACGTTATCAACGCGTGCTCTGCATACGTGAACGTGGATCTGCACCCAGCTACATAGATGCATAGATACGTAGATAGATACACAGATGCTATGTGCTTCTAGAGCGAACTCCAAGCGCTTGGCCATTGCATGCTTTTCAGCATGCTGAGACCTCTGGGAGGGCGGGCTTACGTTTGCATTGCTTTGATATTGAATTTTTATGAAATGAAATACGACTAGATGAACCTGCCTTCTATCTGTGTGAGTGTGTTGTTTGCTGGGGCGTGATCACCGTGATTTAATATCTGCTGTGATTATGCGCGAAATATTTGAAATTAAGTGCGGCTTAGCTGAAATGTCTAAAGAGTCTTTGAGAGCTGCATTAAATTAAAAAGCACTGGGCAAATAGCACATCAAATAAAAGTTCACCAAAGAGTCAATAACTGTTGCAGCATTTGGCAATAATTGATAAGGCAAACAAAGAGAAGCTATGAAGTAGCTGTGGTCAAATGCTCGACAATACTTTGGAAGGGACTGGAAATATATGCAAGACCAGTTGTTGCTACCTTTTATAGTTACTCTATAGTGTTGTAAAATATATTGAGAAACTGATGATTGATGATTCGAATCTTTTAGACAACAATTTATTTGTAAGTTGTGCAACACTGCATCATATTACGAGTCACTTAAAACACTCCTTAAAGCCGCTAATTGATAAAACTTTAAAGACCTGCTGCCTGTAAATCCTGTAAATATTTATATCAAGGGCTGTTGTGGCTTAAAGGCTGCACGTTGAGACATGCTTAGCTTCAGACACTTTTCATTTATGATTGGAAACAGAGCAAATAATGAAATGTCTCCGGCATACACACATATTAAATACAATATTAATAATCTCGCTTGCCATTGTCATGTGTGTGTGTGTGGAGAGATGAGAGGCGGCTGCGAGTGCCAGTATAATCATGCCGACATTGTCTGCAACTACGCAGCACACGCCAAGAGTCATCACTCATTCACTCACACACGCACTCACACACACTCGCATACGCAGCAGACACGCCTGATTTTTACCTAGAGCACAAAAGTATAGCATACTTTGTGGCGTCGCGCGCCAGACTGGCGCCAGGCCAAACAAAAGCGTAGCCCGGAGTGGCACAGAGGGTCGGTTAATAAAGCGACGACATGAACTTCAACTTAAAGCCGAGTCGAGTAACTGATAGAGCTCATACCTAGACACACACACACATACATATATATATAACTGCCTGTGCTCCAATGCCAGAGGCAAATGTTAATGTAAATGTTTGTCTGCTATTTGAATTTTAATTACTTTTCTTGGTTTTCGCGTGGTGCAAAAACTATTTATACCTTGCCCCCCGTCAAACAGCTAGCTGCTCTCACCCAAACTTTATAATAGAATCTCGCCAGCAAACCGTAAAAACTTTCGCAGCCAATCGAAGGTAGGGCCCAGCCCGGCACAGCCAAAGGAGAGATTGTAAAGGCGCATTACAATTGAAACAAGTCCCAGACCAATTGTGCCGCGCAGCCACTTAAGCGCGTCCAACAAGGTAGACGCCACAGTGGCTCCCAGTTGCACAATCAAAAATCAGCAGTCGCTTGCCGATGGGTAGCATAAATTTTCAAATTGTTAGACTGCGCCCGCAGCCGTGGACCACTTGAACGGAAACGCCTAATTCCAGCCGTTGAGCTTGAGACTGCCTAGCCAGCAGCCCCTTTCGCTCGGCCAAACTTGAGTTGCCTCGGCTGGGCTGGGCGTCTGGCAGCTGTTTCCAGCCACAGACAGTCAGCTGCCATGGCCAGCGAATAGAATTCCTATTCTGCTGCGCTCTCACTTTTATCGGATTCAGCTTGGGGAGGCTGCGGCGCAAAGTTCAGCGCGAACACAGAACGCAGAAAGAAATTCAATCAAAGGTACAAGTTAATCCCGCGTGAGTTCATAAAGTTCACCAAGCCAATTTATATGCCAAGCGCAATAAGTTTCAAAGTAAACGACAGCGAGTCGCCCAACGAAAACTCAATGTTTGCCAGGCAGTTTAAGTTTTGGTAGATCAAATTTTTACTATTTCTTCGTAAACAAAATGCTTGCAGTCTGTAGATTTCTTGAGTTATTTCTGAAAGATAAAGGCAAATATAAAGGTATCCAAGGTCAGCTGATATTGAATCCTTCGACACTGCTTTAAGTTCTCTATTAGCTGAGCTTCCGTAATTTAACCTTTAAAGTAGTTCGCAAAGTAGAAACTATTGAAAGTATTATTAAACTCAAGTTGCAAGCTATTGGCAGAGCTCTTTAGAGCTAGCAATATTGAACTGATTTATCAAAAAGCACGCAGAAGAAAGAAATGGCTCGTTTACCATCTTGCAACTCGTTCGAAAATCACGCGCCTTTGAAGTCGTGTGTAGTGCGCATCATTATGGAGTCAAAAGAAGTTGTCTACAAAGGCAGCTTTTGGTGATTCCTTCACATATCCTCAATTAGTGTTAAGAGCTTGTCAAACAAGCAGCGAGATTAAAGCGGCATGCCCCACCATCCCACACCCGCACGCAGCTAAGCGTGGAGAGCAGGTCTGGCAGGGCATAGCGGGGCGGGCGTAACCCGACATCGATTGCCAATAGCCGGCAGCTCAGTTTACCTTCCAGAGGCAGCGGTAAAAACAACAATCGCAGCTGGACAGACAAACGCAAACATCTAATTGCCTGGACAGAGCAAATATAATGGCAGAAGACACTGGGGACTACTTAGGATGAACCTCGTAGCAGCAGCTGAAGCCAGCGTCGGGCCAGGGCCAAGACCATGGGACCACATGTTACAACAATAAAAAGGTGAAGGATTAATAGCAAATAAATTGATGTTGAAATGGCGATTAGAGTGGACAGTGCAAACGATAGATAAAGCGAGCTTGAATTTCCCCCATCTCTCTCTTTCAGAGTACTTAAAGCCACTTCACGTGCCTGGAGTGTGGCTTCAAGCGAGTCCAGCTCATAAATCAACTGAAATTTACCTATGAAAAGAAAATGTCAAAGCGTGGAAATGTGCAAAAATCAACAAGATGGAGGGGAAAAAATACAAAATCGTGAATAGCCGCATTATCATATGAATTTTTGTGGTCCACCCGCAGAACAACAACAAAAGCCAAAAGTTGTATAAATTTGCGAGCCACTTGGCATGCATGTGTGTGAGCCAGTGTGTGTGTGTGTGAGTGTGAGTGTGCTGCATGTAGCACAACAAAAGGTAAAGCAAAGAGGGTCAACACACAAAGCTGGACAACAGAGCAGCGAGCAGGAGGCAGAAAGGAGAGAGCAGGAGACGGCAGGGGCAGAGTGAGTGCATAAATTTTCATAAATTTGTGGGATACGCAAGAACTTTGATTTATATGATATTTGGTTTTGTGTTAGTTTTGCAACATGCTCATCATATCTGAGTGGGAGCATGAGATTTGGGGCGAGAGTTGGGGGCTGATTGCCATGAAAATGGGACTGGCAACGTGTGACGAATCGCATAAGAGTTCAGCAGCAAATCGATGAAATCGAGTCGAGTTGCGCTTTAAGTTTGCCTAAAAAGATTTGATGGAAAAGCCAATGTGGACTGACCTTTGGCCCGTTCACTTTTCACGTTCATTTCCGCAGTGAAAAACGACAACAACAACAGCAACGAGAGCTCGGACAAAAATGGCAGTGGTTTGCATGTTCAACAGAAACAATCAAATCGCAATTTACTGGCTCATGGAAAAGCGATTTATCGCTGGGGAAGTTAGTCGGTCATAAAACATCCATTAACTTCATGTCAATGTTGCATATACGCACAGCCAGCCCCCCCCTAGCACCCCCCGTGCTGGACCGAGCAGAGCATCGGTTAGTCAACGGCCGTTCATTTGCGGTATTGGTCGTGCATGGGAGTCAGAGTCCTGGCCGCATCTATGTCCTGTGCACACTGCAAATTGCTCGGCTCCGCCTCTGCAACATGTCAGCGTTTTATTTGCTTTTGTCCAAGAACCAAGCCCAATGACACGTGATAAGAAATGGCAGGCGCCGAAAAAAAAAAAACAACAAAAAACTGAACAAAAATTCTACTAAAGAGAGGCAGTGCCCGACTGACAGGTACTCTTTGTAACAGCTGTTCCAGGCAGCCTGCAGTCTTAGATATTCAAAGACAATAAGATGCAGCTATATGAAGTGAGTATGCTTTGGTGTTGTTTAGAGTCTTTTTTATGATTAATGATTTGATTTATCATAAATGCTGACTCTAACTCATATGACTCTTGAGATATGGATTGTGCTTGTAATCTGACTAGGCAATCGGAGCATCTAAGCTTCAGCTCGTATTGTCTTTTAGATTGACTATTCTCGGCTATTTATGCTGAGATTTCGACTGCCTTCTGCAGACTGCAGCCTGCTTCATTTGGATGCAGTCGCCATAGCCATTTCTAACTGCTTTCAATTAATACAGGGTATCGAGAATCAGGCAAAGAACAGCCCGGAAAAACAACAATTGCACACGTACGCAAAAGCAATTTTCCAATTGCCGCAAAGAAATGTCAAAATTTTTGTCGCACTTTTTACTTTTTCCTATTTCTTTCTTTTTGGGCAGACGCACAGCAGATTTTTGGTGCTGCAGCCGCTTCAGTGAAATGTGAACCACTCGACAAGAGTTAATTGTTGCTGGTGGGGCATTACGAGTGTCTGGAAATAAATACTTTTGACTGTCATTGCCAAAGATGCTCAGAGCGTGGGCTGGAGTGCGTGGAGAGCAGCGGAGGCAAGTCTACGGCTGTGGCTGCGACTGCGGCTGCGGCACTTAGCCGTAATGTGTTGCGAGTTGCGACGCCTCGCCGCAAACTTTTGAATTACCTCAGTTACAGGCACAAAGCTGAAGAAGTTGCGGCTGTTACCGTTACAGGCGCGTATCCCCCCTCCCTTTAAGCAACCTCCCCCTTACCAATCCCCAACTCATTCTCATTTATGCCGTTTCAAGTTGCGCAACGAAGCTTGCGCCGCCCCAGTTCGCTTTGGCTGAAGCCCAATGTTTGTCTTTCATTTGGTCCCATCCCTGGCTGCGCGTTCTGCTCTACGATTATTACCTGCTGTTAAAAATTTCATAATCTAACAGATAATAATTTAATGTGCCGCTTTTAGTGGTTCACATTAAAAAGTTTGCCAAGAAATTTTGGTATTTCGTGCGGGGGCCAACAGCAACAGGGAGGAAAACGTCTTTTTATATTGCTGTAAACAGGTAATTTTCCTTAGCCGAAACTTGGTTTCGTTTTGGGTGTGAGTGGAGTGATGGGCGAGGATATGTAACAAATGTATTTATCTATATCATTTCAGATATATATAGCTCAAAGATTTATCTGATTTGCGTTAAATGTTGGCATTAGTTTGAAGAGCTGCTAAGTGGCATTAGGCTATGTAGAAAGAATAAATTAAAGCTGAGGTTCAAGAGAACTAATCAGCGACAAATGAGGTCTTCTAGTGTTAATTATTGAGGCTTGATCGAGTCTGCTCTCTAAAGGGAACTCAACGTGGCACTAGCAGATAGACAAGAGGTTCAGCCGGCATATGAGAAGAGGCAAAACAACATAAAATTGAGACTTGCCGTGTTCTGAGTGTGCTCAAACGTATACGAAACAAAGCATCAGAATCACCCTCTCCCCGACAGAGTTATATATATATATATATATTTATCAGGCTTGAGCTATTAGTTTGCATCTTTACATTTAACTCTATAGCTTTGCGTAAAATAAATAAATTTTTGTTTAGATTTCCTCCTTAACCCAAGTTCAGATCCAGTAAATATGAAAAGCTTTCTATGCAAAGGAATAAATTATAGTTTAGATTTAAATAAGAGATTAAATAAGCATTCAAGACATATGCTAAGACAAAGATAAAGTTAGATCAAGCTGCATATGCTCGCTCAAAAACTAAGCCAGTTCGACAGCTAATAAGCAGCTGTTTGCTGGCTCAGCTTCTTGGCCATAAGTTACTCAACACTGATCCTAAATCATTGGCCAGGCGAAACACTTGTTAGCCTGTCATAAGTTGTAGCACCCACTCTCTCTCTCTCTCTCTCTAACTGCTGGTGAGGATGTGCGAACATTAGCACTGCAGGCAGGCAGCGCTGTCTATGCAGCAGCGGGCGCAGTGAGCCGCCAATTGAAGGTATGTCCAGGCTTCTATTTGTGTTTGAGCGTTTGTGTATAGGTAGCTACTGTCTCGACCGTCTGTCGGCATGTGTGTGTGTGTGTATGTGTGTGTGTGTGGAACTTTTCGAAGTTATGCGCATTTCTGCTGACCATTGGCATTCTGCAGCTTTTGTTTTTGCTCCCGGACATGGGCAAAGGTCGACACCGGCAGCTGTTGCCCGTTTTGTCCGATTCGTCCGTCCCGTGACTTTGTCTGTAGCAGGCGATTGGTTGCGCATCCGCATCCTTGGCGTGCTTGGCAAACGATTGGGGATTAATACGTTTTTTGCCACGGCTTTGGCTCATCGTTTGGCGCAGTTTATTGAAAAGGTGACACTGCAGTGTGCCCAGGACATTGCCAAAAGTTTAGTCCCTGCCCAGCAGCAAAGTTTTGCGTGTCTGCGATTCGCTTCACAGAACGTGCGCTGTTTTTCTCGTCGCTTGCTTGTGTTCTCGATATTATCGACGTGTAACATATGTGAACATGTCGTTTGACACATTTGTCAGTTGGCTTAAAGTCTGGCGCGAACAAGCCAATGGCAGCTTTAAGGCCTTCTACTTAGCCATTTCGGCTGCAAAGCTAATTTCAATTGTCGCACATCCAAGCCTAATTGTTAGCTACTTTGCAGCCAATTAGTTGCTTTCAACAGCTTTCAACATACAGTCTGTTCACACACACACGTACGTTGACAAATGACGGGCAGTGTTAACGGTGTTTGGCAGCATTTGTGCGCCTCATTATGTGGCATTTGGGCTAACCGCTTTAATTAGCTCTGCAAGCGGTGCACACACGCACACACGCCTACACACATGAAATGCATGCCTGCACTGGAGCTGCGCCCAAAACTTGCATGTGGTCAACGGCAGCCGACCCCAAAAGCCACTTGGGTCCGTCGAGTGTCGAGTGTCGAGTGCTGAGAGTTGAGTGTCGAGTGCACTGACTAAATGCTGCTAATACGATGTTGCAAGCACCTTCCTGCCACGGCTGTCGTTGACTTTAATTGAGTCACAAATCAACTAAAATATACTACAGCACACACACACATGCCTCACTAATTTATTACTCAAAGTGTTGCATACTTTCGTGGGCTCTGCAGGCAGCGCTGTGCGCGCGGGCACCTGCTGAAGACGTCGGCGTTAATTTTCCAGCTAATGAGCAGCAGAACACGCACAGCAGACCTTGAGACACGGCGCTGCTTCATTATGCTAATTTCGAGCAGCTGGCGCTGACAATGCGGCGTATACGCAATTTCTTGCTTGCGCCGCACGAATGTCCAACTATCAGGAAATATTTTTTATCGCCTTGGCCGAATATTTGCGCTGGCGCCAGTCGCCGTTGCGAAATATTTTTAAAGAAATTTGCCAGTGCGCAGAAAAATGATTTGCAAACCGCATAAAAACGAAATTTGGTCAACCCCTGGGGAAGGGGGCTGCTTGCCCAAGGGTGACAAAGAGACACTGGCTTGTTGCTGCGGATGTTGTTGTTGTTGTTGTTGTTGTTGCTGCTGTTGGGTTGAAAGTCAGCGTCACAGTTGCTTCCCTGGCTTTCATATTTTGAATACAAATTGCTTTATTTGCGCTGCTGCGCCAATTTGACATACCCCCAACTACACAGCCCCGACCACCCCCTCTGCCATCACCCACTCCAGCACACCCTTCGCGCTGCTCTTTGTGTTTGCTGTGCCAGTTTCGCTCCACTTCATTGCGAATTTTACATAGATATAAACAAGTGCTCAGGCCATCGCCTACCTTTTTCACTCTGTCTCTTTTCTTTATTTTTTCTCGTTTGCATACCCTGTATGAAGTGGGTATGCCAGACTAGTTGGAGGCACGTCTGCAGCAGACGTTGCATTTCTACTGCAGGCTCTGTCTGCAAATCGATAAATATCGATAATATGTGAAAATAGAATTAAAGATATCTGATTTAATAAGATCTTATTATAACGACATTTTCTGAGAAGCTGATAGGCTTTTCAATCAGTTTTGTCTCAGTTTCATTGAATTTATTTATGATTGTAATGAAGAAATTTTCCAAAATCAACTCGCAATGAAGTACAGGGTATCTGCGAGTCCAGCACTCCCCACAACATCACTCTTTCTTGTTTTCCCTCGACTATTTCTTTTGCATTTTATTACAAGCCACACACAACGCTTTGATTCGCCAGGGGTTGGTTGTCACTGCTGTCACGTGATGATCAGGGGAGGACCTAGTGGAAGGGGTGGCAGCAAGGGGTGTGGAAGGGGAGCTAAGCGGGTCTATAGGTAGTTCTGGTTTTGAAAAACAAATTGCTCCCCGGTGAGCGTTTGGCAGCATTTGGCAAAGTTATTTGCATGGCTTTTCAGTCGAGCTCAGCGCTCGAGTCGCCAAATACATAATAATTTAATAATATTTGTCAGCCAGATAAATCATCTGCAGTTAATATGACAATGACTGACAGCGACTTTTTAGAATGCCAAACAGAAACTCAAAAAAAAAAAACATAATAAAAATTTGTATCAAGGTAATATGACAACATTGTTGACAAATTGCCTCGTGGCATTTGTGACTCAGTTTTTTATGTGGACAATTTCTATTTCATTTTTTGTACGTTGTTTTTTTAATGTCAGGCGGCTTTACGATCTAGATCTGGGATGGCCAGCTCCTGCCCTAGGGCAACTATGTTGCGCACATAAAAATGCTGAACGCAAATTAGCACACACTGAGCCAAAAAGCTGAGCACAGTTTTACGACTTCATATATGCAGATTTTGGCTTTGCCGAGGAAGTTATGCGTAGGAAATATGTTTTAATTAGCTGCTGACAACAACAACAACAACAACAAGAGCAACACGAACTGAAACACGATGTGGGTTAGCATCAACAAAGTAGCGTCAAAACATCCGTTCGCTAATTTTAGCGATCGTCTCAGCAAATGCCCGAAACCCCCTCCCATTTCACAATCGTAGCTGTAGCTTGTTGCAGCACGACCTTTGGGGCGGGCGCGCTCTGATCTGTTTGGCATTGTGTTTACATTTGCTACAGACCACAGTCTGATTGGCGTCAAGCAGGTGCCGCGATCAGAACATAAACAACAACTCCCAGCGAATCACTAAATAGTATTAAAATAAAAAGAGGAAAAACATTTTTATGGCCTCCAAAATGGGAGGCAGCGCATAATTTGATGACAAATTAATACAATGGCCGCCCCCGGCTAAGCGATGGGCAACGTATGTGGCTCAGGCGATTTATGCCTGTATTTATCAAATGAAACAAATTATTATTATTATTATTATTGTATTTTGCACAATGTGTAGAATCGCACATGATTCATTCGCTTGCCATTGTTCAAAGTTAAATAGATTTCGCGACATAAATACTAAGCGAGGGCAGTGAAACATTCAAACAACATTAAGTGGCCTACAGCAATAAATAATACATAATTTACGATCAATAATTTAATACGCTTAAATTTGCACACTAAAAACATAAAGGCTGTGGCCAACACTTGTACTTAATATAGTATATAATCTTTCTAATCAAGGCAGGTTTTTTTTGATTGTGCAAAGCACTTGACTTTTGTTTAGTTTCTGTAGACACTTAAGTTTAATTGATTTGGATAGACAGCGAGCAGAGTATAAGCTGATAATGCTCACTACTTCAGCGACATTCTAGACATATTGTCAAAGCTGTTAGCTGATTGCAACTATCGTAAGAAAGTCTACCAAAATAAAAATCAAAACAAAATGTATTTTTAATATGAATGTATGTAGACAACAATATATATATACGTATATAATTAATATATACGTATATAATTAATATATAAACATTGTTTAATATTTTAAAAATATTATAAAAAATATGTACGTTTTTTTGACTACTGTAAGTTTTAAATATTTATTTTGCTTCATTTAATTTTAATATTTTTTTAATTTCTTGTGAGTTTTTAGCAAGCCAAACTCAATTCAGAATTTCTCTAGCATATATCGTATGGGGAAATGGTTTATAACATAGCGGTAACAGCAGCATGGCTGTTAACAGTGGCGCACTGTTAATGTTAACATAAAGCATACAGCCGCTCGGCCATTAGCCGCAGGGCCATCAGTCGGGGAACGGCCTTTGGGGCTGCAGCAACGTGTTTGAGCCACACAAAAGCTGGCCAGAGCCCAAGCAAACGAGCCAATTGGCCAATTGTAATTGTAAACACTGCGACTGCCACTGTGACTGTGACTGCGACTGTGACAGTGACAGACAGACAGCTCGAGTCACATTTGCAGTCGCTCATTTGTCGCTACATCTATGGCCAAAGTTTGGCCATTAAACTCTGTCCAATTGCTGTGATTCATATGCTGTGTGGCCGTGAGGGCAGCGAGCACATTTTATGACAAACGGAAGGCACTTGAGCGAAACTTTGCGACGCGTCGCCATTAGGCGGCGAGGGAGTGGAACCTGAGCGAAGCTTCTGAAATGATCCAAGTCCTTGGCGACAGCTGAGCTTCATTTATGGCGGCCTTTGAACTATTGATGAGCCGTTTCAAACAATTAGTGCGAAAATTGCTGCTGGCTGGCGGCCATTAGAGATTGGCCCAAGACAAGCGCCTACGCGCTCCATCCCTTCCCCCTACTCGCGCTGTTCTTAACCCTTTCACGCCTCGGGCATTATTAATGGGCTTGGACTCTGCTAATACTTGAAAAATGAGCGTAGACAATTTCGCGCACCTTTTCCGTCTTTTTGGGACTCTAATGAGTTTGTTGCTTATTCTATTCCACTTTTTTTGTTTTTACTTTTTTCTAATTTGGTGCTGTTGTTGTATTTTATTTTTGGCAGCCAACATTTGGCACTGGCACTTCAAAATGCTCCGCACGTTGCGCGCTTATTGGCGCCGGGGTTGGAAGTTGCAGCACAACTTGACAGCAATGTGAATGATTGAGCGCGTGTCCATCAGAAATGCGTCTAATTGGTTTTTGCCAGCCGCGCAGCATAAAAATGTAAAAAGACGGAAAACGCCAAAGGGTGCCGCTGTCTGCCAAAAGGTAATTTTTTGTAATTTGCCATTCGTGTATTGCCTCGAGGCAACTAATTTGATTTGCTGCTGACACATTTAAAGAGGCGGCTCTTTAAAGTGGGGCCGCCTTATCGCCAGGGCCAATAAACTTGGCCAAATGGCAATGGCTATCAACAGCTGCGTTTCATAGGCGCCGTCTTCAGCAGAGCTCGTGTTAATGTAATGTAAGTAATTTAGCTAGAGCTACGTCGGCCAGCTTAATTTACGGCCTACTCACACACACACACCCGCATACTCACTCTCACACATACATACACTAGTCGTACACATTTACGTGTTATTCAATTTTGCAACCTAAACGTAAAAATATCATGTTTCCGGGCCCCAAAACAAACAACAACAGGAAATGTGCCAAGGGAAGGGGCTTACAAGCAGCAGCAGCAGACAAAACACTTTCACTTACACTTTCGATCTATATATATATATATATATATACGTGTGTGTGTGCTTGTACTTGAGTGTGTGTACAGTAAATATCAGGTTAATGGATTTGACGCCTGCAACGTCGCACGCAAAAATTTTCACTTTCACTTGGCATCTGCTGCGGCTGTTGCTGTTGCTGTTGCTGCAGCGATTCAACATTTTCCACTCAATAAATTTTTCTTCCGTAGCTGCGGCAACATTTTCCCACCGATAAGCAATTTGGCTCAAACTCCTTTCGCGTCTGCCTCATTTGCTGCGTTCAATTTCTGGGCTGGCTTCATGTGTTTTCTGCTGATGCCTACCAAATGACGCACCTTTCGGGGCGGCTTTGTCTTACCACGCTGCAAATTGTTAAATGTGCCACAAGAAATTGTTTGCCAAGCTGATGAGCAATCAGATTTCGCCCAGAAGGTGCCAGCACAGTCGCTTCAGAGCCACTTTAAACGGTAAATAATAACATAACTTACATAACATAACATTCTATGCTAACTTAGTGGATGGAGTAGGGCGTCTACTGCTACTGGCTTCTACTGCTTAAGGTTTGCCAATATTGAAAGGCTTGAAATCCCTGCTTCTTTGTCTAACTTTAACTAGATTATTATTGGATTTTAAAGTTTTTATTAATGACAAATTTAAATATTTAATGGTCTACTTTGACATATATCAACTGGACTCTTACAGTTAAATACAATAAAATCATGTTTAAAGTATTTTGTTTCGAAATAGTTCTTAAATAATATAAATAGATTTTGAATATTAAAAAAGAAAATAAAATAAAAATATATAATTTTTGATGCTAGAAATAAGCAAATAGAATCTTGGAGGGATGTTAACTATGACAGAATGCTTTAGGGGATCAACAAATTTTGGAGTGTAATTACAAGTAAGACTTAAGCAGATATTTTTAAGTCAAGACAACAAATAGATCTGAATTTTTGTGATATCTGAGCATTCTCATAGCTGTAATGAAGGGGCTAGCAGATCTTTGGGCTGCAGTATATAGCAAGGCCTTGCCAAGCTTTTTGGCACATTGAGCTCACTCTCATAATCCATGGTTCTCATGTACCAGGGTACTCCAATGATCTTCCTCAGCATTTCCGTCTGAGGAACATGCCTTTGGCTGAAATTCCATACATCTGATTGTCATAAAAAAGCCAGAAACCAAGATACTCTTATAGATTCTAAGCTTGCTTGCTAAAATTCACTTATATTTAGCGGTGTTTCGTTAAGATTGACCCCAGGGGAGGCTGCCTTTTGCTTCACTAAAAGTGACTCCTGATTAAGATCTACTCGAATGAAGTTTGCTCTTACTATATAATTTTTGTCTACATGGTATCATTTTGGTGTTTTTAATTGATTTGACTTGAATATAATATTCCAATTAATCAATATAATCGAATTTCAGCTAACTTTCAGCTGACTTTCTACAAATCGAAAGTGCCGATGAGAAAACAATCTTAAAGCTAACAAAATGATTCACAAAGCAAGTGAGATGTAAACATAGCAATGCCGTAGCATTGGGAGATCGGTTCGCTGCTTATCGCATATAAATTGGCAACACATACACAGCTCTGTCATAAACAGTGCTTACCACCCGATTGGCTGGCATGCAAAGTGGGCGCAAGGTACAAATACAAAATCTCATGTGAACTCGCCCAGTTTGGCGGGCAGCGAGCGATGCGCCAAGTCGCTAAGTCGTTTTAATGGCCAATAAAAGCAAAATGTTGTCACTTTTTTCGAATTTGTATAAATTTTCATTGCCCGGGATAAGCCGATGCTGCTGCTGCTGCTGCTGCTTCTGTTGATGCTGATGCTGATGCTGAAATACTACGTGCAATTTGCCCCTGCCTCGCTCTGGTAAGGGGGCCAAAGGGTTGTTGCCTGGCTGGCTGACTCCTCGACTATGGGCGATGTATGTATTTGTTGTTGTTTACGATGTAGCAAGTAATTTTTTGCAACTTATCGCATGCAGCACCAACACCAACGGCAACGACAACAACAATCAGAGTCGACACTTGCTCGCTGCTCTGATTCCGCTTTTCGCACTTTCTCGCTTTCTCCATTTTATGTTTGCCTTTACTTTGATTTAGTTGCTGCGCCTCCTGCCACGCCCCCGCACACTGTGTGTGTATAGGAATCAATTTGTTTGCTTGTGTGGCGCATGAAAATAAATAAATAAAACGCAAATCGTTGCAAATCGTCGCAAATCGGCATCAGAAGCCAATTTGATAGCCTCAGCTTTAACCGAGCAGCTTCCATTTTATAGCCCGCTCGTGGCTAGATTTCCACGCATTATGTCCTATTGATAATAATTTATTATTATTTACTTAAGCGTTTGCAGTTTTTCAATTGCCCGAGCGCCGAGCGCCGAGCCCTAAGCCCATTTCACTGGCCACGATTTACATGGCATACTTTAAGGCGTCGACTCTGAGCTGAGCTTAGCCCTAAGAAAATATCTATATCTTGCCTATATTAAATTTGGTTTGTTGCAAATCTAAAGTGATGTCTCTCATAAAGTACGTGGCCCATAAATTTGTGCCCCAAAGTCAAAACTCAATTCACCTTCTAATGAAAGCCGGCAACATTTTTACAATCTCATCAAATGCTTTGCCAATATGCCAGCCCGTCGGAAAATCGTTGTTTATGCCTCGGTTGCCGGCATTTTGCATAATTTTCGTATTATTTCACCTTAGGGCCTTGCCTTGCCTTAGAGCCAGCGCTGAAGAAAAGTTTATTGATGTAATAAATTGTTATTTGCTCAAAAGTTGCGCCCTTTGTTTTTCCACATGGCTGGCAAGGCGCCACCGACGCAGCAGCCCAGCAGCGCAGCTGCACCACCCAACCACCATTTCGCTCACCTCTCAATACCGTTTTATGCTGCACAAGATTTTATGTGCATTTAATAGATCGAACAACAACACCAAAAGCTCCTATGCCATATGTCTCTCGTTCGATTTATTTACGAGACACGCGTACGAACGACAACAACAACGGAAGTAGACAGACAAACAGGGCGACACGACTAGGTGATGCCCTGCAGGCAGATCTGTGCAGGTATAAGCAGACGTTACTCGCAAGATATAGAAAGCTTATGCATAAAATATAAATATGTATATATATAATCAAACTCATATTTCTGAAACTTTATTACGTATTACGTGATGAGAGGTCTTATATATCTATTTAGTATCTAGTGCGAGGTTCTTTGTTATATTTTCTAAAAATGCAGTTACTTTTCTATCTATCTATATCAATCTATATAGATGTATAAACATATCAATAGACAATGGTTGAAAGTTCTGTAATCTAAGTGATAAATTCAGAAATAAAAAATAAAAAATTTTAAATTAATTTTAAAAATTAATTTAAATTAATTTAATTTAAAAAAATTGATATTTTGTAATCCTTGTAATACATATGAAGTATTGCAAGCCTTATCCAAACTAAACACTATGACTACAAACAAAGATCTAAGATGTTTCTGTTCACATAGACACTTTACAGGGTATCCAGCTACAAGTGCTTGTTGCGAATCGGTTTGATTTGTCTTGTTAGTGATCTAATCGCATTGGCTCAGCGCTTGGCCAGTGTTGTGGTGCAATTAACTAAAATGAAAATGAAAATGAAAATGATATTAAGGCGCATTAGATGTGCCACTCCCCCAACGCCCCTGGCTAAGGCCGCTGCCCCCGACCGCATGCATTTGGCCTCAATCCAAAAATTATATGCAAAATGCGCGTAAAGTGTTTTTAATTCGCTGCATCACAGCAGGCAGCGTGGAGACGAGAGTCGAGAGTGAGTTGTGGGCGGGAGGAGGCACTGCTGTCCAGAGGGGATTCGCCTGGCATGAACGCGTCATTAGCGCGTCGCCAAGTTAGACATCAAATTTATTAAAAACTATCGCGAGTGCGACTGCGTTCCTCTGGGTGGGCCACGGCACTGGCTGGCAGGCGCTGGCATCCATTTAATTGATTTAATAGGCCAACAATATTGTTTTTCTTTTGTTGTTTATCATATACCCTGTATTGTTTTTTGTTTTATTTTCAGATCAATTTTTTATTGGTTTTTTGCTTTTGTTTTTTGTTTGTTGCATCATTTCGCATTTGGTTTATCAATTAATGCGCTGCATTTTATTGTTAAGCACATTAACGCAGTCACGCGTAGGCCAACACCAGCCGCTGGATACCCTGTCCCACACCCGCTCGCGCCAACATTGCCAGATAATTGCGTGTGTGGCCGACGAGGCTGAACTGCGTGTAAATTTTAATCCAATTGTGTGCAGCCAAAAGTGTGCAGCCCGCAAATGCAAACAGGCAACACACACACACACACACACACATACACATACACATTTACATGCTTATATGTGTATTTATTTTTGCGTACAGCTTTTCCAGCTGAATGCATTTGATTGTATTTTTCATTGAGCTACATGACCCACCGCAAGCCGCATCGCTGGCCACGCCCTCTCTATTGAACGCGCCCAATCAGCTGCCCACGTGGCGTTGTTCATTGCATTCGCCAGCAAATTTGTTTTGGCGCTTTTATCGTTATGCGTTTTATGCTCAAAGGTGAAACACCAACAACAACAGCAGCAACAACAACAGCCACAGCAACAACAACAAAGTCAACAAATACTACAAAAACAATCACATTTGGTCATGTTTCACCATTCACAATAGACAATGTGTGTGTAAGTGTGTGTATTTGAGTGTGTGTGCATGAGTGTGTCTGCGCTAGATAAAGCTTTAAGTGAGTATCGGTAAATTACTCTGAATTATTACTGATTCTGCTGTCTGTCTCTTTCTCTCTCTCGCTCTCTCTCTTTCGTGCCATACCACTATTCGGAATAATTCAAGAATCTTCTTGCATCGTATCTCAATACACATTATTGACTTATTATTTACTGACCCCATATAATTTTATATTATAATACCAATATATCTTTAAACCCTACTTACCTTTTCCGTTACTCAGAATTCTTACTGATCCTTCTGTCTCGACCTTTCTCTATATACTTCCCTCCGAAAGCCGGTGAGAGGTTTTCTTTAGCATTCTCTCTCTCTCGCCCTGTCTCTTTCACCTTGTCTCCTCTTTCTGTCTCCTTTCTCTCCTCTCTCTCTCTCCTTTCTCTTTCCTTCTCTCTCTAATTGCTTGTCTTTTGCTCTCCCTCCTTCTCACGCATTCTCTCTCTGTCTGACCTCTGCCACTGTCTTACTCTCTATCTGTATTTCTCCTTCCCCATACGCCTCTCTCTCTCTCTCACTCTCTCTTTCTGTCTCTCTCTCATTCTGTCTCCTTCTCTCTTACCCTCTCTCTTTCGCCCTCTTTCTCTCTTTGTCTGCCTTTTTCTGTGTCTTTCTCTCTCTCTCTCTCTTTCTTATTCTTTCTCTCTCTTTTTCTCCCAAGCTTTCTCTCTTTCTCTTTCTCTCTCTCTCTCCCTCTCTCTCTCTGCTTATGCATATTAACATCCTTTCATTATATGTATTCAATCTGAGTTTTTTAGCTATAAAATTACCTCATTTAATCTGGATGATCTCATCACTTTTGCATCCTCTTAGTGCAGCGAACACTCCTGGTAACACCTCAAAGGAGCTGAGAACAACAGCTTGAAAGTGTCTCTTCAACTTCTCACCTCAATGCGGCTCGTTTAAGCTCGCTTTGGTGTTGTGAACTTTGCTCTTGGTATTTCGCTCACTTCCTGACATTCTCGCTTTCTCATTAATAATTCCGCTTAAATGCTTTCTAATAATTTCCGCATAATTCATATCGATGAACGTTTTATGCGGCACTTACGATAAGGGCAATTCCGTTGTGCGACGAGCTGCGTCGTTTCTGGCTGTTGTCCTGGCTGTTGTTTGCTCGCCAAACAAACAACACGTACAGGCGCACATACAGGGCCGCACACACACCGTCGCACACACACCTAGGCTATGTATTCATACTCGATTGATAACCTTAATAAAATGCTTCACATTATGCCAATCGATTGCACACCATGAATGTGTTTATCCTTTGCCGTTGCCTCGCTAAAGTCCACGCTTGCCTCGCCTAATACAGCAGCCCGTTTGTGTATGGGTGGGTGGCTAGGTGGTGCTCCAGGGGCAACCAGATGTTGGGGCTGGCACATCAATGCCGGCTGTTGCCAAAGCGCAACAATGACGAGGAGCAGCAGCAGAAATTTGAACGGTCCCACGTTCGTATACCTTGTTGGCCTGCTCCACCTACCGCTTATGCTGCCACGCTCATTTAGTGCTGCCAGGAGCTGGGGGCTTGTGGGTCGAGGCGGGGACTCGGCAATTGTGCAAAAAGTGCCAATAAAGCACATTCTTTGTTCGGCTTTGGCTTCGGCTCGCAAAGTGCTCAACAAAGCGGGCGGGCTGGGCCAGGATAACGTGTTACGCTAGCTTACGCCTGTCTGTCAGTCGCTCTGTGTGTGTGTGTGTGGGTGTGCCTGAGTGTGCAAGGATAATAATAATAACGTATGAATAGGTAAAAACGTTGGCGCGCTGTGCTCAACGATCTAACCAGGAGACACAAGGCAGGAGGCAGGAGGTCAGAGTCTCATCAGAGTATTCTAGTTGGCCATTGCCTGCGCTTGATTGCTTAGCTGTTGTGTCCATGTGTGTGTGTGTGTTGTCTGATTGTTTGCCTTGCCCTGAATGTGGCTGAGGTGCAGCGACAGACACACACACAGGCACACCTCATTGATTTTATTGTGTTTTTTGCAGAGCATTCAAAGTGCTCATAAAAATGCCCACACAATAAAAACGATGATGCGGCTGTTGATGACCCGACGCCAGGGGCACCAGAAGCTTAGTCACATACACACAATGGAGCCAACCTGAACTAAGATATTTCGTATGGGTCTCCACCCATGTCTTGCCCATTCCAGCTGGCAACCTGATGTCTATTTTAGTCTCAGCTTCTGCTCGGCCGGCTGCTGCTTCAGGTCGAAAATAAATAGTTGCCATGGGTTGGATTTCAAGCATCCGTCAGGCGGCTCGTCAGCCCTTTATTGTGGAGACACGTCGGGTCGGCGGCGAGTGGGTCAGCCTAATGAGCTCAGTCAGCAAATGGATTTTTGTAACTCATCCGAGTGCCGTGCAAATGCTGATGCTGAAGCTGATGCAGCTGCAAATCTTGCTGCAAATAATGAAAAATGCATTTTCAAACTCTCGCTTTTCGAGAATATGCGATTCCAATTTGGCAGGCAAATGCATTTCGGGCTGGCACAGCTTGTGCAACAATGTTGCCGTGTTTTGTTGCAGCAGCGTCTCTGGTGTTAATTTGTTAGCACATTGCAGTCCGGGCAGACAGTGATTAATTACAGTCCAAGTCCAAATATAGACGAGCGGCCAAGTCATTTCTGCCTTTAAAGTTAATTAGTTGGAATGCTCAAATAACAAATTTCATATAATCAGAGCCCAGAAATAAATACAAATGGCGACATATACGTCTGTCACCTCAGCCTCTGCCACAGTAGCCTCTCGCCACTTGCCACTCGCTCGACTGGCGCTTTACCTGCGCGCATAAATTTTAAATCCGTCCTGACCACAATTTGCGCATTAAATCATTTCCAGGCCATTTCACGGCACTGGGCGCCACCGCAACGCCGCATTCATTCATTCATTCGCTCATTCATTCACACACTCACATTCAGTTATTCGTTTCGATTTGCAGGTGAGCAGCCGCCTGGAATGCTGCACGAAATATGCAAAAATTATACAGACCAATGCATGCAGCGCATTGAGCATTGAGCATTGGGGATTGGGGATTGCGGATTGGGGATTGGCAGCGGATGCAGGCGAGTAGCTGCTGCTGCTGCTGCTGCTGCTGCTGGAGGCCACTTCAAATATATCACGCGTGAAGTGTCTGTCTGGTTCGCGTGATTGACAAACGCCGCCGGCTACCGACTGCCAACTGCCAACTGCCAACTGCCAAGTGCTGGCTGTTGGCTGTTGGCTGTTGGCTGCTGGCTGAGGTGCATGCAACGTTTTAGAAAAGATAAATTTAAGTAATTGTCAATATTTCAAGCGACGTAATTGCTGCCCCGTGGCTGCCGCTGACCAGTGTTGCAAAATAAAATAAATGCCGGGCAGCTCAACTCAAAAGCAAAGGCTCGAGCATGCCCCTTGGACTCGCCTCGCTTCGCTTCAATTCATGCTGCGGCTTTATGCAGCTGCAGTTCTATGCGAACTCAACCCCCAACCCGTTGCCATTTGCACACTTGACGTTTTACCAATTTGCTGCATAACACTTCTTTTTTTGTTTGTTGATGGTTTTGTTGGGTTTTCCAACACTTTTTTGCACTTTTTTGCTGCACTGCAGCAGACAATTTTGTTGCGTGTTAACAACTGCAACAATTTAGGTTTAATTGATGCCCGCTGCAACGCTGAAGTGTCGCCGCTGGCAGTGCGCGGCTGGCGGAGGGCGGAGCAGCAGTCAGGCGCTGGCTTTTGTGCAAGTTTCGGCCATGTAAAGTGAGGGACGGGTAGAGGAAGGGACGTTTTTTTTGGTCTCACTGCTTCCGCTTGACGAGTTGTTAGATAAAAGCTATTTACATGTTGTTATTTATGATTTTGCAGTTAAAATGCGCTGTGAAATATTTGCGGCGCTGCCCGTTGCCGCCGAAGGACTCGACTTCGGGCTATATTACGCATACGTCATGTTGTGCGCACTTCACATTCGCTTTATTTATATAGCTTTAAAAGTTGTTGCACTTGTTTTCACTTGTTGTTTATGTTTATGTTTATGTTTATGGACTGGCCAGCGCACCTTCAGCCGCGTCTGGGCATATGCCACGCAACGGGCAACAGTTGCACAACGGCTGGTCAGCAAAAAAAAGTTTCCCCTTAGTCCTGCGACTATAAACTTGCGCCGGGGCATTATCGAACACTAATCCATATATGAGCACATTACATGGGGGATAATAGCCCCCAGTGCCCGCGCCTGTTCGGCTTTTGCTCGCAGCAACTTTATTACTTTATGCTGACTCACGAAGTGAGTGGAAGCGAGACTCATGCAAAGGTTGCCTTGTTGATTTATCACCAGGGTTGGCTGCTCTTCACATGTGTGCGCACTTTTTCTATATGCCCCACTGTGCGGCCGGGTGCTCGGGCGCCCGGGGCGTATGATGAATATGTAATTCCAGTGTTATCCACTGAGTTGAACTTTGATTTACTAACTGCGAAATAAATATTAAATTTTCAATTACAACGACTAAAGCTGCTGCACAGCATCAGCAGCAGCAGCAGCAACAGCAGCCAAGCAGAGCAGCCATCGCTTTTTCCATGCAATTACCTTCGCCTTCGGCTACAGGACACGCCCTGTCCTCACACGTGGCTGGCATCCTGGCTCCTGTCCTGCTGGCTAATGGCGCGAACACTGCTGCATTGGCCAGGACTCTCGTTGACTTTGACTTGCCACTAGGACTTGGACTTCGACATGGTGTCTCTATGCTTCGACAGGCAGCGAGCTGCAGTTAGTTACACGAATTGTTGTTGTTGTTGTTGTTGTTGTTGTTTTAGTTTGCTGCCATTAAAGGAAATTGTCTGTAAAAATGTGGCCGTATTTCTTTTTGCAAGGTACTTAAAATTAAATTATTGGACACATTAACGTCTTGACTTCTGCCGTGAACGTAGACGTAGACGTAGACGTCGACGTGAATGTGGCTGCGACTTCTTTCATTCATGGTGGTGCACGTTGGCTGCTGTGGCGCAAGTAAATGCCACGTAATGACGTCATTAAAACAAGTGAAATGTGCTTTTATTGTAACGACTGCCAGCCGTCCGGGGAGTCCGGGCACTTTTCAATTTTCTATATTTTGCGATTGCAAAATCTCATGCACATTGTCATCAATCTTAATAAAGTTAACAGCGCGACAAGTTTTATTAAAGCCAATTCGGCGCCAGTCAAAAGTGTCAATGTGTGTGAGAGTGCGTCTGGCTGTGTGTGTGTGCCTGCTTAAGGTGTTTTTGATTCTGAGCTACGATAATCAAAGTGCCCCAGTCAGCATGAGTCAGCGCTACTCAACAAATGCTCATTAGCATAAGCAGCGACTAGCTCCAAGGACTCATTCGCATTAGCATTCGCATATTGAATTGAAATCAATCGAATCTATCGCGCATAAAGATGTGCGGCAACAGGTTGCACGTCAAGTCTATGTGTATGCGAGAGTGAGTGTGTCGCTGCCACGCCCCTACTACAAATTGCCAGCCAAATTCCGCCGAACGAAGCCAACTGACAAGCGACAAATGAGGCGTAAATGAAATTAAACGCAAGCGCGAAAATTGCAACGCTTTTATTGGATTATTGACAGTTGCTGCTATGCGTGGGTGTATGTGGAACAATGCGTGAATTGTAAGCTCATTTGTTGAATTAGCTTAAGTGAATTTGTCTTAAACACGCTGCATACAAAGTGCGCCGGCCTCTGTTCCAGAGCTAATCAAATTTTGAGCTAGCAAAGGCTAAAACTGTGAAGGCGCTGGCACTTTAAAGGCTGCCCGCAGCAGCAATTGCCAACTTTTCATTCATTCCTGTTTAGGACAGTCCACGTCACAAGCAATCACACACACTAACACACACACACACACACAGTCTGTAGGCAAATGTCTGCAACTGTTTATTGTTGATAAATTGCTGCTGAGGAATTAGTGGGAACTGCAACGATGATGGAAGAGCCGTAGCTGGTAGCGAGTCGCTTCCAGTTGCTGTCAAGTGGCTGTGGCCAGCTTAACTGGGCAAACACCTACGACCACGCCCCACAGCCCAAGTGGGCAATGCCATAGCAGCTGCTGCGGGCTTCAGAGTTCGCAATGTTTTTAGAAAATGCAAATTTTTGCCTAGCCCCAACTTGACCAGCGCTCAGCTCGAGAACGAGCTGGAACTGGAGCTGAGCAAATCTTTATGCCTGCCGGACTGCAGAGTGACACATGTCGGCAGCATGGAATCAGAATCTGTGCGTTTTATTTCGGACAACGCAGAGCTATGGCCGCAGCCAAACGCAGATAGTCCTTTCATTAAGCACACACACACATGTGGGAATAGTTATATATATTTTTACTATATATGTTGCCTGATCTGAGCTGGCAGGCGGGCATAATAAAGTTAGTCAAAGCTCGAGGGTGTGACAAGTTTTTCGGCTTGTTTGGCATTTATTTAGTTTTAGTTTTAGTTTCTGACACACGCAAACAAACAAAATGAGATGCAAAATTTGAGTAACTGCGAAATGCAATTGAGGTGCCTTTTAGCCTCGTCAGCTGCCTCATAATCAGCTCTTACTTGATTCAACCAGGCAGCGCTTTAAGCCTTAAGCTGTAGTGAAACGCTCAGGTATTAACCTTTTATAGTTATCTAAGCCCAGAAGTGGCCCATAAATTGCCAGCAAATCGTTGCGCACAGCGCATAAATCTTCGATTGTCCACTTCTCTTGCTGCTTCTGTTCTTTTGGTTAAGCGGAAATGTCCAATAAATTGTAATTTTTCCTAAGCTCCCACTCAGCTTCACTGTGTCTCTCTCTCCTTCCCTTTCTCTCTCTCTCTCTCTCTCTGTTAGTTGCAGCTCAATCATCGTTTAATATTTATGTGCTGTTCGATTGTGAAGTTTATGGGATTTGTTGAAGAGTTCCACTTGGCTCCGTCGATAATTGCAGCGTTTGCCCTTTGGGCAACAAGACGCGACGCCGGGCTGCAGGTGTTGTGTGACCCGAATTTGTTGTGTATCCTGCAGAACAGTCGATTTGTGCCCAATTGGCTTGATTAGCTGTTATTTATGGCATTGCTTATTGGGTTTACGTGTAGCTGAAATCATTCTCTTCACACACATTTATCACGCAATACCAGAAAAAGTTCCTTAGAACTGGAGCGTAGCATAATGCGAATTTATCTTTTGAGAAATGTCGCACTTGGAATAGAGTAAAGAAGGTATTTAAATATCCTTATAAACTGGAGTATGATTATGAAAATTATAGCCATGTTATTTATCTTAAATAGGCAAGAAAACTTTAGTCGAGAGTGCTCGACTAAGAGATACCTGAAACTCGCAGGAAGATTACCTCTAGATAAATGCCACAACTCACTGTTAAACAGATCGCCGTAAGTAGTCTGGCAGCCGTGTGAAGAATGCTCTGACAATCAGGGCTAAGAACACTTGGCCATCGATCACCAATCAGAATCTGCTCAGAGCAAGTTGATTCCATCTTCAAGTCCTGCTGCTGAATCTGCTGATTCCAGATTGGAAGATATATCTATCATTGTCTGATTCTTTCAACTATATAATTTCTTCTATTTAACTTGAAACAGGAGGAGTTCGAATTACTCACGGGAGTTAAAGGACTCAAATTATTATTGTTATGCTTCTCTCACGCTCCTTCTGAAATCAAGTTCTAATTTCAATAGAAATTTGCATCGGCCTTATCTAGGCAACATCTTCATAGCGAGATTTCATTATTTGTATTCAATTTGCGAAACATATGCAAGATATGGGCCATCAATGCCGTCTTGTTTCACGATATCTGAGACATCAAATTATCAACAATGCGGCGAATAATGAAGCCATTCTTTTTGATTTTGCAAACCCTAAGCACTGACTACTCCATTTTTCATAGGTTTAATGCTTTGACTGTGTGGCATTGTGCCTTCATTAAGCGGCAAGTGGCGCATTCTGTGCATATGTTGCACATCCCTTTTGCCCCATGTTTCCATGTGGGTGGGCAGCATCATCGCATAAACGTGTCACATCAAACAACATTGATTAAAATCTAAAATGAAATAGTAGCTGAGCTGAGCTGAGCTGGAAAGCAGCCGCAGCACGTACACACAAGTACTCAAGTGGAGATGGAGGAGAATAACTCGTGGCAATCCCTAAGTGAAAATCCTTTTTTCCCGCTCTCCGAGGGGGACTTCAATTCAAATTTCAATCAAATGCGACTACAATACCCAATACCTTTTGGGCACATATGTGTTGACCACAAAGTATTGTATCATTCGCCAATGCGAATGCGCCCGCTTGTCCAAAATCAAATCAAAGACTAGCCACAGAGAGAGAAACATAAAAAAGGATGCAGGATAAAGGAAAAGGGTGCTGCATAAAATTGCCAACTATTGGCAAAAGCGTGTTCGCAGGCGCACATAAAATCAGATACAATTTTCATTACCTTATGGCCGCACATTATCGGCATGCGGCCATCGTCTTTGGTGACTCGAGCTGAAACTGGAACTGGAACTGGAGCTGGAACTGACGCCGACTTCGACTCCCAAATGGACACAATGTGCTGCTGATGACGTTCACTGTGCAGGGCAGTTGCTGTTCTCGATGTAGTTGTTGTTGTTGTTGTTGTTGTTGATGATGCTTATTGTGCGCTCTTTGGCGCTGACCATAAAAAACGAGTGAATGCCCTAGTCGATCGGGCCTGACTACAAAATTCCCTGCAGGCAGCAGCTAGCTTGGCTTGCTCTAGCTGTTTTACGCTTGGGTTAAATGTAGATTGAGATTCTCTATAACTTACTAAATAATATTTAAGTTCTCTCGATCTCTAAGTTTTCAAAAGGGCTGCATCAACTCGACCTATATAGCTCGAAATACCTGTCTCCATCAATTGGTATTGTCCACAGGGTATAGCAAGACAGAATTTTAACGTGTGAACGGGACAGCGCGAGCTTTTGTACAACAAACGACAAACGGAAAGTGTCCAACAGGAAATAAGCAGCAGCAGCAACAGCAGCAACGGCAACGGCGACTTAGTCTAGGACTCGTATTTGGACTGGGACTCAGTCTAGGAGTTGCCCAAAATAAAAAGGGTAATAATTTTATCTCGCATTCAGATCAGACACACGTCCGTCTGCCGTCCACTCCACTCCACTCTACGCCAAGTCCAAGCATTGTGCACGCTCCTGTCCGGCTGTGGCCTGTTCGCGTATTGCGAGTGTTTTTTTTTTCTACTTTTCTCTACTTTTTCTTCTTCTTTTTTACGTATTTGCCGCATCCTTGTGGCTAGTTATGTGTGGCACTTCAAAAGGCTGCTTGAAACTTTGTCAACATGGCCAGAGCTTATGAATATCCGAGAGCTACCCCGCAGCCCCGTCCCGGCACGTATTCAATTACATGTACCTCAGACAGCGGTAAGAAGGCAGCTGGCAGCTGTGATAAAGTGCGGCCCACTACTGCCGCCCTTGGCGCTGTGTGCAGTGCGTGGCTTTAGTGGAGCGCCAATCTATCAACATAATTGATGGCATCGATTAGTTACAAATTTTTGTGTGGAGACAAACGGCGTAGCTCAGTGCACAAATCGTCGATTAATTAAATATTTACTTCGACCAGCTCGCCTTTTGGCAATTAATTTGACCAAACGAATCGACTAGCTGATAAACCCTTCCACAGCTGCCGCATCTTTGTGTTCGCCTAATGAAGTGCCGTTTGCGACGATAAACTGTAGCTGCTCGACAGGAACCCCCCTCGGCTACACGTTTAGCTCTTATGCATCTCGTGTTCAACTGCACGGAAAAAAGTGCAAAAGCAACGCAAACTGAGACGAAGACGGAGAGCCGGAGAGACGGGGAGCTGGAGCTCAGAGTCTGAAACTGAGACTCTGACTGGAGCTAGGCGTTTATTATATATTGTAATATGTATTTGTGCTCTCAACGCGACTGAGTTATTGGGTATGGCAAAGTGCGTTGTCGCCAGACTGCGGCGCGCCAAGCTCATCAACGCCCCGTGCACTACGCTGGGGGGCTATAAACACACCAGGGGCACCGACGTCGCATAATTTTGCCATAACATTTCTTTTGGGCCCCGACTCCGCGTCGGGCTACCTTGAAGCGCAATCGAGTCACTGCATTGTCGTTGACGTTGTCCTGCCCCGGGCTGGTCGTGGCCTGACGTTCGTACCTTGGTGCCATAAAAAGGAAACAGGCCAAACAATGGCGTCAACGGCTCTGCGAATGGAAATGCTATTGCTAACGCTGAGTTCCTTTCCATGTATCGTCCTGTTGGCTGCTTGACAAAATCTAAAAGTCTCCAGCTGCTAGCCGAGTTCAAAGTCAATTGTAATTTTTATGGCAAATGCGACGCATTATGATATATATTTCATATGCAGCAAACTAAAGTGAATGCAAACTCTTTGCCTAACTGGACTGTGGCTGGCTGTAGGTCTGTGCTCCACCTTATGACTCCAATAGGTATTGGATATCAGCCACAAAATGTTGTAGAAAAGCTTAACGAATGAGAGTGTTCTTCAGCCTGATATTTGATTTCTTGTAAATTACTTTTAAGCCGAAAACGAAGTCTATGAAGAATTATCTACTTATTATTTCAGTCTGATGATGACCTGAAGCAAACATTTACTAGAAATTGTTATGGAAATTTATGCTTGCTGGAGCTCTGAATCTATCGTTTCTTAGTAGCTTCCATACCCGATTAAGTTGCCTTAGCTGAGTCAGCAACGTTTGCCCTTTGTTTTGTGCTTATCAACGATAGCTAACCCCAGCACATGAATTTTTTCTTGATTCACATTTCCCACATAGCTCAAGATCTCATTTACAGTGTTATCTTACAGTTTGACTGCCAGCAAATTCAATTAAATCCAGCTTGGCACATAATTGAAGAAAAAAAGCTTAGCAAAACTCCAGAGCTTATCAAGAAACTAGCCCAAAAGGTATGGCTGCACGTGAACGACCCTGCTGGAAGAGCGCTCATTAAACCCTTTAAAAAACGAAGCCCCGCTTTAATCCCATTAAATGGCTGAGCTTCAAAAAACAAGACAAAAAATGGCCAGAAAATTGTGGAAAAATATTTAAAAGAAATCAGTGCAAGTGCCCAACTTGACGATACCTTCATTATTTTGATGGTTGATTTAACCTGACGCCGGCGACTGGGCCTGGCCCTTATCAGTCCATTCTAGAGAGCAGAAAGGCGGCGGAAAAGGGTGGGCTGGACGGTGGGTAGTTTGCTCAAACAACACGTTGTTTTCATTGCTCATTAGCGGCGACAGCGCGAGTTTAATTAGCATTGACGTTGCGTCTGATTCTTATTACGGCCCAGAGAAAAGGGTTAATGCCAATTGCTGCTGGCAGTTGCTGCCAAACTTTCATATAATTAGGGGAAACGGCCCAGCACTCAGCAACACCTTGGCCAAAAAATAAATCGAAAAAAGTGGCCAAGAAAAATGGTGCAACGCTTTGATTCAATCAGTCCCGCCCCCAAAAGCAGAGCAAGAATCGAGGGTTGCCCGAGCAAAAACTAATTGCCTTTTCGACATGCATTTAATCTCTATTAGAGTACACGAAATTGATAGAAAAGTTGCTGGCCTGGCCCCATGTGTGAGCCCGCCTGCTCCCTCGAGTGTCATGTTCGTGTCCAGAATCCAGGCTGGTACAGCCAGTCCAGCCAGTCCAGCTCGTCCTGCAGCTGTGCAGCACCTTTGCTCTTTGCTGTTTCATAAATTATTAAGGGGTTTGTTAGCTCTTTTTGTTCATTTTGGCATTTAAAACAAATTGTTGTTGTACGTTAGTTCGATTATTTGCCAGAGGGTGGCAAAAAAGTTTTGTGTGTGCTGATAATGACGGAAGTCATCACGTCTGACGGGCAGGTCCAGCTACAGCTACAGCTACAGCTACAGCTCCAGCTCCAGCCCCAACTCCAACTACAACTGATAGATGCCAATTGGCTGGAAGGTGTGAGCACGCCTCTTACATATCAATAACGTTTTAGTTTGCCTCACGTGAACAGGATACCACGAGCTCGTAGTCCCTGGTGTGTGCAGCAGCTGTGTCGACTGTTGATGTCCTTTTAATTGAAGTGGCAGCAACAGCAACAGCAGAGTGTTGTAGTGTGAGCTATTGTTCGTACCATAATTTGATCAAGCAGCTGCTGAGCATTGCTGTGGCTAGTCTCAACTTTGTTGCCAACGGGGAGAATGTGGAAATTTGGAAATACGTAAATCTTTTGGGACTGCTCAGTGGAGCACACAAAAATGCAAATAAACGCGCATCAAACAATTTGAAATCAAATTTTATGATAAGGGCAAGCCGCGGGAATCCTTTAATAAACAGGCAGCAGGGAAAATGTAAGTAGGCGAATTCCGCGTAGCCAGCCACGCCCATTGGCCGCCGTTAATTAAACCGAGAGCTGGAGAAAATCTTTTGGCCAACCACGGCGAAAGTTTTTCCATTACGGCCGGCGCCAGCAAACGAAATCAAAAAGTAAAAATTTATGAAGCGTTTAATTGAATTAATTAAAAGCAATAATACCTTGAAATAATTGCGCCCTAATAGAAAAAGTTTAGCATGGCTGAAGCTGCACCACAACTTGCCACAATTTACCAACTGTAACCAGAGAATGGAAGCAAAAACCAACTGTAGACAGACAATGGAGAACCTTTAGCCCAACACTTTCAGGCGCTGGTTTACTTCGAGCCGTGGGCGGGGCAAGAGTTATGTGACAAATCCTGCGCACGCATCTAGCAGCCAGGCCATAAGTCAAAATTATCAACAAGACGGCAAACGAACGGCGTCAGTGGCACACAGAGCCGTGTGTCCTGTGCGTCCTTGCAGCCTCTCCCTGTGTGGCAACTGTCACGCACGTAGGCCACGCAACATTGCGAAAAATATGTCTTTGATGTCATAAATCAATTAGGATTGGGCAGCAAGTGTCCTGGCCAGGATCTGCGCCTTAACAGCAAACAACTTGCTAGGCGCTCACCTCCTTCCTCCTTTCCGCTGAGCGCTCTTTTAAACACAGTTACAACTTGATTTCGAGTTTTAAACGTGCTGCTGCTTTGTTGAAATCAAGCGGCGCAAATGAAGCAGATGAACTTGAAAAACAATCCACACACACAGACGCTGCCAAAAGTCCTTTGTTTGCGTAATTATGTCGCAGAGAGAGTGGGAGAGGAGCTGAGCCTGCCCGGAGTGTCATGTGTGCCGTGTGTGCCTTGTGTGTGTGTGGCTGTGTCGCGTGCCTTTGTGTTAGTCTATCAAACATAATTAAGAAGTTGCACAGCCAACGCACGATTGCTTGACAATAAACAGAAGTTTAATTATTTTGCCGAGGCTCAGCTCAAGTGCTGCCCGCAGGACATGCGCCTGGCAGCTGATTAAGCCCAGGCTCACCTTTTGACTTATGATGAGTGCCGCTGCTGCTGGCACTGTCTGATGTATTGCCCGATTTATGACAGCTGACAACTGACAGCTGACAACTGGCAGCCCAGGCAACCCAGCCACATCATTAAAGCCCAAACACTTGCCGAAGGAGTTGCCAACTTTAACGACCAGAGCAGCAGCCGAGTTGGCAGCGCATTTGCGTAAATCAAACAATTAGTCATGGCATCTACATTATCGAGTTGCCCAAACATAGTTTGCCAACTACTTGAATTGTCCACTATTCTTTGGCCTTTCTTTAATGTGTCCCCGCGGTGCTGTTTGCGCCTCGTCTTACACGCACTGCCGGAGCAGCCGAAGGTGTTGTCCTGCACTACTGTTAATTTATGCGACATTCTCGTAGTTTTCGCCAGTTGCCTTAATAACTTCTAATATCACACACAGCCCATCCAGCATCGGCGACCCTTTGGGGGTTGCTGCTCGGGCAGAACTGCACAGAAGCTGTACAAAGAACAACTCGCCACTCGACGCATTCATTAATTTATGGTTTTGGGTCTCTGGATTTATGTACTGCACAAAAATACAAAAGTATTTGTTTTCAAATAAAAGGGGCTCGACCCAAGGTGACGGCATGCTTTATTCCTGACAGCCCACTAAACAAGACAGTTGCAAATCTGTACTATTTTGAATACTCTCTTAAATACTCTCTCGCATATTTGAATATGAAAATTTATTGTTGGATACAGCAGCTGTTAAGCTTTTTATGTATTTAACTCTTTTAAGATTTTGGAATATAAAGTGAACTTGAATAATTGATCTGATCTGAATATCTCAAGAATATCTAAAAGTAAAAAAGCTTTTCAGTCTTCACATTCTCAAAGATACAGTGGGCCTTCTGTAAATATTGCACATGTACTTTATAGCTTTAAGCTTTCATGTGCTTTAAAAGCTTCTTAAGACATATTTTTCTAAAAACCAAGTTAGTTGATTATGAATTGGCTCTTGAAGCTTAAAGCTTAAAGGTGCTTTTAAAGCATCTTGAACTAATTGATATCTACCACATTTTCATCCAAGCTTCTTTAGGGTTAGAAGTCTTTCCAGCTGCTTTAATTTTCCTTTGAGATCTTCTCTTCATGCCTGTTGTCTGCCGAAGCTCTTTAAAAAGCGTTGCTAACGAGCTGTGTTAGAATATCTGCTGAATTGATTGGACTGCTGGTTAAATAAATTGCATAAGAGTTGCTGCCGGGTTTGTTTTCCGTGTAGAGTTCGCTGCCCCGAGGCTGGCAGCATTACAAAACTTTGCCCGGCCCCTGCCGCTGCCGCTGCCGCTGCCCCTTGATTAACATCGCCAGCATTGCAATTGTGCAACTTTTTGTGCGGCTTGTTCTAAATGGCTGGAAACTCGTTTGCAAGCCTCTAAAGCTTGTTTAAGTTGAACATTTTATTAGCGACTCACACCTGGTGCTGGCGGCAGCGCAGTCGACGTGGAAGTTCTGCTCGCTTTCGCCCGCTCTTCGCATTTGATAATCAAAATCAAGTCGTCGCCGGCGCCGGCGCCAGCGTCAGCGCTAGCTTCGGCTCTGATGATGGCCAAGTTCAGTGCCCTCGAATTGTGTTGACGCTTTTCGATCGCTGTTCGCTTTACGCTTGACGATTTGCATTGAAATTGGGTTAAGCGTGTCCAGGTACACACAAAGAACTTGCTGCGAATCGATTGTTGCATGATCTGTGGACCCAGTGGATAGGTAATCTGTGCAGAGATTGCTTAATCCGTGTGTCTGCCCATTGCCACAGCGTCCACAACATGAAAAGGCAATTAGCCCAGATCGAAGCCAGAAAATCAAATGTCCCACACGTAGGCCAAGTGAAAACCTGTTAACGTTTCAATGACTTTGAACTTTTTGGAGTTTTAGAGTTTTGGTTTTTCTTCTGTTTGCTGCTCGCATTTGCATATTGATTGTTTTATTGATGTTTGCTTGACCCATTTACCGTGTGGCACTTGGAGCTGTGGAGGTACTGGTGCTGTCTGAAGCCCACGCCACTTCCACTTTCGTTGAGGCGCGACTTTCTTTAACAATTGCCCATGGTTTTTTTTGTTTGTTGGCCCTCTAGCTGGGCACCAGTGCTTGTGGGATTTGTCAGAGCTTGTTGCTGGCGCTGGCGCTGCCACTTTGTAACCAGTTTAATGACGTTGACGTCTGCGCCTGCGTCGACGTCTATTCTCTACGCCAACGCCGACGCTGGTTCTCGGCTGGCTGTTTATAAAAAGTCTTTGGCCAACTTTCTTGAGCTTCATTCGCGTCTCAGACGCGATCGTCAACGTCTCGTGCACAATGAAAGCAGTGCTCTACTTTTTGCCGCTGCTGGCCAGTGCCAGCTTTGTGTCTTCTCTGCCATCGCTTGCTGCCAAGGAAAGTGCACTGCCCGGCTCATTTGTCAGTGAGGTTTCCCAGCTGATTGCCACGCAGTTGCTGAATCACAACAAGGACATCGACGCCAACCAGGTGTATTCTCCAGTGGGAGTGGTAACCATTTTGGCCACGCTAGCAGAGGCAGCTGATGGCGAAACCTACTCAGAGTTTGGCCAAGTCCTTGGCTTTCCCAAGGAACGCCAGGACCTGAGAGCAGGCTTTGAGCCAATTTTGGCCGGCTACCAGAAGAAAGATACAGGCACTGGGTTGCCCTTGTTCCATACCTATTTCTATGTCTATCGCAACAACAGCGCGCGCGAGGACTACAAGGAGCTGCTGCAGCGTCACTACTACACCGAGATGCAAGAGCTTTATAGCAAGGAGTATGACTTGGAAGAGCAAAGCAACTCGACGCCGGAGGGCAGCGGCACAGATGGGGACAGCACAGAGCCGAGCAATAGCAAAGATGTCATCGGCTTTGAGACACTGAAGCGCATTAACCTGGACGATGATGCTCCCGTTGGCACCCCCAATGACAACTATGGCGAGGAGGTAATCAATAAGGAGGCATCCAAGTTCGATCGCGATGTGGATGACAAGCAGTATGTGGAAAAACCAGTTGCCCTAGCCGAGGAGGAAGAGTTACAGCGGGAGCGGCTGACCACCGAGCAGACAGCAACGGATGCCGATAGCAGCAGCACAGATGCACCACTGGAAAAACTAGAAAAACCAGCTGAGATCACCCTGACCGTAAAGGAAAATCTTGCTGAGAAGCAGCAGAACAAGCGCAGCGATGCCAATGCCGAACAGAATCCAAATGTGGAGGAGAACGAGACGGTGCAGGAGGATGAAAAGCTGCGCAAGCTGCCAAACGAGCCAAACACTGCTGGCAGCCAGGTGACCGACAGTGAACCCGAGAAGGTGAGCCTGCCACTGCAGAAACTGGAAAATGCTGTCAAGACAATGGTCAAGGAGGGCGCCGACGAGATTATGATTGCACTCGAATCGCATCTCAGCTCAGTGGCTCGGGTATGTTTTAGGTGCAGCATTTTCTGGTGAATCTTGACACTAAGTTCGCTTCCTTTTCACCTCAGGTCTACGGGGCTCGCACTCTCTTCGGCAAGAATGACATTGCCTGCGCACTGAGCGTCAGCTCCGTGAAAGGTCGGATGATTGATGATAGGACTAAGATGTTGCTCTTCAATGGACTGTACTTCCACAGCAACTGGAGTCAGCCTTTCTATCAGCTGCGCGACGGCAGCGACGAGTTCTTCTTTATGACAAATGATGACGCCATGAAGGCGCCCATGATGCACTCCCGAGGCAAGTTCAACGTATCCGATTTGCCCCACTTGAAGGCGCGCCTGATCTCTCTGCCCTACGAGAACAACCAGTACAGCCTCTACATTGTGCTGCCCAACGAGCCCGAGGGCCTCACCGAGGTAATCGCACAGCTACAGCCCAGCGACTACAAGTATGCACAAGAGCATATCCATCTCAAGGAGCTGCATGTGACGATGCCCAAGTTTCGGGTGATTGAGATCTCTCGTTCCGAGGCAATGTTCAAGCAGATGGGTCTCAAGCGTATGTTCTCCCGCACCGAGGCGCAGCTAAATCGGCTGTCCGAGGAGCAGGAGCTGTTTATCGATGAGATTGTGCAATATGTGAGCGTGCGCTTCGACGAGGACGGCAGCAGCATCAATTCCATGTCTGCGGTCAACGTTCAGGGCCGTTCACCGATTGCCACCGAAGCAGCTGCCTCGCTGCCAGTGCCAGAGCCAGAGCCAGAGCCAGAGCCGGGCGTAGAGCGTTTCGATATCAATCGTCCATTCGCCTATTTCGTTATGGACTGCAAGAATCAGATTGTGCTTGCTTCCGGCAAGGTGTACGCGCCCGAACCCGTGGATGATGTGCCGCCTGTGACCGTGGAGGTGGAGCTGGAGCAGTCATAGATCGTCCCGCATCAATCACTAGCTCTTAAGTTTCGTAACGAATTTTCACCGATGCGCTTCGTGCAATTTTCATAATGCTAAGTGCTCACAAGCAATAAACAAGAATTTCATTTTCCACAAAAAACGAAAAATCAGAAAAAAAAATAGAAGTGGAATCCTGCCGAGGCCGCCTCGGATTTTCCCAGCCACTTGAGCAGACGCAGCCTAGCGGACTCAGCGACCATTTGCTGCGCAATCAAAACAACAATTAATTCGCTTACTCGCTGACTAACAACAACAATAATAAGCGCCTGACGGAGCGGCAGCAAGATCAACCCTCAGGATTCAATTGTCTGTCTGTAATATGAAATGTATCTGGCGGTGGGCATCGCTAATTTCCGTGCAGCAAATTTGTCATTGCAGTTGGCTCGAGAGTGGGCAAGGGATTGGGGGATTGCTTGGTTGGGTGTCTGTGCGTGTGCGTGTGTGCCGTGCGTCTGCTTTGTTGACTTTGCTCCGAGTTCCATCAATTCTTAGGCTACTCAAGCGAAAGCTGCGCATCCGACACGTGCCCCTGGCTGGATGGCTGGCTGGCTGGCTGCCTGGCAGCCCTGGCGAATCTGACAGGCTTCCCTTCAAGTGGTCAATGGACTGCAATTAAAAGTCTCATTAGAATGCATGATGTCTTCTTTTTGCTAACTGCTAACTGCCAACTGCTAAGGTGGCCAGCCAGGTTCTAGTTCCGACTAGAGCACGCCCAACAACGCTCTTAACACAGGGCGAAACACAACACTGAAAATATATGTCTGGAGAGCAAAGACGCAAACACGAATGCGAATGGGAATGCGGGAAGCTGGCGCCAGGCTGGCGGGCGCCAAGAGTCAGAGGTAAAAACAGGAGTAAATGCGTGCCATGATTATAGTGATGACGACTGCCACCCCAGACTCTCGCTCTGGCTCTGCCTCTGCCCGGCTACGCCTCTGCGCCTGGAGACGCAGACCAACTCCTCGCCCGGCTGCTGCCTGCCGGGCAGACGATGATGTTTCATCTTTTCCACATGAAAACTCACGTAACAAAAATTATGATAATCATAACTTTTTTTTCCTGTGGACTTTTTCCTTTGGTTTTGCCTCTTTGTTTTGTTAGCCGCTGGACAAAGGAGTCGCTGGCGTTTGCTAAGGTATTTTTCGGCCAGGCTGGCGTCTGGCGTTCGCTCCATTTTTATTAAGTCTTGCATATAAATCAATGCTGCCAGATATGCAGAGTAGCCCCGAAAGGTATAAAAGATTTATAAGGACTTCTTTCTTTTCAGCCACATTTTTTGTCGTCAACTCGTTTAAGCATTGAGCAGATGAATAACAAGCGAGAATCTGTTGTTGTTCGCTTGTCTCTGAGCTCGGAGAATCAGCTGTAATGAATAGTAAAGTTCTTTGAGATGCCTACCCACTACCAGCCAGGCACATAAATAAACGAAGACGCAATAAATTCATTCAATTGCATCAGAGACAAACATTTGCCCGATGGAAATGGTAATTTCAACAAAGCGTCACGCATTGTCTTAATGATTTATCTGACTGCCTCAAGTCCAATTACAAGTTAAGTTCGACGAATTAAAAATGTGCCTGACTGCAGTCAACAAGTGTGGGAAATCTGTGGAATTTCCAGTAGGGCCAGCTGTTTTCCGAGAAAAACTAAACCGAAACAAGACGATTTTTCCAGCAGAGTATTGACGTTGACACTCGCTGCGGCGGCGGCGGCGTCGGTGGCGTGAAAAACTAATGAACACATGTGGATGCCAACTGGCGAAGTGGAGCGGCTGCTCCACTCCAGCGGAGTGAGTGGGTGTCAAAAACTGGCCCAAGTCTGTTTAACAATATAAGACAATTCTAAACTTTATTTCTTGAAAATATTTAACTATTTACGACTGGCTTTAGTTGGTTGATATCCTGTAATCTGCAGCTGTTTTTTCTGGCTTCAGAAGTCAATGAAAGCCTCTTCATGCTTGACGGTCTTTGCCTTTTGCTTCGGCTTACCTTCAGGGTGCTTATCGAAGTTGGAAATATCCTCGGCACTTGTGATTGTGGGCGTGTACGGAGGCTGTAAGGTCTGGTTAAGCAGTGGTATCCACTCTACCTCTTTAAACCACTCGTGATTCTTGATGTCCTTGTTGCCACCGATCAAATTACCAAATCTGCAAATACTATGACTATTCAGTTGTGTTCATGGATGTATGTTAAAAGCAACGTTTGACTTGCCGTTTCGAAAGATCGACTTGCAACAAGTGATCCACCAGATTCCGCAGTGGGGCCGAGAAGCTGCTGGGCATCTTGTAGTCCGCTTCGCATATCTTGTTGTACATGACCATGACGTCACGACTGTGTACGGCAAACGGAGATTGGCCAGCCACAAACTCGTAGATTAGCACACCAAAAGCCCACCAATCCACGCTGGTGCCATATGGCTTTGACTGTATAATCTCCGGTGGCAGATACTCGGGAGTCCCACACAGGGTCATCGTACGCGTTTCGACTTTCTGTATGAGAAAAGCGATAATAATTTATTAATTTCAGATCAAATTCAATTGGCGGGTGTTCACTTACTTTTGCAAATCCAAAATCGGTAACCTTCAGATAACCGTTCTTATCAAGCATAATGTTCTCGGGCTTCAGATCACGATATAATAGACTGCAAAAATGTAGATACTCCAGAGCGAGGAACACCTGAGCGGCATAGAAGCGAGCCTGTTTTTCGCTGAATTTGCGAACTCTACGGAATCGGGAAACGGTACCCGATCAAAGGCAAATACACATATATATACAGCATCAGTCGGACTCACTTGCGATGGTAGGTAAACAGTTCGCCGCCCATTATAAGAGGCAGAATTAGGTAAAGGCTGTCGTTGTCCTTGTACGAAGAGATCAGATTGACGGTGAATGGAAAGCACATTGAGTTCAGTACTTTTTTTTCGCTCATGACATGAGCGATCTGTTTGGTCTTAACTATTTGATCTTTGCTCAACTGTTTCGAGGCGTAATAGTTATCACCGTCCCTTTCCTTGACCAGCTGCACCTTGCCAAATGAGCCAGCCCCTAGGGTCGCTCTGATTATAAAGTTATCGAGACCACACGACGGCGACGGGGTATTACGGTTAAATTTCTTGTTGAATTCGTCTTTTAGCTTTTCCAATATGACACCGTACTCAACTTTGGGACTAAAGTATTGCGGATCCATATTGGAAACCCGCCCATTAATTTAAATTACTTTGTTACTCTCTATAGTTATACGTAAAAAAAACTATTAATAAATGTTCCAAGAATTTCGAATAAATACTACACACATTTTGGAGTTAAGCCAGTTAGATAAATAATCAGTTGTGAAAAGTAGCACCAAGGCTACTTGTCTACTCTGAAACTTTTATTGGGGCGCGATTCGTAGGTTTCCCCAAATTCGATTAATCCCTGGCTTCAGTTACCGTACTCTAATGGCATGCATGTGATTGGGGGAATCTAGAAGTATTTCTTGCAGAACTTACAAGGATATTATCGTTATCACATACGTACAAGGATACGTTTTCCCCTTTTGAAAGTGAACAAATGTCCAGCGAAAACAAAACATATTGGAAGACCAACGTTTAAAAATTATTAAACAAGTCTGGGTGGCGATTTATTTTCGATTTCTGTTTCGTTTTGTTCTCAAAATTTTCAAAGTTTGACAAATCTTCAATATTCGATACAGTCGGAACGTATGGCGGGGTAATATCTTGATTGAGTATTGCAAACCAATCGACGCCTTGAAACCATGGATGAGCTTTGATTTGTGCGGAGCCCTCGGTTGAGTTACCTAAACTGAAGAAGCATGCTTGAAATGCGGCCCGAAAAATGTCTCCGGTGTGCTTACCGCTTAGATGGCTCATTCTGCAACAAGTTCTCTACCAAACTTTTCAGCTGACTCGTAAAAAATGAGGGTATCCGGTATTCGCCCAAACAAATTTTCGAGTACATCAATATGACGTCACGATTATGCATTGAAAAAGGTGAATGACCAGTCACAAACTCATACATCAATACGCCAAAAGCCCACCAGTCAACGGACTTTGTATAGGGCTTTAGTTGAATGATTTCCGGTGCCAAATACTCGGGTGTGCCACAAAGTGTAGATGTTCTATTGTCCACACGCTGAGAAGATCAGTCTCCTCTAAATATAGATATGCATAACGATGAGGGTGAAATGCATTCTTACCTTGGTAAAGCCGAAATCTGTCACTTTAATATAGCCACGAGCATCCATTAAGATATTCTCGGGCTTCAAGTCGCGATATATCAGACTCATATGGTGCAAATACTCGAGAGCCAACAGAACCTGGACCCCATAGAACCGCGATTGTTTCTCGTTAAACTTGCGCACTCTTGGTGCATAGGGGAAGGACTGTATCTATGTATTTGCAGACATAGTCGAAGTTCAGGCTAAAACTCACTTGCGATGATATGTGAACAGCTCACCGCCATTTACGAACGGCAGCACTAGGTACAAGTAGTCAAAGTCTTTGGTAGCATCGATCAAATGCACTAGAAATGGGAACCGAATGGCGCTAAGTACGGTCTTCTCATTGTGCACATGAGCGACCTGTTTCAGTCGTACCAGATCATCTTTATTCATCATCTTAGCTGCGTAATAATTCTTGCCTTTCTTCTCCTTAACCAAAAACTGCGATCAGATGCCGACAGTAATGAGTTGATTATGCAAATATTCAGAGGGACAACTCACAACAGTGCCAAAACTGCCAGTGCCGATGACCGCACGCTGTACATAACCCTCTAGGTTGGTGTAGGGCGATGGTTCCTGGGACTTCCAACGCTCGTCAAATTCCTGCTTAAGATTATCGAGTATGGCAGTGTAGTCTTCCTTTGCATTAAAAGTTGATTGCAAGTTCGGGCTACTCATAATCAGCACGCAGGCCTCTTAATCATTTTCCACAGTAAGGATGGACAACACCTAGGAGTAGAATATCTGTTACCTTATAATTGCAGCTCAATAAACTAATAATTTGGGAATGCATAATTTTGTTTACGTTTCTGTTATTTCAATTGTTTGACAACAGAAGAAACGACAAAGGCAAAACGTACATATTTACTCTCAAAAATATTTCAATTAGTTGGGCATGCCGGCCCAAATTAGGCCAAGGTATGACAAATAAGCTCAGGCCCTCAGCCAGACAGACACCACATGACCGCCTGACCACATGAGCGCATCAAATGCCAATTTCCTGTGCGTCGGCCACACATATCAACGTCAACGTCAACTTCACAGTCGCAGTCACTGTCAACCTTAACGTTCACGTCACCGACTTCTTGATGCGGTCCGGCAAAAGTAAGAAAAATTGCAAAACGTCCAGTTGATAAATGATGCTAACCAAGATTACATAAGTTCGTAATTTTCTAGTACATTTATTTCTACATGTCAGCTAGTCAGCTCTCGGCTCTGGGCTCTCAGCTCTCAGCTCTCAGCACTCAGCTCTTAGCTAGGAGCCTCGCCACGTTTGCAGTTGGCATACGATGATGGACACGTCGACCATTCAGCTCTGCAGCTGAAGCCTGATGCTGATAAGAGCGAACCGGATGCTCCGGTTGTTGCATGGCTTTTAAGGTAACTAGCGAGCGAACGGCCCGTTATTGGCCACTTTGGCCATGTGTGGGACGTCTGCCCGTTGTTGGACGCAAATTGACAATTAATCATTATCTTTCAGCGTTTTAAGCCTTAGCTTGTGACGGGGGCTTGGGGCTGGCAGGCAATTACGGAAAGGTTAGGCTTTTGGATAGGCTCTTAGCTTGGCCTATACAGATGGCTGTGTGTCTGTGTGCAAAGGCATGTGCAAATGTCTTTCTAAATATGTTTGGGGTTGATTCTAATGCGATGACATTTATTCTCGAAAACTTCATTATTTATTGACAAATACTTCAGCTGCTAAGTCTGAAATTGAAAGACAATCAGACTGTTGCACAAATACTCGATAAGTTTTCGAGACTTGATCAGTTTTTAATATTAAATAATAGATTTTTTGGAAAGGTAGGCATATCATAAGCTGTTCAAGCAAGTGTAAGCTGTACTCCTAATAATATAAAGAATATGAAGCGCTCTGCTAATGAGAGCTGTTCTTTGATCTCATAGAATTTCTTGCTAATCATTTTTATTAAAGTATTATGAATAGACAGTAAGGCAAAAGGTTATACAATTCGAGTTAAGTATTACAACTACAAGCAAAGCTCACTGGGGTCTACTTAGCTTGCTCTCATCTCATATTGTCCGCCAGCCCAAAGGCAAGCCAATTGTCATGGAAATTTAGTATATCAAATCGACCCCAACCACTTGACAGTGATTCAGCCAAATAATTCACTTCATACTCCTCATGCTCATATAGTTTTTAATACACTTAAAATTTAGAAAATTTGTCACGTACTTAACATAACGCAATTGCTGCTTTACGTTAAACCAAACCGCTTTCACTTGCACTCTCAAGCGTTCTCTCACTGACTCTCCCTCTCTTTCTCTCTCTCGCTCCCTCCTTCTCTCCCTCTCGCTTTGAGTCTAACCAGTAAATTAGAAATCGTGCAAAAACTAAACAATATCACTTAGAACGACCCAATCCAAAAGCTTGGCTCATTTAACATACAGCCACAAGATGAGCCTCTCCCCCCACACACACACACACACAAAGAGAGACAAGATAAACTCCAGTGGGCTAAGATATGTTAACGACTGCAATAAATAAACGGATAATATCTAGCATGCTAGGCCTTTCCATAAATACACATATCCACGTCCATTGGCCTCGGCTACGACTGCGTCTTGGACTTGGCAAGATGCGTTCGCTAAGCGGCCCAAGACCAGATTAAGTCATACGCACACGTATCTCCTCCAGGCGGACCAATTGCCATTTCTTTGGCTGCTCGGCAACACTTAAAATTCATTAGCTGTATTAGCGGACTGTCTCTGCTTGGCTTATGCAAAGTAATTGACGCCCCGATGAACTGTTGACACGCTTCACATTTGTCTTGGCGCTTTGCTGCTCTTGGCCAATATTTGGTTTAGTTATCAGTGACATTTTTTGGCTCTGGCTTTCTGGGCTTAAGTAGGTGAAAGTGAAAGCAGGGCACAAAATGGCCAAATTCAATTATGCTGAAAGGTTTCGCCGTTGTCTCGACTCGCGCCAAACATATATGCCACATTTGCGAACAGCCCTCGCCATTAGCGCTAATCTCTACACAAACGGGATATGAATCATGTCACACACACACACACAGTTACTGTCTCTCTCGCTTGTACATGCTGCATGCTGCATGACCGGCAAATGCATTCACTGTACACAGTTCAGCAAGCAGCAACAATGTCAACGTGTTCCACCTCGACCAAGTCCTGCCCTCCCCTCCCGCCACGTATGTGTTCAAAAGGTGTAACTAATCCGCAGGCCATGTGACTTTTGTCATGCGCCGCTGTCAGTCACTGGCGTTAGTCTCCCCCAACTCCTGCTGCCGCCCGCCTCCCTTCCGCTACCTTTGCCCGAAACCCTTTGCAAGTGCCAACGGTTTCCAGTCAATTCCACCCCAATGTCTGCTCAAAATGCGAACCTGCCACCGTTTCGCTTCATCTTCCGGCTGCACCTTCAATCATCGACGTGGACCGCCCGCCATTGTTGTAGCTGCTCCATGTAATCCATTGATTCGGGCCGAGCCCACGGCCTGCACTGCGGGTGGCAACGCTGACATTTCGCAGCTGGCTGAGTTTTGTCCATGTTTGAGGTAAGTTTTGGCATAAAAGAAATTATTATGATTATGATTATGATTATTTTAATGCGCATTTACTTAGTTTTATTGTTGGTGCACTGGACTGTGCTGACAATTTGACTTTTTGGCCACCTTTTGTGCTGTCAGATCGTCATAAATCAGCCATAAACAGGATCCCCATTGATGATATCGCCCCAATAAATCAATTGCATATGACATCAGGTTCTATGTGTCCGACAAATAATTTACACATATCAAAATTATTGCAAGAAAAAAGACAGAAAATAAAAAATATATAAAAATAAATTCATGTTTTTAATATTTTATAAAAATAAAAAGTAAAATAATATTAATAATATTTTTCAATCTAATTATAAATACTTAACTCTATAACTCTTCATATCTAAATATTTGATTCGTTTTGACCATAGAAAATTCTGAATTTTCATGACTGATCACAATTTTCTTTCAACTATTTGTATATGGGAATTTCTCTGCGTGTACTTATTCATATTCTAAACAACAATTTGTAAGCCTTGCAGAATGAAAACAAACGCATTCAAATATAGAGCTGGAAGCTGTGGTAACCGGCCGGCTAAATGGCTTTTGGCATATAATAAAAACAATGCTGCGGATAAAAACAATTGCTATTGCTACAATTTTAACATTTGCCATAAATAAACATGAGCCGGTGGCAATTGCCAGTTGCAGTTGCAATTGCAGCCATACAGCTTTCGTAGGAAATGCGAAATGCTGAAACATTTTATTGAAATTCAATTAAAGTCGTATTTCAATAATTGGCCACGCATGGTGCGCATTTCCGTGCCGTGCTCGATTTCGAAACGGCGCTCGAAATTTATGACTTTTCAATTTTTGGCCAATTGTGAAATGTTGCCACTTGGACTGTGGCATGCCCCACTTGCCGTTGATGTTGTTGTTCTTGTTGTTGTGGCTGCTGTCCATTTGCCAAGGGGGAAACGGAAATTGGTGCAAAATTGATGCCCGCCGTCGAAACTCCATCACAAACGCTACGGTGCATTAGGCTGCAAGTTCTTATCAGTTCAGAGCTCACCCTCACTCTCAGCCCTTGGCCTTGGCAACTCCACACTCACACACACACACATACTCGCAGCTACCCTTAGCATTTCTCTCACGTTAAGTGTGCAAAATTTTGCGTGATTTGTGCGAATTTCGTCTCATTGAAACGTAGATAAGAGTCCCATTACAGGGTATTCCCAGAGGGTTGGTTAGTTTTGGTCGTCATCTTGTTGTCGTTGTTGTTGTTGTTGTTGTTGTTGTTGTTGTTGTTTAGTGCCATAAATTCGTTTTTGTACTTGTCATATCTGACTCTCTATTTAGACACAGATCATTAAGTTTTGCCATTTCTATCTGATTTAAAGAATGCCAGCAATGGGAACATGTGTTTTAATAACTTGGCTGAAGCTGAACTACTACAATATTTCTTTTATATTTTTCAATCTTAATATGTGCCATTTCCGTGCTGAGTGAAATTTCAATTCAAAAGGTTATTTACCTCAAAGTAGATATAAAGACATCAGTTAAAAGTTTAGTGGAAATATGAAACTAAATTTCTCAAACCTATCTGTCTACAGATAAAATCTGAAGATCAATTCTTGATACATCTTACATATCCTATATAATCTCCAATACTTCTGAGATTTCACGAACTCTGTCACACTGAAGCAAACATTTTTAGAAACATCAACCTGAGATGTGTTCAAAGCAAGATGCCAACTGCAGCCGCTTCGGGAATGATGACATAGATGAAGCTATCTATATATACAGACAGATATAGCTATAGGCTATAGCCACAACATCATATGCATCTCTCTGGCTCTTGCCAGCGCCTTCAGATCTTGACTGCTCGCAGATCTTATTGCTAGAGTGCGGCATTTAAATTTGACATGGGCGCGATTTGCACGCTTAATTGAGACAGGTGCGTAGAGGGAGTGAAGTGGCGGAGTTTGTGAACACTGAGCAACTGCGACATGTGTTCGCTGCTGTTGCACAAGCCGCAAGATTTATCATCGTGCCACGTGTGTCATTATGGGCGCTGCGTTTTTCACGGGAATAGCGAACGACGCACGCCAAATGCAAAATTAACAACCTAATTAATACCTAGACCTGTCAAAAAGCACCTCGACATGCCCATCCGCTTAGCCGCCCCACCGCGGGCAGCTGCTTCGAAAGTGTTTGGGGGCGCATGGATAGCTGTGCCCACGCCTGGGCCTAGATAGTTGGCATAGTTGGATTATGGGAACTGGGCAAGCCTGGGGGTGGGAGATGGGGGACATTCGCGTTTTTAATTGGTGCCCAGAACGTAGCCCTGTCGAACACATGAGTAGCAAGCGAACCGCAAACTAACTAACGGCCAGCGGGCAGTCGCTGTCAAACTCAGCTGCTGCAGAAACCGGCTGAAAATGGCTAAAATGCAAAATTGACTGCTGCCGTTGGAGAGTTTTAGCCATATTGAAGGCGTTTGCGGTCGCTTGTCTAACAGCACTTGACCGGACGTTTATTGAACATTTTTACTTGCGGTTCTGTTGGCTCCGCTGTTGGCAGTCCTCTTGGCCAACTGGCAGCTGCTTTGGCAGGCGCTTTTATTAATTTCGCCGAGCGCGTCTCAATTTCACGGACAGTCATCAGTATTAAATGCAAATAGCTACAAAATGGGATTTGCAAACAAAAAAAGGAAAAGGAGAGAGGAAGAGAGAGAGAAAAGAAATGTGGGCAATGACAGAGAGTGCCATAGATTTGGCGGTTGTCCTGAACGAAACGAAGCCAACGAAATTGGCCAAAAATGCGTTAAATGCAAATTGGATAAGAAGTCGTGTCAGGCACGACCAGGACGAACAGGCGCTGCATATGGCTGCCAAAAAAAAGAAAGAAAAAAGTCGAAAAGAAGAAGAAGCCGCAACTGTAGCTGAGGCAGTTGCTGAAGGATTTCCGCAAGGATATGGCACTCGCCTCACATGAGCGACGAGCACGAGGCCGCGTTTCGTGTTCATTTCACAAATGAAAGCCGCGACAAACTTTAAAGTGGATTACGTTTGCCTAGCCGGGCTCCAAAACCAGGAAACACCCGTCACGCAACGCCCCTCATGCTCCCTTCCCAGCGCCCTCCACACTGCTCTGTATTCGCGCCGCAGAGCTCTGCTGCGAACCGGACCGCTTGCTATCTGCTGCCGCATGTTCTTGCAACATAAATCCGTGAGTTTTGCGCGCGCAAATTTATGGCGCTGGCGACACTCAGCTCAAACTTTGCTGCCAGCGGCATTGTTGTATTTATGACCGCGACATGACCTGATCCTGCACCAGCTACTGCTCCACTGCCAGTCCCATTGCCACTTCCTGCATGCTGTGTGGGCGACTGGCGCCGAAAAGTGTTGCGAGTACGTGCAACCTCAGCCTCAAACTGCAAGCCGCAAGACTTAAAAGTGGCGCGCGGAAATTGGATTTACTTGCGAGCCAAACTGCCGTCTTAAATCTGCACGCCTGTCAATTTGCTCCTGTTTAAGCGCAATTTATATGGCAGCTACCGCCCCGCCCCGCCTCTTGCGGCGCTGCTGCTGCCTAATGAGCGCCGGCCGCCTTTGTCCCTCTGCAAACAAGCCAAACAGGACGCTGGCAGCGTGCCCCAAGACTCAATTGAAGTTAATTACGTGGAAGAGCCTCACTGTTACAGTCGCAGTCACAATTACCGTTACACTCTGCTATTTACATGTGATACTCCCCCACAAATATTCCAGCAAAAAACCGAAGAATGCAAAACATTTAACTCGACTTGAAGTTACTCTGCAGTGACAGTGAACTGGGTGATAATGTTCAGATTGGACCAAGGGCCAGAAGGAAAAATGCTTAAAGGAAAAATACTAAGTATTTAAAAAAATACTAAATTCCTTTGACAAGCTTATCAATAACTGAGAGAAATCCATCTAATTAAAGTTAGTATATTTATTTATTGACTTCCCATAAGGACCTCATGTTAGTCTTACCAATTGATAATCAATAGAAATGTCTTGGAGCTCATCAAAAGTTTGTTTGACTAAAGGAAATTCTAACTCTCTGTAATTGACATTCAATTAAGGCTGAATGAATATGCTCTTTGTTAATTTCTAAAAATAGGGTATAACAAAAAAAAATGTTCAATTCATTGGCTAAAATCAATTCAACCGGATGCATAGCGTCGATGGCGACTGCTGACCGTTGGCCGTTGCCCGCCGTCCGTTTGCCAGCCGACGTCCGACGTCCGACGTCGGTCATCCGATTGCCGTTCGCCGTTCGCCGTTCGCCCGTCGCCTGCCCCTTGGCAGGATGTCAATTGTGATTGAGCGCGTTTTGCTTATGGCTGCAGAATCCCATTTGTAGTTTTTGTTGTTTGCGCAATGTCTCAGCATTCGGGCAAATGGGCAGCCAAAACGTAGCCATAATTATTGTTATGTTAATAAAGAGGCCTTGTCCAGAATAAGGCTTTTAGTTATTTAGAGGGTGGCCAGGGGCTTTGGTCATGTGTTCGGCCATTGATTTTTACGTTATGTGTTTGCGCATCGACTTTGCATAAAAATGGCCAAGTGACACAAAACTTTGACTGCGTGGATAAAGATTCCGAAGTACTAAGCAGCCAACGAGCTAGCGGGCTGTTTGAGTTTGGGCTAAACGCCTGCAAGTATGCCACAAATTTCAGCCGCACGCCATTAACAGCAGACTCTCGAGTCAAGAGGCGTGGCAGCCAGCACTCCTTTCACTTTTTTAGAAGGAGAGAGAGATTCGCTACAGTTGTTGGTAGCTGCAACTGATACGAAGCGCCGGCTCCACGCCTACCCCGATAGGTGTGACAGATCGTGTGATTGATGAAATGTGGGCAGCAAGCAGCCTCTCGAGCCGCCTGCGGACCACCAAACTAATTTCCACATTTTTCACATTTACGAAGACAAATTGAGGTGCGAACTTGGGTCGAGGCAATAAAATTGCCGAATATCAAAACAACAAAATCTTTTGCAACAGTCGGCCATAAAAAAGACGAGCCGAAAGGAGTCAGCCAACAAGAAAAAACAACAGCAACATAAAAGGGTTTGAGTAACTGAGCAGCAGAGACTGAGGGGAGGCGGGCTGAGGGGGTTAGGGTTAGTGCCACATTTGACACAGAGGCTTCAAAACATCGCCAGAGACGCGCTGAGAGTGTCAGGCATGCGAATGCCAATTGTTTTTCGATTTCGGCGCTTAAAAATGCGCAAATCCGTGAGCGCCGCATTATGCGAGGGCTGCGGGCGGGCTGGAAGTTGGACTTAGGCCCGCTACACTATAAAACTCAATATCTACAACAATAAATTTCAAGTCGCACACACACGACGCGACGTCCACAGAGCAGTTGCACAGCTGGGGAAACGTGGCGAATCGATGTCATTGCCGATTTCTATTTCTATTTCGATTTCTTGCCTTCATTTTGTTTTTTTTTTTTAAGTTTTCCATTTCATTTCGTTTTATGTGCGACTCGCCAAAAGTTGTCAACGACAATTCGCTAGCCATAAACGTGGAAAACTCCCTCGCCCAAACCTCTTTGGCTTTTCAATAAAACTCAACACCAGCCGCAGACACGGCCTACCCGCTCTGGCCATTATTTCTATTAGCATAATGTTGTTTCGATTCCGATCCGATCCGATTTGCTACAATTTTATTTATTGTTTTTATTTTTATATTTTATACACGACAAAGTTAAACATTGCGCTCGTAAACAAATCGAAATTACATTTTAAATAGTTCTTGTTTCTCTCTTCTGTTTTTATTGCTAATTTATGCGCATGGCTGAATCGAATCGTCGAAGGTTGAAAGCCATCAGAAGTGACCGCCGGGATTGCTGGCCAGAGATCTCCAGCAATTGCTAATTGAGCTGCCTCTCAAGCCCAATGCCATGTGTCGTTCACAATTGATAGTAATCCACGGCGTATACGGATTACTCAGCTGTTCAGCAAAGACTGGTCAAGGCCATGTCAAAGGCGACCTTGAAGCATGTGCGAAATGAGTTAAGATCCATTATTATTTTGGCGTCTCGCTTCGTAACATTTCCCCAATTCTCAACAGTTGTGCTTCAAGTGCAAAAAACAAAATCGCACAGTTCATGAAAGCAGATGAAACGAGTCAATAGAACTAGGGCAGCGGAGCAGCAGGGCAGACGTGGCCAAATTTACGAAAACTCTGCACAAAAATAGATTGCATATGGACAAATGATTATATATATATATTGTACAGCATCTGTTTTGTATAAAAAATTGGGAAATTAAAATCAAAATCCAATGTTCCTCAACTGCCTGACAGACATTTTAATGCGCCCGCAAACAGAAAGCGCCACAGGCCCAGAAGTCTTCAAGGTCAGCGCCAACGATTTAAGAGCACACGCACCGCACAGTGATCGAAGGGATCCAGTGTGCCGCTGCAGACATGATAGAGCAGAGCATGCAGATTGAAGGGCAAACGCTGGTCACTCTTCAGGTTGAGCCAGGTGCGCCGCACCACGGTGCTCAGCTGGCGCACATTGATCTGGGAACCCTCTTTGAGGTAGCGCGTGATGAAAATCTCCCTGAAGTTCGCGTAGGGCGTCGAGCGCAGCTCGTGGCCAGTCAGAGCCTTCCAGTGGAAACGTAGCTTTTGACTCGGACTGAGGCACTCCCAGCTTGGTTTAGCAGTATTCTCAGCGCAGTTGCTCTGCTTCTGATCTGCGAGTTGGTACAGCGCCTTGGCACGAAGCTCCAGCTGTCGCAGGTGCTTCTTCGTATACTTCTCCTTCAGGTTGAAGGGCTCACAGCATTTGCTTAGCAGCTCCGCATCGGTGTCTATCTGGCGGGAAGGCTTTTTCCGTTTCTGGCAATCTGGTCTTATTGTATCTGCAGGTGTGGTTATATCCGAAGAACGTATATTTCGTGGCTCGCAACGCGCCTCGGCATCGTAGGTGACCAGGCGCTTGGGATACTTGTGCCGAATGGTGTAGCTCAGACACTCCACGGGATTTACAGAATACCGGCTCGAGCTACCCGGGCCAGTAGTAGCGTCAGCTTCGCATGAGATATCGAAGAAGTCCGCCAGCTTACTGCCTATATCTAAACTCAAGAATTTGCACAGAGCTTTCATAGCAGAAAAACACGTATCTAAAATTTAGCTAACAGGAAAGTCAGAGATATTTCAAGAAGCTTGTGTGTGTGAGTGTGAGTGTGCGTGTGTGTGGATCGGAATGTTTTCAATTGTTTTATCAATTTTGGTACACTATAAAGAAGCCCCTGGCGGCGCCTAGTCAGCCGCAAGCCGCCTCATAATTTACTGTTCATGAAAATATATGGCCCTATATTATAAATGCGAAAAATAGTCGTTGCTATTACCAATAAAAATCTTGCTCCAATGGCTGCCTCGCTCGACAGCGCGAAGGGGGAAGGGGCTCCAAAATGACAGCTATATTAAAAATGCTGCTGTTTGTGCAAAAAAACACAAGTGACAGGGCGGCAAGCGGTAGTAACTGACTGTGAGATGCCCTGTAATCGGTATTAAGTAAAATACATTTGTCCTTCTAAAGACCAGATTATAAACTTTGGTATTTGCAGCTTCATGAACTGACTCTTCTATACCCTGTAATCGGTATTAAGCGGCAGGCATTTGTCCTTCTAAAGGCCATGTTTTAAGCTCCATGAATATGCAACTATACAAACTAATATAAAATATATATCACTTAGACAAAGCAGCTGTGCAGATGAGATATATTTTAAGTTGGAAATTCACTCTATGTATACGCGCTCTGAGATCGCAGCAAGGTAGCTCAACTGGGCTGGTTGCTGCTAGCCGATATGCCCCACAGTTTACGCACTTTCAATGGGTACAGGGCATTCAAAGGAAGCCGCCAACTGAACATTTGAATTTGTGCAAATATTTTGGTTTGGCTTTTCATATTTCCCCGGGGTATTTATGCTTGGCGCTTATTATCTAGTTGAGGTTCCCAGTCCGCGGCAACATGTTCATGTTCATATTCATTCTTCCGATTAAGCAGTTTTCATGGTCATCATTAAATATGTTCATATAGTCGCAGCAATCTGGGTGCTTGGCGAAATAAAATAAGTGGCCTAAATAAAAATGTTGGCTATATTTTTACGCTGTTTACGAGTCAATGCGAACGAGCGATTCGAACCATTCGCCCGGCTGTCTGCGCCCCAAATGAAAATCGCTGCAATTATGAAAATTTATTTCATTTATTACATCATGAAAATAGCTCAACGTAAAGCGTTGCCCCCCAAAATACTTAATGAACGCGTATGTATCTGGCCACAAGCTGTCACAGCAATTAAGCACTGAGAAACAGCCATTCCGCATTGTCCTGAACATTCATTGATTGCCCCTCGCTCCGGCCGCCTTATTACATGCCATTCTGCGGCTTTTTCGCCATTTCTCTGCCTGCTAATTTCAAGTTAATAACGCTGAAATATATTTAATGCACATTCGATTTTCCATCGTTTTCTCTCTCAATTGCCAATTTCGCAGCCATTTGGCGTTTATTTTGCTATTGGCTGGCTTAGCGTAAGCAACAACCAGGACTAACTATTAAATCAGTTGACAGTTCGCAATTGTTAGCCCATACCTTTTCAGTTTATATTCTTGAGAATACTATAAGGTGGGTTACAATGTGATATTAAATCGAACTAAGATTCATGAGCACATTTGATTCATTTTCAATTAAAACTTATCGAAAATGGCTGACCTCATAAAGGACTTCTAAGCCAAAGCCTCATAGTCTTTTTACAGAAAATAAATAGTAAAAGCTGAGCAACTCATTCTGAAACCTGTACAATGTCGAGCTTTGAACAGACTTTCAATATTTTCTGAGAGAATGTTTCTTGAAGAAGAATAGGTAATAAAACAGGCTAACATTTCGTATGAATATTTGACTCTACTCGTTCTTAACTCAAACTCTCTGCGCACTCTTACAGCAGACGCTTTTAATTCCCTGAGTTATTTGTAGCTTTTATGACGAAATAGATAATATCTGGCAAAAATGAACACCTTCCCCTTGGCGCTTAGGTGAGTGGCAATGCCGTGTAGTGGCTAATGGCAGTGCGTCGCTTGCAGCTCCCACAACAATAAAATTCCCATTTAGACGCGAATGCCAGTCGCGGCAGCTACGCACACTCTGCTTCCTCAGCTCTCTCCGCCAATGAAAGCGAAATTGATTGCATTTCTTTTTGATTTTACTGCCGCCCCAGAGCAGGGTGCCGAGGCGGGGCTTAAAAATGCACTCAAGTCAAAATGTTGGCCAGATCGTTAAAACTTTGCCAGGCAGTTGATTAGATTTTCCTAAGGAATATCTTTTTGGACTTGGCTGCGTCTCAAACTTGATTCAAAGCTAAAAATCTAATTTCAATTATATGTCTATATAACTTCAACTGAAGATTGATTCTTCATTGGTATATTTTGCATAATATTTGTTTTGAAGGCAGTCTACTCTGCCTGCTAGTCCCAAGCACCGTCTTCTTACTTAGTTCTCAAATATGCTTTTCAAATTTATGGCGCTTAGGTGAGCTCCAATGCCGTGTTGTGGCTAATGGCAGTGCGTCGGCCGCAGCTCCCAGAACAATAAAATTCCCATTTGGACGCGAATGCTAACAGTCAGTAGCCAGCAGCAGGCAGCTATCCGCACTCAGCCTCCCTGCCCCACCCCCTTCGCCACCTTGCAGCATAGTGTAGCAGCAGCAGCAGTTTTGCGTTGTGTTTTGTGTTTTGTGTTTACGTGAAAACAATTTTTATGGCATGTCAAAAACCTATTTTAATGCTTTTAATGAAAGCGAATTTTATTGCATTACTTTTCGATTTTACTGCCGCCTGGCGAGGGAGGAGGCTGAGCTGGTGGCAGCATGTGCGTAAAAATGCACTCAAGACAAAATGTTGACAAGCTCGTAAAAACTTTGCACGGCATGCGAATTGGCAGCCCGCACTCGCAGCAAAAACAGGTGACGAGGCAAAAAGAAAAGCTAAGAAAACAAAGAAAACCGCTCGCAGTTTATCCATAACAAACGCCACTTAAAGTGCCAAACTGTGGTTGCGTCCTTGCCCTCTGCACCACACACAAAAACAACAGTTTCCGTTGACATTTTTTTTTTGTTTTTGCATAAATTCAACGGCAGCAGCAGCAGCAGCAGCGGCTCCCCGAAGTATGCTCGATTTTTGGAAATTGTGAATTTTGTGCGCTTGGCTTTGGGCCTGCGACTACCTTTGCCAAATTCATTTGACCAGAAACTTAAGTTATATTTTGGAGTCGCGCCAACGGGTCGAAAGAGACATGTTTAGTGCCACGGCAGCAGCAGCAGCAGCAGCAGCAGCAGCACCAGCGACAAAAGCTTTCAGCCATAAAGAGCCACCAATTCCGAGGACGACATTGTCGACGTCCTCGCACACGTCGCCTGTCGGAGCACTCAATGTCAGCAAAATGCACATGCAACTCGACTGCTTAAAGAGGGTATCGACGGGGTCGCTGGGTCTTGGCTGTGTAGCTCGAAACAATGCCGCCGCAGGCACATGAGCCCCCGGGCTAGCCGGTCTGCTGCTGACAGGGCTGACAATACTGTGGAATTGGACGCACTTTTGCGATCCATGTGGCATGCATTAAATATTGCATATGCACTAAATGGATTAGGGTAGAGCAGACCCAAGACAAGACTATTGACAGGGTCAGTCATGCATTGTTGGCCGGCCAAAAGCTGTCCAAGTGTCACAGTCACAAGGCAACGTCTTGGCCAGTGAAACATGGCTTAAAGCAATGCACTGCTCGACCGTTTCACTCGCAGCTAACTTGCCGGCCCACATTCAAATTTTGATAGGCAACTTGCCGCTCAATTAGGGGTGACTGCGCTGGGTCTACACTGAGCTCTATCTATTTCCTTCCCTTTGACTGTGACGAATACGTGGACTGACAATACACTGTCATTAGGCTATATATATTGGTTGGCATTTGCATCGTAAAAACCAATGGCACTCGCTCAAGCCACAGTAAGAACAAATTCGTTTCATAAGCACATAAAACGACAACAGCCAAATGCAAATTAGCTAACGATGAGACGCGGCTGCACAACTACAGCGAAACAAAAAGGTGGAGCAGAGCCCAAAAATATAAAAAAACAGCAACAACTTTTTCGCAAGTACATAATTTTCAATGGCAATGCATAAAAAGTGGAAGCAGTTTGGAAAGATAGCTTTCACCAGACCCTAAGATACCCTAGAAAAGGCAAATGCAACTTTAACTGAGAGGAAGGTTCGCAGTCTCCAATGCCAATGTTTTTCCAAATAAATATTAAACTTTGTCTGAGGCAAGAAAAAAACCCAAGACGCATATACCCCAAAGTAAAATCTGTAGCAAATATTTACCCAAAATACTCTACGCATTTCTAATAAAGGATATTAAAAAGTGTCATTTAGAGTCTTGGGTCGTTGGGGCTGTTGTTTTCGTATCTGGGGTTGAGCTCAAGAGCGCCTGACGCAAGGGCCTGACATTGTTCTCGTTGGCATATAATTACAGTTATTTGTGTAGCTAATTAATTGCTAATCAATCATAGACGAAGACGCCAAAAAGGACTCGTCCCAGTTTGCTTTGTTGTTGCCTGTCACAGGATGTCTCAATGTCTGTGCTGCTGCTGCTGCTGAAAGCTGTCGCTGCGAATGCCATTGGCACTTCTAAGGCGTCGGCACTGCCCTTTTGCTGTTCATAAACAAAAAAGCCAGTGAAAACAAAAGCTTAGCAAGATTGATCACAACGGTCGCTGACGGCACTGAGAGCGAACGGCACCTGTTCGCTTACTCACGGTTATTATCCAGGACACGCTGGCAAAGGACATGCAAATGGACGTTGGCACTTTAAGCGGCCTCAGTGGCAGCTTTTTTGCACCTTGCAAGGATTGTCGAGTGTTTGAGTAAGCCGTCTGTCTGACTGTCTATCCCTTCGTCTGCCCGCCCGTCCGCCCGCCCGTCCGTCCTCCCGTTCGCCTGTCACTCACTGGCTGACGTCAGCCTAGTCGTTTATCCTTTTGGCGCACATTTTATTTTACATAATTTGAACATTTAAGACGTGCCTGGGCATAGCCAAGAGGCTTTAGTTTTAGTTTATGCAGCGAGTGCGTAGTTCTTTTTCTATTCGACCATTTTATTATTAAAAGGCATCGCATCCTTTACGCCCCAGTGAATTTTATGGGCCCCGCAGAGCTGTCTCGGCGACAACTCGAAGAATCACATTTTCTTCTACACATTTTAGTTAAAACTTGCACGTTTGCCGTTTGCCGTTTGCCGTTTGTCCTTTGCTCAAATTTGCAGTTAACCCAAATTGTCGGCCATTTGGTCAGCCGGCTGTTGTTGTTGGCTATCTGTGTGGGCTATATCCCATTTTCAATTCAATTGTTTTTAGTAGCGAGCGGGGGCTGTCGTCTAAGTGATAGTAATGCTTTGATGGCTCAATATGAATTCTAAAATCAGCATCGCATGTGCGCTGGATCTTGGAGAGGGAGCGGCTGGGTAGGCGCCGTTTCCCACCGGGCAGCGTTCGGTGCAACGCCAACTTACTAAATTGGCAAATCGGCAAATCTAACACCGTGAACTATGAAGCCACCCCGGCGCAGGGTCGCGTAGGTCGCGTGACCATGTCACAACTTCTTCGGGGCGGGGGTTGGCAACTGGCTTTGTATTGAATGATTGGTAATTCGATACAGTTGTTCGATTGCCGTAGCTGTGCGTCGCATTGTTTTGGTTCATTTGCCGCGCATCGCAAATTGACAGTGCATTGCCCCCGCCCCTGTGCCACTGGTTCTGGTCCATGTCTATTCCCCTTGCCGCTGAGCGCACCCAGAGGAAAAGCCGTCGATATGCCCTGTTCGCACTAATTTTCCTGCTTGTCGCGCCGTGCGAAACGTATAAATAAATTTATTTCATTTTGCTTTCATATCGAAACTATTTATTGCTAATGGATTTATGGCCCGCTTTCAGCTGGAAGTACAGCCATCCGGCCAACGGCTCGATTGTATATCAATATCTCTCATATCTGCTCTGTAACGGCACGTGTGCTGGGCCCGTTTCCCGTCGCTCCTCGGGGAGGCCTTGCATTAATGCATTTCTATGGGAAATCTATTCGGCAAGGAGTGCTTGCTCCTGCTGCTCCTGTTGGTCAACAATTTGGGAGGAACGTTGACGGCTTCTTATTATTCTTTAATTTTGGCAAATTGTTTTCGTTTTATGAAATTTTCTTTTCACTTGATATTTTTTTATTATTCCTAGGATTGGCCAAAAAGGTTTCCATTTCCCAACTGGTTGCCAGCTCGTTTCGCCTTTTAATAAATGTCCAGCAACGGCAGCAGCAGCAACTGAAGCTTCGTATTTCGTCTGGGCGCTCAAGAAATATGCACAAATTAATTTTGTTTTATTCCAGCTGAAGTAAAATTTAAATCAGGCAAGTCGAGAAAGAAATACGTCATGTCCACACTGCCACAGCCGCTGTGGGTGTGGGGTCCAACAACAAGAAAAGGGTTTCAATTGCGTTTCTCTTCCTCACTCACTCTCTCTACTCTCTCCTCTCTCTCACTGTCTCTCCCTCTGTCTCACTGTCTACGGCGAAGACAGGAGCAGCACACAACTGCCAACTGTTGTCCTACGACTCGGCACGGAATTGCCATAGCCTTCGCCTTCTCCTTCGCCTTCTCGTCGCCTTAGCCCTAACTCTTGCCCATTCGAAAAGCAGCCGCCTTTGGTTTTTCCCAGAGACGCGCAGGGACGTGTAGGTGGACGGGTCTGGTCTGTTATGAATGCAAATTAAAAGTATACAAATCTAATAAGTTCCATTTAAGACGCTTTAATTTGTTTCATTCGCTTCTATGTTTCAGCTTTCTGCTTTTGCCATTTTTCAAAAATTGTTGCTAATTGTTGAGCTTTTAGCCAGCGCATTTTTAATGCAAAGTGCACTATTTCCATTTCCATTTCCAAGCCCAACCCTTTAGGCCCCCTCGCAGTTCTTTTTCATCAAAAAATTAAATGCATTTTTAAAATGAAAATTGCATTTTGATTTGTTAGCCAAGCACTTGGTGCATTTTGCTGCCAAAGTTATTGCACAGATTACAAATTAGTAAAAGAATCCTTTCTATAGAGATTAGTAGAGTATGGGTAAATAATATTAATTGAAATTACTTTTGAGTAGAACTAGAAAGTTTTTAATTTAAATATAATGACAATGCAGCTGAATATTAAATGTGAGCTTACAACTTGGCCTGTGGAAGGTCTAAGATGCAGGAATTGAGCAGTCGAGAGATCCAGATTTTGAGCCGTCATGAGCTCATATAATATGCTCTTGAGATATTTATTTCTAAAAAAATGCATGTATCTAATCTAAGCTCATAAAACGAATAATCAATAAAAAAATTTTAAATAATTTTGTAAATAATAATTCTTAAATAAACGAATCAAAGTAGCCCTTAGCAACAGCTTATCAATACTTAAAATTAATTAATTAAAATATAATCGAAGTTTCAGTTTGAATCAATGATATTTCAACTCTCATGAGTCCAAAAGAAGTCCGAGTATTCAGATGTTGTCTTTATTCTCTTGTTCCAAACTCAAGTATTCATGCTTATGTCCCAATTATATATATTTATACGAAAATCTTTCCACTTTCGATAGAGTTCAGAGTCATCAAAAGAAAGGCAGAGTTTAATCAAACACCTCAGCAAGAAGCTGCTTTAAAGGCTCTACTTTCGTTTTGTCTTGCCAAAGTATCTCAACTGTGGCAGCTAATGAGATGCATGTTCAAGTATTCTTTGATTGACTAATAAAATGCTACGTGATCTGCGATAGACGAAATGCCATTGTTTTAATGCGTAGCTAGGTAATTTCCTTGGGTTTTTATTTGGTCTCTGGCAAAGGTAATTTCGTCAACTAAACTCCTGGACCAGTTGGCGGCGTATGTGACTCACATGTTTAAGCAACACTCCACACGCCCTCGGGGCAGGCAGATGTCATGCGGGAAAGGACTTTGGGGCGACAATGTTGATGGCTGTTGATGATGCTGACAATGAACGCAGCCAAAGCACAACGAATGCGAAATAAACTTTGTAAAACGTGAAGAAGGGCAAATGGAAGCGAACCCCACTGGCCCCCACGCTCGACGGCTGACCATATGTTGCCGCCGCAGGCGCGCCTAGGTGTAACTACATGCCATAAAGTAGTTGTGTAATAGACTAGCCGCCCACCCAGAGCAAAGGGACAGAGGACAGCACCTTGAAGGCGCTCGCAACACCTCAGGGGCGCTTTTTGCTGAAATGTGCACAAATTTTCATGCTGGACCCAAAAATCCAAAATCGTCGTCGAACGTCGTCACATTGTTCTATATCCTGTGTGTGGGTGTCCTTTATAGTTTTGCTCATTTCATAAATATGCGTTTTGTCCTTTTTACGGGTTGGGTTGTGTCGGGCTGGCCAACAGCCTGCGGCTTTCATAACTTGAGATGGCCGGGCACACCTTTTAGCTGCCTGCCCTGCCCTACCCTGCCGTGCCCTGCCGTGCTCAGTGCGTCCTGTCCTTTGCCCATAAGGAGATTCATAATTTGATCCTGGGGTAAATACATTTTATTATGATTTTTATGTATATGCGAGCCTGCAGTTTATATACGTTAGCCTAACCTAACTTCAGCCTCTTCAACCTTGCCACAGGTTGAGCTTGTCCCATCTCCCGTGTCCTCAGCTGCCGCCGCCTTAAGTGCAGACTTATGAATTGGTCAGGCGGCGACATATGCGTGTGTGAGCAACTGCTTGGGGGTGGCCATTCGGCTTGTTTGTCTTTAATATTTTGCACATAAACATATCTTTATTTATTTAGGTCGTCGACTACCTCGGCAGAAACTGTCGGCTAGGCACAAAAATTTATTAAAATATTGGCAACGACCAATTGGCCCCGACACAGCTGCACTTGATGCGTCGCCCATCATCGGTTACTCCAACATATAGTCTGTATTTATGTATGCGAATGGCGAATGGCGAACGGCGAATGGCACGCGGTGGCTGCCGTGACGCAAGTCGCCTAACACTTTCACTTCAACGCTAAATTAATTAAAATTTATAGTTAGCGAGCAGGAAAATACAAAACAAATTAAGTAGGCGTTAAAATAGTTCATATTTCATTTCGGTCTTTCACTGCGCGTTTTTATGTGGAAACCTCCAATGGCGCAGACGAACAATTGGCAAGTGTTGACAAGCGCCCAGACAGGCATATAAATGCTTATATATCCATATATATATATGTATATATGTGTATATATATCTAGAGAAGTTAACACTATGTGGCACCTAGCACTTGGCGGCGCAAATGTTGCAAGTGCAACAGCATTTTGCAACTGGCAATTGCATCTCAGTTTTCCTGGTAGTTTTTGATTTATTTGCCACAGACAGCGACAATAGGCGAAATGGCTCAGAAAACGTATTCCGAACATTTAAGCATGTTCCAGTTAGGGTTGCTTGACTGGCAGTTACCCTGTATCTATCTGGGCATGCCAACAAGACTGACAGCTTACCTGCATTTATGATATAGATATATTTATATAGATCTAGTTACATATATGCATGCTTGCTCTTAGTCTATATATATACTCCAATAGCTACGATTTGTTTCTGTTACTTAACTTTAAATCAAATATCAAATATATAGCTTAAATTTGATACAGGGTATGGGCAATCCGAATGGGCATCAGTAGAGGGGCCAGCTGGCAGCTAGCAGCTGCCTCACTGCCTGACTGCCTGACTGCATGCATGCGGGCTAATTGGCTAGAGGAAACACCTACTCAAGTGAGCCATATAGCCACAGACTGTGGCCAACGGGGCCAAATGGCTAACTGAGCCGCCGCCAGGCATTGCCAATATGAGCTGCACATCACGTAGTCAAATACTTTTGCACTTTCGCTTTTATTTCACTCCAGGGAGCTTGTTAGTCAAACGTGAGATGCGCATACAAACCTTGGAGACTGCGAGTTGAGAAGGATCATGAAATCGGTGTGTGTGTGTGTGTGTATGAGTGAGGGTGTATACATTTTAAATTTCACATAAAGCACTGTTCGAAGTGTTTGATTTGTGTGCGTGTGTGTGTGCTGCATCATGTTGCGTAAGTCAATAAAATTTTCATATTTATTGACCATTAGATGCGGCTCGTTGTGATTTTGTGTGAGAGTGCTTCTTTTTTGGCACCTAGGGCGCAGCTGCGTCTCGCTGATTGCTGGTTGCACACTCGCGCCCAGCCACGCCCTGCTGCACGGTCCGCTTGACGTCGCTGTCGCTGTCGCTGTCGCTGCTCGGCAATGCGAACAATTCGCGCTGACATGTTGTCTGCATAATTGCAGTACACGAGACTGACGCCAGCTTGTCGGAGCCGACTGACGTTTGCCCGTGCCCCGTTTCTAGGTGCGAAACTCCCCGAATCGTAACCTTTGTGAAACGAAATACCTAGGTGGCGTCAACCTACTTCGGCGTGGCCGTGTCTTTGCCGCAAATAGACGCCAATTCGGCCCACTGAGTACCTTTGCGGCAGGCAGGGTGCCGGCTGTCCACTTGCCCCAGCCGCCATCCACGAGATGCCCAGGCGCGAACACCCTGTGCCAAGAGGAAAAGGTGCAACCACTTAATGGCGGACTGTCTGGCCGCTGTCCACTGTCCGCTTAGGTGCTAGCACTCGGGAAATTCTTGCGCATTTAGGTACGAATTTGCGGCCAACGAAATGTTCGTCGGCATTTTTGGGGCCAGGCCGCTGAGTAGCTCGTCTCGTTGGCGTCTTGTCGTCGCCACCACCACCACCACCACTACCACCACTAGAACCACCAGCCACACATCAGCAGCGCTTGGCTAAAAAGCAAAAACGAAAATCTAAATGAAAAATCATTTCATTTCAATCCATTTCACTTAAAAATACGCCACACACCGTTCGAATGCTCTCGACTCGGCAATAAATTAAATTTTGTTCTTCTTTTTTGTGCTCAGCGCCAGAAACTAATTTCGAATTGAACGCACATTTCCTGAGAATACGTGAAAATGCAGCCGGTACATTTAATCGAAGGCGATACGCCCAATCCCCACTCCACAAATCACACAGGCCAAATAAAAATCAAGAAGCAAAAACTGAAACTGAAACTAAAACTGAAACAGAAACAGAAAAAGAAACAGATTCAAATCAAGCGCGCCGTGTGCCACACTTTTCGGCCAAAAATTGAAGAAAAACACGCCAAGAAATCGGCCCCCAAAAAGCATTTTTCAGTTTATTTTCAAATTCAATTTCAATAATTTTTAATGGCCAACGCACGCACGGACGTCTAGTCTGGCGTTTCCTCCACATGAAGCCCACTCTATGTGGATCTGCCTCAACAAGTCCGCGATCGTTTGGCTAATTAGTTGAAATTGTTTTTGTTTTTCGCCTTTTCTCTCCCCATCATCCTTTTTGCACAAACATCATATAAAATTTCAAGCTCAATGCGAATGATGTGCGCCATTCCGCCGAATGGGCACAATGAGTGCCCGGCCATACATGAGTAGTATATATAGATATATGTAACTGAACGATCTGGCCGTGCATGGCTGGGGCGTGTTTGTTTACAGTTGCTGCCGCTTCATCAAAGGGGCAACAAGTTTATATTGGCATTCGCTTCGCTTTGACATTTTTCTTATTTTTACTGAAAAGCCATATAAACTGCTAAAGGAAAACACCTTTGTGCGCGACCGCTATTTTCCACCTATAAAACGTCCAGTGCTTGGCGAACTTTACGAGCTGCCCCACAGTGAGCGACCACCACCCACGCGTGCGTCCCCGCTAGCCGCGTAGAGCAGAGATGTGAGCGCAATTTTTACGCATCGGCAACTTCCACGAATTCCACGCCGGAAATTATGACCGCCGCCGACCTCCACTGCGTCTCGGGATTGTGCGACAACAATGTTGCCAAAACATTAAAATATGAAAATTCACTTAAAAACGTAAACAAGCTGCTGCTGCTGCTGCTGTTGCTGCTATTGCTGCTGCTGCCACTGCTCCCATTCAATGCATATTTCGAAACAGAAGCAAAAAGATCAGAAAGCAAATAAAACAAAATTTTAAAGGCGGCCGCAGAGGTGGTGCCGGCAATGGAGGCGGCCAGCAACACTTTACGATCGATCGTTAAATAAATTGGCAAATGAATCTAAATGAGGCATGGTCAAAACAAAACATGTCCGCACTTATGCGGCTAACTATGCAGCAGCCATAGCTCTGGCTATGCAGCTAAGATTGCAGCGTTGAACTTATCATCGAGCAAGTCTTTGAGTTACAGAGAGAATCTTGAGCTGTAGCACAACCAGAGCCAATATTAATCCCTAATATATAAGAGAAAGAGAGTCAGGCGAGTTTGCAACAATCAACTAAAACTGCATTCCTAACAAAAGCTTGCATAAAGCAAAGTCCAAGTCCAGACTACTTGAAGAAATTTTAATTGAAAATTAAAATTATTTCAAATCAAAAATATTCAAAATCTGTGGCTCAAATATAAAAATAATACAAACTAAAATAGGTATCTGTCGAGTTAAGTAATGATAAAAATAATCAAGTGTAAAAAAAGAATTTTTTTTAATTTAATGGGAATGTTGTAAAACATATAAAACAATAAATAAAATAAAATATATATAAATATATATTTATAATAATAAAGACGACTATGGCGAGCTTAGCTTCGCTGGTAATGCTAAACAAGAATAAATATACTTGATGTTATCTTCTTCTGCCCGTTACATGCACTTATAGAAAACCATTCTATATATATATATTTATAAATAACAAACAATAATGAGTAGGTCAGTTGGATAAGTCGTTTATCGATGACTGAGGAAAATCAAGTTGGCATATTCTTCGAATAGATTTGACCCCAAATGGCATGTGGTGTGGGCTTAATCAAATTGCCAGCTGGCTTGCAAAACGCTTAAGCAACTTAAGCTGTGCCACTAAATAGTTGAATATTAATGAGCAACATTTTTAACGGGCACTTGGAATGCTTTTATCGCTGAGAGAGAGAGCGGAACACGGCTAAGTCGGGATCGGGATGTGGGTTTCAATCGCGCACTAAAAGCGCAGAAATCACTGCAGCAATTAAAGTGAATTTATGAATCTCAGAATGACTGACAGAGAGAGATGGAGAGAGAAGGAGGCAGAGAGATAGAGACGCATTGATGCGGCATTAGGGCAGTACGTGGGCCGCCAATATTGTATTAAAATTTTGCCATCATAAAGATTATTATTTTATGAGAACATCCACGAATGGGTCGCAGTCATCTATGGACACGCGTCACAGGCAAATTCTAATAAATTTTTAATGCACTCGTTCGCCCCAACCCCAACTCCTTGAAGACAACTTTTACAGCGCACTTTTATTATTGATATTTACAGCTCGCATATCGATGATGCATAATTCAATGGACGACGGCTTGTCACATGTGTGTGTGCGTGGCATGACGTCAAGGAGCAAACAGGCAACGCAGCTCCGTAATTAATGAAGCCATAAAAACTACAGTCAATTAATTAAAAATTCAACTGAGCAGCAAGCGCAGATCCAATGGAAATCTCGTGTCCAAACCTACGGCCAAAGTTGAATGTGCCAAACTGTAAAATGTGTTTTACGACCGATCTGCACTTGGATGGCCATTACCCATTGCCCATTATCCATTACCCCCTCTAGTCGATACCACTCCCTTTGCATAGCCCTTGCTCCAGTCTCTCCAGTTTCTATTGCCCCTCAATTGCCTTTGTTGTAAAGTATTTGTCAAGCAAAATGGCGTCGGTCATTGTAAAAATTTTTATTATGCACTCGTAAATGTCAAATGTAATTTAAGCGCCACACACATATGACAACTGTACAGCTGTGTGTCTGTGTGTGTGTGTGTGTGGGTGGGTGTGTTGGCCAGACATTCAACTAAGTTAGGTTAACCGTTAGCCAAGCGCTTGATTGAGCTGTAAGCCAGCAACTTCTAGCCACATTGCCACAACTATATCTGAATGTGTGTTTGTTGAGTTTGTCACCAAACGCAACATGTACCAAATGCTGCCATAGACAGGCCGTAGAAATTACAAATTAAGTGAGACTAAGCAAACACTGAAGCACAGCGAACTGCATCCAGGCACAGGCAGCCCGCCAGAGCAATGCAAACAACATTTTTACAAGAACTAATCAAAATATTTAGAAATGAAGACGCCTAGACTCACCCACTGAAAGGTGCCAGTCGCAGGCAATAGACGAAGAGTTTTTCACTTCCATTTCACTTGCACATGAAACTTGCCAGCTGGCTGCCATGGCGGAAAAACTCCAAAGACTTTCCCGAACATATGGTAACAGGTTAGACCAATAAGGAAAAGACGCGTCGAGTCAGTTGCGGTCTGTCTCCGTGAGACGCCGAGGCACGACAGATTCGTGCTCAATTGTTCTGAAAACATTACAACAGGGCAACGATTGTATAAAAAAAATGTAATTTATACACATATATATATATATATATATATATATATATATATATATATATATATATATATATATATATATATATATATATATATATATATATATATATATATATATATATATATATATATATATATATATATATATATATATATATATATTTAATGTGTAGGCAACTGAAAACAAATATCTAGATGCAGACCGCAGGTTAGTAGTAGTTAGTTGTCAGTATATATTTATATATATGTGGTATTAGTATTCATTCTTAAATTTCAGCTGAATAATATAGTAGATCTTATTCAACCTAGATACAATTTTAAAAGTCATAGAACGGTTCATTCAACTCGACTTTGTATCTGTAGATTGTATCTATAAGATGTGCAAATCTAGTTGGTTAACATAAGAAATTTTCTACTATTCAAAGAGGAAGCTTGTTCGACTGGTTTGCTCAGGTTTAAGGCTACTTTTGACAAACGCATACGAATACGTGTGCTCATTAGCTCTACAAATGCAGCCTCGCTACACAATAAAAATTCATTAATACTCGATAAATATTTATAGTTTAGTTGCAGACGTCACACAGCAGCCGCAGCAACAGCTGCTCTCAATGCAGTTTACTTTCACTGTGTTCTCACGCTCTCAAACATTTGAGTATTAATTAAATTAAACAACTAACTACAAATGCATGTCAACAGAGAGAAGTAGGTGTGGGGGACATTAGGGCAAACACCTTCCACATGCTGTGGCACGTGTCGCCCACTGAGCTGGCCAAATTAAGCAGCTCGCGCTGGCGCTGGCCGCGTGCTGATGAGCAAAGCAAACCGTAAATTGTCACATTACCAACCCACTTGCCCCACTTCGCACCACCCCTGGATCACCTTCCAGGCAGCTCGGGAAATTGGGAAAACAGCGCATTGATTTCAACGCAACGTGTGTCGGGCGTGTGTCCGGGGACAGCGCCGGGCAGAGCTCACTGACACCCTGTAATCTGTACTCAGGAGAGCATTTGCGCGTCCCGTTGACAACTGCGCAGCAAACAGAACACCTGCCACGCCCAATGCCACAAAGTTGCCGCGCCGAAAGCCAAAACCCCAAATATGAGAAATTTTGAATAATTCATCCAAAAATAACAAACGCGATTTTTACCCTTTTCGACGTTTATGTTTCGGGAACACTTTGCGCTGGGATGATAATGAGACTCCTGAAAAATAACCACTTTTTGGAACTGGCGCTGGCACTGAGACTGCGACTGCTACTGAGACCATTTGGCTGTCTCGGTATGACGGATGCATTGACACAGCAAATTAATATTAATTTTTGTCACACGCGCCAGCGACACTTTCTACGCAGCGAGTCCTTGAGCGTTGAGCTCAGGCAAAAAATAACACGAAATTATTTTCAAAACATTTATTTTTGTCTGCTGAAGTAGCACTCGTTGGCGATGATGAGGCCGATGATGAGTCTGGGCCTAGGCCCAGTGCCTTGCCACGCATCCTGTGACAGGATATCAAGTGAAATGATGCGCGCGTCCGACCAACGGCGAGCGACTTGAGTAATTAGTTTGGATTTTGTGGCATTATAAAATCTCCGACAGCCGCACAAATATTTATTCAAGTGTTAAAGTGTCTGCAGCAATTCTTTTCACGTCTTTTTTTCTTTTTTTTGTATCTTGAAAATTTTTGATTGCGCTCGACAACGGGCCGTCAATCTATGTCTGCCATGAAAAATTGGTCACCTTATGCATTGAGCAAACACAAAAAATGAGCTTGAGAACTTCTGCTTGCACTGTGCTGCGGAAAACTTTTCCCAAAAACATTTTCATACACAATCAATCCTTGTAATTGGCCGTTACGCGTTTTCCTGCTAGCATTTTCTCTAGTTTTTCCCATGAAAAACGTAGCGCTAAATGAAACTGAGAAGAGCAAAAGCAAAAAAAAGAAACCGAAATGCCGCCATTTTTTGCAGCCGCGCGAAGAAATCAAAAGGCAAAAGCAAAAAGCAAAAACCAAAGCAAAACTCACGCGCAGCCAAAGGGAAATGCAAAAGAAAAGTTTAATTTTACTAATCACAGCAGAGTAATTACGTGGAAAATGAATTTTTTTTCTTTCTTCTTCTTCCGTTGCGCGCCACCCTAACCCGGCAGACTTAAGTTGCGCTGACGGAAAGGTGCCGCCCCATCAGCTCGTCCAGCTCCTGCCCGCTCTTGCCCCCGCCGTCCCCTTTCTGCTGGCAAACAAATAACTCGCAATTTGTACGTTTTAATTTTTGTGTGTGTTTTGTAAAATTTTTCAATTTTACTTTCGTTATTAATCAAACGCGTGCTCCAAACTGGCTAAAAGTCAATGCCCAGCCGTGCGTCTTGGCCGGATCGGATTGAGCTGTGTCTAAGATAACTCGAGCTTGCAACTAGACAGACACTTGTTATGCGCTTCAGTTTGTTGCAGGTATGCCCCTTCCCATTACCAGAACTCTATGCAGCTTTCATAGTGGCACATCTTAGTTTAACAGAGTCAGCAGAGCTACCAATAGAAAGTCTCATATTAGCTTTAAAGTGCTGCTTGAACTTTGTCAAATTATATCTGGTCTGACTTTATGGACACTCAAGGCATGCACATTGTACTCAAGTGATTTAAGATTTGTCCTGAATGAGACGAGGTAATTTACAATCAATGCCTAGCGAGACATAGACGATTCCCTAAAGCAGCAAAGCTTTATTTTTTCTAAGGTCTATAAGTATAGAAAATCGCTAGGCATGGATATGGATCCTTACAGCATACTTTGGGCATACTTTGGGCAACCTCAAACATCGAACTAACATTACATATACATATCTTTAAGTATCTCAGCAGCAGGCATAACTCTTTCAGCCAAACCTTGATGTGATAAGAAACAGCTTAAACCTAATTAGTCACTTTTGTATAACCAGAAGTAAATCGCTTAAGGGCCACGCACAAGTCATTAACTTGAGGGAGTAAGGTGTGTGCAGCAGTATGAAAATCATTTGAGGAATTTTTCACTAATTTCAGTGGCTTTCATGTAAAGCACTTAAGATTTTAAAGGTTAGCTTGATACAAGCACCGAACGGCATAGCACAGAGACACTTGTTATGCTCATCAGGCTGTCAGATGTGTCTGTATCTTTGGCTGTATCTGTATCTAATGCAACTGGCGGCACACATGGCCGGCCTCGTTCTCGTGGTCTACACAAGTTTCCCACATTTTCGTCACACGACCGAGGAGTAGGCGGGCTGACAGGCAGGCAGGCAGGCACATAAATTGTTCAAAAACTAAACACGCAATTCAAGAGTCTAATAAAGTTACGCAAACAAATGATGCGGTGCCCCCAAACGGGCAAGTGGAGCAGCGCACCAACACCACCACCAATGGGCCAATGGTGGTGCGAGTGGGGCGGGGTGTGTTTCGGTGCCTAATGTGCATAGCAGATACAAATACAGATACAGATACAGATACAGATACAGATACAATGTCGCATATCCGAGAGCGTGGGGCAGCAACACTTTCCACCAATAAGTAGATTTTTTTAATTGCAACGAGAGGCAAAGTGTTAAAGAGTTTATGTGCAACATTTACAGAAAGGGGAGCGAGCGGCACAGCACACACAAAGAGAGCTGCCCATTCATTTCCCAGGCGGCACTCACACACGCACACCCGCTATTCACACACACTCAGAATTATAAACGCAATAAAATACTTTTCAAGCGAAACTCATAAATTTCCAAAAGCGACAAAGAAACTGACGACGCGACTTCAGCTCTGACTCTGGTGACTCTCTGTTGCCAGACTCCGACTCCGACTCCGACGCCGACTCCGACTCCAATTCCGATTCCCCATTTTTGATGCACTGGCTGCCGTGTGAATGAGCTTACCCCACCAATCTGCTCGAAGAGCAGGAGGGCAGCCAGGCAGGCAGCAGCAGCAGCAGCAGCTGCTCCGCCAATCGGAATGGCTGGGGCGGCCGAGCTGCTTAGGAGCCAACGGACTTGACTCGCAGTTTTAAGAGTTAATCACACCAGATGTTAATGGTTTTTATGGTCGTGTTTACTATGCCCCTCTGCAACAGTATCTCCCTATGTGTAGCTGTGTCTGTAGCTCTGCCTCGGCTGTATAAGGTGACATCATCATCATCAGCGCTGAGCGACAGCCAGGCTGAAGGGTGGGGTAGAGACAGCGGCAGCCTACTCCTGCACCTAGCAGCGCCTAAGGGCCGCTTATTATGTTAAGTTAAATGACTTTAAATTCTTCAGGCAGTCCGTTTATTTGTTTGTTTGCTGCCGTTGAATGATTTGTGATTGTCTGGCTTCGAGTTGAAGCTGCAATGTGTTTAACTACTCATCGAGTAGCTGCGTGTGTGCGTGCTTGTGTGTGTGTGTGTGTCGATAATAAGTTAATAAACATTAGTTAAACTTCTTATGGAGTGTTTACGTATAAGAAAATCAGGCAATGCAATTGCAAGTTTCAAGTTCTTTAACATATATGAAATATCTGCTTATAATATATATTTATAAAATCTCGCTCGCAGCGCAAACAACTTAATTGAAAATCATGACTTATGAATAAAATATATATTTTAGTTTCAATTCTTGAACATTTATTCCTAATACATGAATCAACTTCAATAGAACTTGTTGAATCAAATTCAAAATAAAAAATATATTCTATTGCAGCTGACACATCACATACAGAGTGGCCAAGCAAGAGTGATGCTACTTCCAATAAAAATATTTAACTAACTGTGTAACTGATCTATAACATTTAGCTTTCAAAATATTTAATATCATTTGCCATTTGATAGCAAGTAGTTTTATTTCTGCACACTGAGCTTTAAAACTCCAGCTCAACTATATTGCAAACGTCTTGTGAAACCGAAATTCAGCTACTCCCAAAGGTCGCTCATCAATTAATCACCTTGAGCAGGTGATTTGTTAGCCTAAATTATATTCTCAGAGGACATATCAAGTCTATGATCTCCTCACTTCAGAAGATCTTGAGACCGATATTTGAATAGAAATAAGGATTTGAACTAAAACTAGATAAAACATTCAATATCAATTAGTAGTTGTTTCATGAACATTTATTTTGCTACCGCTACCCAAAATACTCATAAATATATAGAAAGTCTCTTTTGGTGGTGACACAGCAACCGAAAAAAAAAACAAAGAAAAGAGAAGCAGAAGCCTTGAACATCTGTATCCCATTGGCTGGCTGTAAGTCGGATAAGTAGCACAATCAATTACTGCCCACAATTGCATTACGTACACATATATGCTTCGAGTTGCACAAACGAACTAGCTAAAAATAAAAACTAAAACCCGAGTCAGCTGAGCAAGAGGAAGAGGACTGCATGGAATGGAATGGAACGAACGATCTCTGAGCACATGTCGCATGTGGAAAATAAATTGCCAAACAAATATCAACATGACAAATTGATAAATTCATGTTATTATTTCACTGATGCCTGCTTAGGCATAAGAGTCTATCGGAGTGTGTGTGCGTGTGTGTGTGAATTTGTATTTAGTTTTGTTCGCTTTCACACATTAACCAAATGAAAATTCGGTGTTGACGCATTTGTTTTACTCATTTCTCGTCGGCTGCTGCGACAAATGAGCCACAGGCTGCGACACAGCTGAAGCGTCTAGTGCTACTTGCAACATGAAGGCAATCGCCAGGGCGTTAGATGGCAACTGGGCAAATGGTAATGGAAATGGAAACATTGAGCACGTTGCGGCATTTGTCAACCACACACACACACACACATACACAGATACAGATACAGATCCATGTGTACATAGTTCCATATGGCACCAGTAGTAGCCCCACTCGCCCCTCAGAGCAGCCTCTGCCTCTGGCTACTGTCGGAATTTTAATGATGCGCGAAATGTTAATTTTTCATCTCGATCGCTCAGTGGGGCGTACAGTGTGCACTGTTCGCTGTGGGCGTGGCCCGGCGACCACTTAATGAGCCAACAACAGTGGCCGCTGGCTGAGTCAATTTCAGTTGAGTCTTTTGTTGGCTTTTAATTAACGTTGATCACCTCAATTGAAGCACGTTGCATGTGAGTCCCGCTCTATACCCTGCATGTGTGTGCAAGTGTGTGTGAGTGTGTGTGTGTCTCACCAATTAAGGAGCTCAAACTGGAAGCAAGCAAAGCTACCCTGCAGCAGTTGGCATTACATGTGGGCTGCTGGTGCATTATGCGACGACTTGGCCACATCCACTCGTAATTCCCATTAATTGAGCTGAATGGGCAGGGTATCCGCGGCTCACATATTAAGTTACAGCGAGGTAACATTCGTTAAGACTCGGAGGCCCCTTGGTGAGTCGCGTGTTTAATAATAATCATTTCTTCGGAATATGCTTATGAAATATGTTTAAGTCATGGTCTAATTAAAATCAATTGCCTTAATTGAAAGCACAACACAAAAACTTGAGCGACTACCACATGAAGGTAGCAATTTGATCATACGCATAATTTATGACCAGCCTTAGCTGAGAGAGCGGAGAGAGGAGGGAGAATGGAGGAGAGATGCCGCATACCCTTTGGCAGAACACTCATGCGAGAAGCCATAAATCAGCATCAGCAGCTTTTCGACTACAAGTTTTGTCTCTTTAAATTGGCATAAATCTATAGTTGGAACTGAAGAATACTACATATATATCTCTTGCTCTATAGCCTCAGTACTCGCTGTCCGATGAGTATGTGGATATTCCTACGCTGACATTGTTAATTTTGCAAAATCTCGCGACAGCTTTTCGCTTGGGCGGCTTTTGGCAATTGGTAATTGCCTGTTTTGGCCAGGCCCTGAAACAAGTGCCATATTTTATTGGCCTGCCACTCGAGCGCTGATATATGGCCACAGAAATGATAAATCTCAGACATAAGTTTAATTTGGCCAGCATATTTGTTTATAAGCCATGCATTCGAGCCGCGACAGCAGCCAAATATTTGGTTCTTATCGCCAGCCAAGTCGCTGCAATAGCCCCAATCACAAATCATCTCCGAAATTGTTTCGAACTGTATGCAATTCTTTTGGCCCAATCTCGTAGCGTGGGCTGCCCGAAACTGCCATCGTAAATTATGTAAATTGGCCAAAACTGCGTTTTGCCAGCGACGCAATTATCAAATCTTGCCAACATCTCACAAGAGTAGTTCATGTAAACAAATGGAATTTGAGATTGGAATCAAGTAAGTGCCTATATATGACTGTAAACATTTTCAGAGTGAGTTACCTTAGTCATAAACAGTTCAGCGTTGGTCTAGTCGTATTCATATTCATATTCATGTTCATATTCATATTCATATTCATATTCATATTCATATTCACATTCATATTCATATTCATATTCATATTCATATTCATATTCATATTCATATTCATATTCATATTCATATTCATATTCATATTCATATTCATATTCATATTCATATTCATATTCAAATTCAAATTCATATTCATATTCATATACATATTCATATTCATATACATATTCATATTCATATTCATATTCCTATTCATATTCATATTCATATTCACATTCATATTCATATTCATATTCCTATTCATATTCATATTCATATTCATATTCACATTCACATTCACATTCACATTCACATTCGCATTCACATTCACATTCACATTCACATTCACATTCACATTCACATTCATATTCGCATTCACATTCATATTGGTATTCATATTCTTGTTCATATTCATATACACTTATGATCTGAACTTTATTCGTTCTTTCATTCATTATTTTAAAAATGATTAGAGTCAGTCGCTTTTCAATGTGTCTCCGCTAATCTTAAGCTACTAAAATATGTGAGACATCCCAAAACATATGATCACCGACCTGGCCATATATTATATCCAAAAGTAACTTGAATACGTCCCTTCAATATATTCTAATCTCTGCTTCTCTCATTGCATGCACATTGAATAAATTATAAGTGAGTTAGCGCTAGGCAGAAATATTTGCCATTTGGTTGGCAATTTTGGAAAGTGATAGGCATACCTCAATTTTAAAATGGTTCAACGCACTTACGGATGCCAACAACGAAATGTGAACATAACATTAAATGGGTTCATATACAACCCGCATATGTGAAAAATGTACAACAACAACTAGACCAGAGCAGAGCGAAGCAGACCAGGCCAAAGGCAAACAAAACAAATTTCAATTTAGCTTAAAGATTTTGCACATAAAATTTGTAACACTCAATTAGTTTAAACGACAACGAAAATGTTGCCAGCCAGCTAGCCAACAACAACAACAACAACAAACACATCAATTGCGCGTCATATGAAACGTTTTAGCAACCCTCGCTAGTGGCTCACGAGTCCCTGAGTAAATCGCATAAATGCGGCGACGTATGAATTTCATTTAATATGATTAGTGTGGGCTGCTGCTCCTGGTTTGCTTATGTATATTAGTGTGCGTGTGTGTGTGTTGTTCAAGCACAAGTGCAGTGGGCTGATGGGCGGGGCAGGCTTCATATATATATTGGGTCATAAAAATATTTACGCTGCATACTTGCGGGCACTGCAGCATAAATCAAGCAAACAAGAGAGATAGATAGAGGAAGAGGGGAGGTAGAGAGAGCTAGAGAGAGACAGAGCATCGCTTAATAAGAGTTAAAAGGTGGTGAAATACAGCTATCAACAGCTCTTGAGCCGAACGATGCGCCAGGGTTGCAAGGGCCACGAAAAGAAGCTGGAAAAAGTAGAGACAAATCGAAGCAGGCGCAGCGCAAAATCAATTTAATTTCGCTAATGTAGTGTAATACTCAAGCATTTACGGTTAGTGCCCGCTCGCAAGTGCTTCGAGTGGCGTTTGGCCTGGCGAAAACGATTAGCAACAAATGCTCTATTCGAAGCTGCTTTGGACATACCAACCCCAGTCTGTGCCCCTCGAGCTCTGCTTCCTAACTGAAGCTTTGTCAGGGCACTAAAACAAAATCTTCATTAATTCTGATCGATGAGCATAAATCCTTTTCGGTGTTTCACTTCTTTTGCTGTTGCTGTTGCTGATGTTGCATTGTTGCAACAATCAAATGATTGAACACTTACGAATGGAGCTGGGCAGCTCCTAAGACAGGATGAACATGGCATTTGGCATTCAAGGAGCAAGGACTAAAAGTAACTAGGGGCAACAGCAGGAGCAGCAGCTCATACAAATTCGACAGCTGAAAGCGTTTCCGGTTCCGTTTTCTTGTCTTTGTTTGTCTACATTTCTCGTTTCGCTACGCTCTTTACGTTTTTTCTCCTCTTTTTGCTTTGCCATTGCCATCGCGTTTGCCTTTGCCTTTGCCTTTGCCTTTGCTCGGCTTTTTGTTTTGCTGGCCATCGATGCAGCCGAGCGCGTTTATTTGTTGCTCGTAATTTATTTACTGTCCGCATCGGTTCGTAGTTCGTAGTAGCTGCCTCTAAGGATGCTGTCCGTGGCCCAGTGTGGCCAAGTGGCATGCCCCCCATACAGTTGCAACTTGTTAGTTAAATATTGCCGTAGTAGCTGGCAACTCTTCTTGCAGCTGCTTGTTGCTGTGCCAGTGAGTGATAAATTAATCGCTACATCAGTTTTTAATTCCGTGTTGCTGACGATTTATCTTTTAGCATGCGTTGGCGTGTGCCGAATCCAAACCAAACCATAAAATCTCTATGGCACACTGGCGCAAACTACTAGCCAAGGTGGAAATTTCCTTCAGCTGATACTTGCTATAATTTATTATTATTATATATATATATATATTATTATATATTAACAGTACCAGCTTCAAGTGATTGCCAGGTATGTGCTGTATGCTATATGATCTGATCTTCTATTTTATCAGTTTAGAAAGAGTTTAAAATGTTGTAAGAAGATTTTTAATCTGTTAGACTAGTTTCTATATGAATAATAAATCAAATCATAGCTAGTAGATAAGTAGTAGAATAATAGATAGTAGTAATAGACAAACTACAACTACTTCTGCATCTTCACTTTTAGAAATCCATATAAAAATGTGGTCCAAGTTATGAAAATTCTTTCTGTATAAATATATTAATTAGTTTCTTATTATAACATAATAATGATAAAAAAGGCTGAAAAAAACTTCCTTCTACTCTTTCAATCTTTGGATTCTAAAGTTAACTCAAATAATTTTCCTAGTTTTCGAAATATATGAAAATACAGAGCGAGCTTCCCCAAGTATGCAAATGTTTTTTAGGATATACTATTTATTTTCTAACTTGAGCCAAGCCATAGCAACTAGAACAATTGTTTAATAGATATAATAATTTAATGCAAAACTTAGTATTCTTTTCGTTTATAGTTAATGTTAATGTTAATTTGACAATTTAAATGTGTCAAAATACTTAAATAATTTTGATTTCTTTTCAATCCTTTATGTTCTATCTGGTTACTCTGTGGTGCAATATATCTTAATTAAATGTTCTATTTGCTGATCTGAGACCACTGTGACTCTGCTGGCAATGCATAATATTCCAACTGGTATCCTCATCCGCTCCGATCCTGTCCTGTCCCTTTGGCCTCTTCGATGTCGCGCGCTGTTTAAAATGATGTATGGCAAAAATTTTGACAAATGTACAAAAATGAGTCATGAGTTCGTCGTGCAAACAAAACGCGGTAGTTGTTCTTGTTGCCCAGTTGTCGTTGTTGTTGCTACTCACTATTTGCTGTTGACTTTTTCATGTAGTTGCCGTCGTCGTCAACGTCGCAGTTGTTGTTTTTATTATCCATAACGCAAACAAGCACAAATGCTGAATCTGAATCTGAATCTGGAGATGGAGATGAAGCCATCTACTCCGCTGCTTACACATGTTTTCTGCTGGCATTTCTAGGGAATGGAGTGGAGTGGAGTGGAGCTGGCTGACAGGACGGGGGCAACGTGGCCAGGAGCCAGCATTTATCATTTATGATTTACCTTGGCCTTACCACAGTCGCCGCCGCACGCAGCGCACAAAACTTCTCGTCAGATTGCCCCATTTGGCGCGGAATTGGTTTTGGAAATACAGGTTGACAAACTTTAAAAAATACATGGATGTAATCAGGATTATGACAAGGCTTTTGTGATATGTGAGTGAAATGAACTCAATGCCAGTAGCTGGAACGTGTAGGATCTAGTGAGTTTTGGAGCAATGTCAAGTCAAAGTCAGTCCGGTGTCTGTCATAGACAGTATCCACAGCGTCTGGGAACACGAGCTCCGGACTTCAAAAATATATTGTTTAAATACTGAAAAGCTCGTAGAATATGGCAGATCGGCCAAACAACGATAGAGGTAACAACAGCAATCATGACCGTGACTATCGAGGCAACTCTCAGGAATATCGAAACTTTCACAATCGCAATCGAGACTTTCGGGATCGCAACAGGGAGGTCCCAACCGATCCCCCCTACATTGCCTTCGTTGGTAACCTGCCCAAGGGTCTCGTCCAGGGCGATGTGATGAAGATTTTCGATGATTTCGAAGTGAAGAGCGTTCGCCTGATCAAAGATCGCGAAACAGACGAGTTCAAGGGCTATGGCTACGTTGAGTTCACAACACTGGACCAGCTAAAGCGTGCGCTCTCTCGCAACGGACGCATCAAACTGGACAACTTATCGGCACCGCTGCGCATCGACATTGCCGACCATCGGCGCCAGGGCGGCAATGGTGGCACCAATGGCGGCGGCGCTGCCTCGAGCAGCGGCGGCAATCACAATCAGCGTCGCAATTTTCAGCGCGACAACAGCGTCGGCTCGCAGAGCTACCAGGGCCAGTATTCGCGGAAACAGAACAGCCCTGGGCGCCCAGTGGGCAATCGATCTTCCAATAGCAACTTTCACATGAGCAGGCAGGAGAGCAGCCCGCGGCAAGGTGGCTATCGCGGCGGTCGTGGCGGGGGCGAGAGAAGGGGTGGCGGCAGGGGTGGTAGCGGCGGCGGCGGCGGCGGTAGGGGTCATCACAATAACGATGGCTACCAGACCAACGACGGCAGCAACAGCAGCGACTTTGGCTCCTTGGGCGGCGGCAGCCACGATACCTCCAGCCTGGGCAGTCCCAGGCAGTGTGTGGAGCCGCACATATCGTCGACGAGCTTCCAGAGCAGTCGCAGCTTTCCGCACTACACGAACAACAACAACAACTACAACAATCGGTGAGCATATTGAAGCGCTAATCCCTCTTTCAGTCACCTGTCGTAACACATTCGCCCGCAGATACAATGATCGCGGTAACAACAACTACAGGCGTGGCGGCACCCAGCGCCAGCGCAGCATCAGCAATGACAACGGGCACTATTCAAACTTCGGACAGAACCGAACACGAGATCGTCGCGGCCACTACAACCCCAACGAGAGGTACAATCAGCCATCGAGCGGCACGGTTAGTCCGCCGTTCTCCAACCTGGACGACGATGATCGCCCGAAGATTGTGCTGCAGCCGCGCACCGTAACCGAGCCTATCAATGCCCTGGCCGAGACGAAGCAGGCAGCGAGTATTTTTGGCAATGCCAAGCCGCGCATGAGTCAACCCTCTCCGCCGAGTACGCCAAATGGTGAGCCGGAGCAGCTGGACGATTCGCAGCCAGGTGGCAGCAACAAAAACGTGGAGCCATAACCCCACCAAAATATATATCAAAATGAATGAATGAAAAAGAAAAAAACATAACAAGTGTAGCTTAGCCAAAAATGCGAAAATTACTTAATCACCCTCAATCGAAACAACAACCACAACAAGAGCAGCTACGGGGAGCATTAACTATTCGACCAACCAGTACCCAACCGGCAGCCTACCCATTCTGATACAATCTATGTAAATATGTAAATATGTGTATATATATGTGCAGTTAAGTATATATATATGTATGTATATTCCATACACTCTGTACACACGTCTAGCAGAGTATATCACCATGGTGCGGCTCGTTGTAAACTCTTGAACATTTGAAATAAATTTCTACGTGATTGTGTTAATTTTGTACGAAATTTACACTTTCATATGCAGCAATTAAACTACCTATCACCAGTTGTACAGGGTATAGCCAGCTGTAGTAGGAGCTATTGTATACAATTTATTGTTACATACATGATAATAGAACTGCAGACGTTTGAGCTATGCAGACTGCTGAGAGACTACTAATATTTTCTCTTCATACGCTGAACTCATTCAGAATTTGAGCTCAAGTCTCTAGATCTTATAAATGCGAAAGATTTACTCAATTTACTCGGCTTGTCCTGATCAAAAATAGATATACTTTATGAGGTCTGCGACGCCTTCTGTTTGTTACATACAGTTTAACAAAGTTATACCCGATGGGATCAGAATGACAAGTTGTGTGTATACAGCGAGCTCTGCCTATTTGCTTTTCCTTTGACTTCCAACTTAATTCAAAATAAGTGTAAATTCTCACTCAAAAAGCGCTCAGGTGCTCTGCTGGAGTTGCCTTTTGAGTGACTTTTGGGTATAAAAGGGCGCAGCAGCGGCTGTAGGCGATCAGTCAAGTTCATGACTTGGACTGGGTTACAATTAATTTTTTTTTGTTGTGTAAATAATTTGTATTTAATATTGTATGTTGAAGTTTTGTGGTTAAGAAATATTTAAATATATATTTAAGTTTTTCTTGCTTTTTAGCATTGTATATTTGTTTAACAAATATTCAAGTGCTTAAATGTTAAATGTTAAATGTTAATTGGTAATTATCATTAACGTTAGCAATCATATGATTTTTTCATAATTTTTTTTCGTAATGTAATAATTTATTTTTAGCTATATATGCATGTGGGTTCAGGTTCTCTCCTGTTTACTTGTTTACAACTATATATCAGAAAATTAGCAGGGAAAAGTCAGCAGAAATATAGAATATAAACGCTGCTAAGAATTCGGTTTTTTATTTTTTTTCAAGCAAAGCTCACTGTATCACTTCCTTTTGCGCACTCTCAGTTGAGTTTCTGCACGTGTTTCCACTGTTACGTAAACCGGAATCTGTTTTGGTTATCTCTTAATTAGCCTTGAATACAATCTTCGCCAGCTGTTGGTTGGAGCTAGGGCTTTTACGTGGGACATAAATTTCAAAAGTTAATGCGCAGTGACAAAAGGACGGCATAAGCGCCAAGGCAAAGGACATGACCACACGACTAACTACCGCTTGCAGGGACACGGCACACCTAAGCGGGACAGCTGGCGCTATGAAAAGGACATTCGCGAATGGTTCGCGCGGCATTAACTAGTCAGCTCGAACTAATTGAATTGAATGAGATTAAAGAATTTCACGCCGAACTGAAGATGTCGCCGGCCAAGCGCAACGTGATCCGGACGGCCAGGAGCTTCTGGTATTTATGGGCCAAAGATTTACGAGCCACAACAAGGCACTTAAAGCTGAAATGGAGCCGCATCCTGGGCGCTTGGGCAAATTGGCTTAATTTCTTTTTAATTTGCTTCCGCTACTGCTCCAAGAAATTCAATTTCAAAAAGTGCCCGCCCGGACATGAGGTGCACAGGACACACAGGAACTGGCCGCTCGCTACGGCTTGTTTCCATTTCGATTCGGTCCGAGGCGGAGGCAGGGGCAGAGGCGGAGGTGGAGGCTGATTTGCCTATGCGTATACGTATGCCCCTGACCCAAAGTCAATTTACGCACGAACATTTTCAATTTACTGAGACGCCCAAACCGCAGGACCCCCCGCCTGAAGGAATTGAGCTGGCCCCGCCCCCCGAACGGGGACGCTGCACTTTATAGAAATCCCGCGTAAAATTCACGGCATTAAAGGACTTTTCTTTCAAACATTTTATTTTTTTATTTCTTTTGAAGTTCGCCCAGTGGCCCCGTCATATTATTTGCCTTTTTTTGCCTCGCGCTCTCTTGCTCTTCTGGTTAGCACTTTTCCGCGCTTTTTTCCTATTTTCCTCGCGTTTTTTCCTGCGTTAATGTGTCACACGCACTTTATAAGCAATTGTTGTTGGCCTCGTTGGCGTCTGGCAAAAGTTGACGACGTTGACGCCCATGGCGCAATTATTATGATTATTGGGTACAGCTGCACTTGGCCAGCAACAGGACCCGCCAGGACGACGATGACGACGGCCACTTATAAGCGAAAATTGTAATTTACCTTCAGCATCGAGACGCTCCACTCCGAACGCCTTCTGCTGCCGCTTTTTGAGCCACTTTCATCAACAGCAGCAGCAGCAGCAGCCGCCAAGTTGAAGTGTTGTCCTGTTGTTGTTCATTAGGATGGGTGGCTGGTTGGACGAACGAACTAGTATCCTGTGCTTTGGACGCTGTTAGTCGCCTCGGGGGTCACGCGCTCATAATCGCGCTGAATGACTTCATAATGAAAATATTAAAGGTGTTTTTTGTTATGTTGCTTAGCCGGCGGCCAGGATACATTATTTGGCTGCCCCAACTCCTGGCGCTGTTTTGTGCCCAGCACAAAAGACGCCCAGTTTATGTTTATGTCAAGCGCAAAGGGGCGGCACAATCCTTAGCAGAGCAGGGCGTAATTTAATAATAAAGCGCCTTCTTTTTTTTCATTAAACGTAAGTGCAGTAGCAGCAGCAGGGGCAAGCATTCTTGTGGGTAAAGCCAGACAAAGATATACGACGAGAGGCTGCAAAGAGTTGACCAAAGCAGGCAAGAGAATGTGGAGTGCAGTAGTGAAAATGGGTTTGGCAAATATATTTATCATTTTCATAATTTCATAAGCTATAGCTATATGCTAACTAGCTTCATCGCATCACATCATATATAGAACACGATGTCATTCATTTGGCTACCAGAGCGGGTCCTGCAGTGGTGCATCATGTTATTTCAGCTTTTCTACAGCTTAATAAAGTTGTCTGGCTCTATTTAACGAATACTATCTATGGATTTGCCCACGATAACCTTGTTATTTATTATAGTAGTAATATTGTCATTTAAATAAAAAATAAATTAAAAATGAAAATTTCAGTCAGAGGACATAAATGAGAAAAGTGTCTCTAACAGATTGTATGAAACGGCGCATAAGACAAGAGGACTAGCTTGTATTTAAGCTTACTATTTATTTTAATATTCAATTGTCCATTAACCCTAGTCAAGCTTTACTGTATACTCCACCTTCCTCTACTTCAACCACAGTTTTGCTCCTGCTCTGACTTGCCTTCATAAAGTCCGCTACGAGCATTTGCAGTTAGTTCATAGCAGCTATCAGCAATCAAATTGTATTTGCGCTTTCAACAAATCCCAAGAAACAATTAAAGAGCAAGTCCGAAGAGCAGCAAGAATACATACATATTTAAAATATAGTTGTGGCTAATTGTCATGCTATCGACGGCGTCTTATCAGCAAACAGCAACAAACAATTCAGCCAAAATTTATGCAATACAAACGAGCTGAGGGGCCACACTCACCCAGTGGTCGGTAAGTCAAAACAGTTGCGTCTCCAGTGGTCCAACGGTTGGTGGCTATTAAAATGCTGGCATTTGCAGGTTTATCTAGAGGCAGGACAACAGCTACGAGTCGGAGATAATGTATCGACAGGACACAAGGAGGTGAGCGCAAATCTAGACGTGGCCATTAATGAACGCTGCCTGGGCTGGCCGTACAGTGGACTCCATTAAAAAGGACTAAATGGCAATTAAACATTTGAGTTTGGCCTAGCACGCTGACCGTTGCCGGCGAGTTCTGGCGCTGCACAGGGGTCAGCAGGCAGCGGCAGAGCTGAGCAATTAAGGCTCCCTTTTGCACTTTTGGCCAAGGACACTTGGCAATTAAGCCGACAACGTTTCTGGGCAAAAGTTGTCGCTGACCAATCCCTTAGCGGCAATTTTGGAGTGTCCTGTCTCTCTGGCTGTGTGTGTGTGTGTTATCCTTTTACCTATCTCGACTGCTGCTGCAGTTGCTGTTGTTGCCGGCCGAAACTTAAATGAGTTTGTTGTGCAGCCCCAAAGAACATTTAAATGAGCTGGGCAGAAGTTTTGATTGGCTCGCTCAGAGATTTATCTGTGCGCTCTTAAAGCAGCGAACGCAAATTCAAATACCTTCCAATCTAAGACAAAGTCCCATTCATCCAGACACATGTGTAGCATGTAGTAGTACCTCGACGTTGGTGCCGAGGGCGTGGCTCTCACGCGCGACCCAGACACAAACACAGGCAAAGGCACGGGCACAGGCACAGGCACAGGCACATTCGTCGATATGCTCATTTAAAATAATTTATTGCAATGAGCTGACACTCATTGCCAGTTAAAAGTGGCATGCCACGCTGACACTTGGAGCGTTTGCCGCACACACGCACACATACTTAGGAATAAATATATAAATACTTATCGAGTGGCAGCGGCAAAGATAAATTGCGCAAAATAGAAAAATGCTCTAATTAAAATTATGCACAAATATTTTGGGAATTCGTTTAGCCATGCGACACAAGTCGCATTCAAGTCACATGGAAATCTTTGAAAGTCTTTCAGATTTGGAAATCTTTTCGGGCTGCTGCTGCTGGTACTGCTGCGCTCTTATTGATGGCGTGCCAATTAAAATTGATTGGAAATTCCTTGCATGCCACGCACGTGGGCGCCACCAGCTGCCCCTTAAGGAGCGCTCAGTAGTTGCTCGGCAAAATACCAGCTGCATGCCGGGTTCATAGATTAGCATACAGACAAACACTGGGAGAATGAACAAAGAAGTCGACAGACGACTTGAGAAATCGTGAACTGATTTTAAATATTAAAGTTTATATGAATTGCAGATAGAGTCGAGGATGAGACTTAAGTCAGACTTAAACTCTATAGAAACTACAGACTGAAATACAATTTTTATATCTCAATATCTAACTACTGGCATATAACATGGCAATTTCTCTAAGTGTATGCGTTATGAGAACAGCTTTTGAAGTTGTTCATCGCCAGACTTTGACCATTTCGGTTGACTGCATTTGAAACTCATTTGGCGACTCCTCAATTAACACTTTTGTTAAGTAAGCCATAAAAATTGAAAATTGGCAACAATTGAAATCGAGGCAGATGTCTAAAGACTCGCATTTAACCCTCATTTCTGTTAATGTAGCAAATAAAACGGTCACCTTAATGGATTTCTGTTACGCGGTCTAACTTCAAATTGGACAGAAGGTGGCGTCCAAATCCTCATTCACAGCCACATTCACGTCCATATGCAGAGCCCACTTGCCATTGCCGTTGCCGCATGCACACGCTGTGCAGCTGATTGTCCTTGAATCGTTGCCCGCTGCCACTTAATCCAATCGCGCACATGTTGAGCTCTAACAATGGGCCGAGCCACCCAACCCCATGGCGGCAGGGTAGTGCGTGCGTATACCTTAAGCGGCTTTCACCTTGACGTCGCGACGCAGCGCGCCTGCAACCACCACAAATGCACCACTGACTGCTGCCTTTGGCTTGATTTTCGCACCAGTCTGCCGCCAGGGAGGGTGGACCAACTGTTGTGAAATTTGTACGTGTGTTTTTCTACTTTGCCAGACTTATCACACACACACACACGCACGCACACGCACGAACGCACAGCTACACAGGCAGCAAAGGACTCTGTGCCGCGGTCGGGGCTGGGTCTGTGAGTGTTACATGCGACTACCTTGCGGGGTGTTGACTTTGCCTCAGCCCGACACATTATGATGTATTAGAATTAAAATTAAAAGCACTGTCCATCAGCATTTGCCATGCAGTCAGTGTTCAATCCAGCCTAAGCCTGATCCTGTGCCTGCCTTCTGCTGCTCAGGTTGCCATTAATGAAGACGTTTGTTCGGTTCTCGTTTGGTTCGCCTAATTAATGCCGTAGCAAAAGACAACAGCAAAAACTCATATGGTAGTATATTGCCCTCACTCGTTCTGCTGCTACTTCTTCTTCTGCTGCTGCCGCTGCTGCTGCTGGTGTCACTCGTAAGATGCGCAACAAATTACACAGCACTTGGAGTGCGGGGCCAACAGCTGCCCTCGTTTTATTTGACTGGCATTAACTAAAGACCGCCACTTGACGCAAATTGTGTAAGAATTAAACAAAATGTGCTTACCCCGAAAAGAAAACAAAACTTGCCGCAGCAAATGAAACATCATTCAGCTGTCAAAATCATTAAGAAATGTGAAATCGCTTAAATATGGCCGCAAGACGTTGCGACAGCCCCAGGCTAAACTCAGCTTTTCGGAAGCTGACGACAGAGAAAAAAACAAATTTTGGGCAGCCAACACATGGAGAGACTTTAACAGCCACATGGCAAACGGCCTACAAGCGACAAAAAATGCAAGTAAGCATGTGGCAATTGGGTACGCACAACTGCGTAATACTCGCTCGAAGTGATATCATTATGGGGAGATAGAGAGAGAGAGAGCGAGAGTGGTAGAAAGGGAGGGAGGTAGAGAAAGATACAGAAAGGGCGAGATAGAAAGAGTGAGAGAGGAAGAGGGAGATATAGAGAGAGAGAGGAGAAGACAGAGATAGAGAGAGAGAGAGAGAGAGAGCAAAAGAAAGAAGGACAGAGAGATATATAGAGAGGGAGAGAAAGAGAATGAGACAGAGCGAGAAAGAGTGAGAGTAGGAGAAAGGGAGGGAGGTAGAGGAAGATAGAGAAAGGGCGAGATAGAAATAGTGAGAGAGGAAGAGGGAGATATAGAGAGAGAGGAAGAGAGAGATAGAGAGAACAAAAGAAAGAAGGACAGAGAGATATATAAAGAGGGAGAGAAAGAGATAGAGAGAAAGTGAGAGAGTCCGGGACACAGAGAGAGAGAGAGTAAGGGAGAAACATGACGATAGATATATGATTGATCCTAGGAACAATTTATCTTAATTTTCAGTTAAGTTTCCATAGATAAAGTAAACCAATAGACTTCTCTTCCTATATGAACGAGTATTAAAAATTAAATAAAAAACAAAAATTCAAATTAATGCCTGTCTCATTTTGGCGAACTCGACGGCTTCATTTGCCACACGTTTTTTTCTTGCCTTTTTTTCTTTTGGCTGTTCCGAAACATTTTTATTACAAATTCGTGAGTTTTGCTCTGAATTGCAGCTCCATGAAACCCGCTTAGGCTTATGATTGTGTACAGCCCAGTCCAAAGCCGGAACTTATGGACAAGTGCATAACTCAGAGAACTAAAAATAGAAAAGTTGGAATGCATAAAAATAACTCTGCTAACCAGATAAATGTAAATGTAAATTTACAATTATGCAGATATGCGTTGAGTGTCTAATCTTAGTGATTCGGTTGAGTTTTGATAAACACATAAATATTTGCATAAAATGTCTTAAGTTCGAAAAAAAGAAAGAAAACGTGTTTAATAATAAAAAAATTGAATGTGGTGTCAAGAGAGAGGATAAGCTATGAAAAAAATGATCAGGATAATCGTGTCTTTTTCACTTTTAATTAAACTTATGGACATGCTTCAAGCTATGCTTTTGCGAAAGATACAAGTGCAGATACTGAAAAAGTTAGGGTATTCTATAGTCAAGCATTTTACACACTATATGCTCAGCATTACTTACTGGCCAGCAAGTTATTTTATTGTAATATTTTTCACAATATTCTATAAGCGTGTAGAGCTATAAAAATGCCCGAGCGCACCAAAAACTATTTCGCTTGCTCGATGAGGCAGATGTCGCTGGTAGGCTGTGCGGACTGTACGCTCCGTACGAGTGCCATGTGAGACGCCCATCATTGACGATTGTCTTACGAGAAACATTCAAATTTTCGGTGCGTTTATTGAAATATGAACAGCGACGACGACGACGCTGGCGATAAAAGTGGCAGAGCGAAGAAAATTTTCATATAAAGTACCTTTTGTTGGCATTTTAATGGTGCGCTTTATGGAAGGATTAAGCACATAAACTTGTCAATAACTCGAGTGCCTGAGAGTATGTACGAGCGTGGTGCGCACCGTGGTCCATAGTTCATATCCACTTCTTAATAATGTCACCGCAGACGTTCCGACTAGCACACACACACACACACGCAGTTGCCGAACGAGCCATCTTATTTATGAGCTCAAGATGAAATTACTGCCGCATATGCTGAACCCAAGAGTTGAGCGACTTATTAAGTACAAGAACAACATTTGAGCACATTATTGATATTTGACGGTGGGGCCATGGGCCAAATACTCATAAGTGCTTATTGTGAATGGACGGAGCCAAGCCGAAATCTATCTGTGCTTCATATGCAAAGTGTACTCAATGATTTTTATAGTTGCGATATGATTATAATTGTGTTATGATTATGTCATGCGCATGTTTATTCTATGATGAGTGAGGTATAAACACTCATTAAAATGTAGAACTGGATATATACTTGATTACTGAATATAAATAATATTAAATAAAACATGAAAAAAAGGTTGAGTTTTGGTTGAAATTAATTTTAAAGACTTTATTTTAAATATTACTCTACTATGCGATTCTCAGAAGTTGTAATAGGTGTTATTATGAAGATATTGCTTTGTTATTATTATGAATAAGAACTGATTTATTGCACATTAGCTTAAGCTGTATATTGAGAAATGTATTCCACCCACTAAAGAGTTGCTTCTTCTAATATCATTTTATAATAAGAGAAGATTATCGAGAGCAAAAATATAAATAAAAAATGTATACATAAAATATATATTTACACAAATATATATATATATATATATATATATAAAATATATATATAAAATATATAAAAATAAATAAAAAAAAAAAAATTGTATTAGATTCAAATCTGTTTCAAAGATTGTACCCCAAATTCGTTACCTTCTCAAGCTCGCATAACATTCTAATATCTATTAATTTATTTGCTAACCTTTAGAATATTTCGCATATTTTCAGTCGACAAACTTCCGCTTCGGGTAGAAGCTGCTTAGCAATGCTTTTAGCTTCTAGGAATATGAAGTGAAAAAGCAAGCAAATTGCAAGCCATCCAGCAGATTACATGACCCGCGGCAATTATTTTACGATGCACAAAGGTATTGTTAAGAGGCGAGGGACGAGCGTCAGCCGGCACAGAATAAACAGGCAAACAAGGCGAACAGCCAAGCAAAGTCAAATATGTTGAGATGCGGCCAGCCAGGATGCGGATGATATTGGCAAAAGATGGCAGATGGGGAGCGCAGTCAAGAGCTTGCCACAGTTCAATATGCAGCGGCAGGCAATATTAAAATATCTTAAGGATATTATGTTATTACGTACACATTACACAGCGCTGGCTGGCTGGGTGTGGGCGGGCATAACAGGATAGCAGGAAGCGTATAGCATGGCAGCCGGCAACTCCACTCAAATGAGATAATTCCCTGTAAAATAATAATAATAAAATAAGCAGCCAGGCGGCTGGGAAGGGCAAGACCCACCGCCCGTTCAGCTATCGAAGCCCTCGCACAGTTTTTATGATATTCATATTTTCGCATGCCACGCCCTCCGCCCCCTGGCCAATTTTAAGTGCTTTTCAATATGAGAGAAATGCATTAAAGGTATCTCAGCTACAGCAACGTTCACGTATTGTTTGCCCACGCCGGGATTTACGTAGCCGCCGGCCACATGATGATACGTAGCCTGCCCGTCGAGGGCGTGGCAGGGCCATAAGTAAGGGCGATATACGCAATGTAAGGCAAAACACGCATTAAGTCCGCTGCAGGGTAGCCCAAGCTGTCGACTCAGCAATAGCTGGCGCACAATTTTTAGTTTTGATCTAAATGCGTCAATAAATTGTAACACTTTCAGTCGGTCGACAGAAACAAAAACTCATTTCGGACTAACAATAAAAAAAAGCGGCCAACTTGTCTTTCCCACTCATTTGCTATACCCTGTAAGTGCTGTCTTGAGAGTGTTATACGCTAGGATGTCAAGGATGTGAAAACAACGACAAAGGCTTGATTTAGATTTACTTGTAAACAAATATGCGAGCAAGTTATCGATTTATCGTTTTTTTTAGTAAGCTATGTTTTCTAATTATGGCTCTGAGTATATATCTTATATTGAATATCTACTTATTACGAACTATATTCAGCAAGGCAACAGATATTGCTAAACAAATTTTGGTACAAATCATTATCGATCAATATAATTTATTTCGTTGATTACAAGAACTAGAATTAACAGCAAATATTTGAAATATCTGTATGAATACAGCTGTAACATAACCAAAATTTCTTTTTAGCCTGTATAGTGGGTACTTTGCTAGCCATCACTGCTTATCAGAACTGTGCGTGTTCTTATTGGACTCTTGTTTGCTTTTCGCCACCTCAGCAAGTTTGGCAGAGTTGTAGTCTCAGTCTTGGTCTTATCAATGGGCTCGTTTTAAAATCAACGCCCGCTTATTTACGAGTTGTAAGTGTGTGAGTGTGCGTGTGTGGCTTGCTCGCTCGCATGGGCTTTTTGGCTAAGTCTCTCATTTCATTTATGGCTGCGGATGGGCTGGAAACTTATCGCTCGATGCGCATCTGCCAAGCCAATTCCAGCAGATGAAGATTCAGAGAGACTGAGTCAGTTGGTCACAATAAAAGGTTTTTATGCGTTCAAGTGGGATAAGCCAAGCGAGCGCCAAGTGACGTATCAGCCGTTGCTGCTACACGGCACAGAGCTCACAGTTGCCACCAAATTCTAAGGGCCAGGGCAACTGGCTCGCTCCGTGCTTGCTTTCTCGCTCTGTCAATTTATTGTCACTGATAAACGTTAATAAATTAATTAGAATTATTGAAATGCGAGGTCTGCTGCTGCTGCCAGGACTCTAGGTCCTTGTTTCCTGCCGTCCAGCTGCCCGGCTGCCTAGCTGCAAAATGCAAACACAGCCATGGACGCCATTATGCGCTGATTTGTGTTGCATGCTTTGCGGCACACAGCACGGAGCACACAGCGGCAGTTGCTGTTCCAGTTGCAGTTGATGTTGCCACATTGGTGCAGCTGCCACACGCACGCACTTTGAATTAGTTTGTTTGAACTCGACGCTTATCTCAAGTAGTAGATTTTCGGCATTTTGTTGCCATTTTTGGTTGTCTCGTGCGGCACGCAGCGCATTTGTTCCATTTAACCATTTGCATTTTGCATTTCGCATTTTGCTAAAACCACTCCACAAAACATTGCGACACTTTTATCACAACAAAAATATTGAATATGATTAATGCGACACTCACAAAATCTTGCTTAAATGTCTGCGGTTTTTCTGTGTTGCCCGCGACCAGACTTTGCCAACAAATTAAATGGCCAGGTCTACGCTTTGGCCACCTTTTGTAGTGGCAAAACTGGAGGCATTCTTTTTCGCTTATTTCTTTGCATTTACATGGGGTATATAGGAAATTGCGTTAAACAATTTTGAATCACATTGATCGAACTACCAATCACTTTTTATTGTTTTATTTAATTTATTATGTGTATATTCAAATGAAGACAATTAGCTGTAGCTTATATTTAGGTTTAACTTAAATTGCCAGAGTAATTTCTAAAAATATTTCGATATGTATATAGAAAGATCTATCGTTAGCTGTCTTCTCTCTTTTTTCACTCCTTCGCTCTCTAAGAAACTAGCACAAAAATCAGCTAGGGTTATAGCTTCTATACTTTTGTGGAGGTATTTGTGTCCACCTTCGAAACACAGATTTAATAAAACTGAATATACTCGTATGAAAAATTGTTAAAAGTCTGTGCTCTCTTAGGGTAATCACAACATATTTAATTATATTTAAAATATTTATATTTTATTTTTATAAAACATATTTATATATAAAAACACAAAATATAGAGCATTTATTAAGTCGTGCATCCAGTGCTCGCCATTTTTTCCATGTTTTTTAATGCCATTAAAAGTTTTCGCTCGCTTTTAGCCAAAGTTTTGTGCACTAAGGTGCCTTTTTTTATTGGCCGCCAGTGTCCAGACGTGTTCGCCCCACAGGAATTTGGCTCAAGGTGGCGTACCAAAAAAAAAAGAAAATAAAATAAAATAAAATTCAAGTCAAGAAAAAACCGAAAATGAAAAAAATTGAATAAAACTTTTTTAGCTCACAAATGTTTTGCTGCTAATTGAAAATATCTGTTGGGTTCAATTAGACGACGACTTCAGCAGTCGCCCGCACAGCCGCCGTCGCCGACACAAACTTTGCCAGTGTTGAGCAATGGCAAAAAAGAAATACATATACATATATATAAGAGAAGAAGAAGACGAAGAAATACGCTGATTTAAGCACTTTGCAAACATTTTTTATGCCATCTACTTTTTTAGCCACAAGCTTGACTGCGTGGCTGACTTGCCAGCTTGTTGAGGTTGACCTGGCAGTGCTGGTGGCGGTTGATACGATTCGATACGATTGTTGGCGCAAATTAAAAACTTTTCTCAACTTACAGCATACCAATGAGTTGCCACTTACCTGCAGCTAAAGTTCATGTCAAACTAACAGTTAGCCAGAAGAAGAAATTGAAAAACTTTCAAATGAAATTCGCGATTGCAGTGACTGTCCTTAGCATTGTGCTAAACTAAATATGTTATATAAATATATATAATATATATATAAATATTATAGTTAAAATGTTACTAAGAATTAGTTTTAATGTATTTGGCAGACTGATTGACCTGAATAAGTAGCAATGATTGACTGATAGAATAATTGACTTAGTAGCTCTGAGACTGAGGCTAAGACTGGCTTATTGATTGGCTGGTTGACTTTCAGTCATTAAAAATGACTGGCTGACTTACTAACAGTGACTGACTATCTGATTGACTGTCCATGTAACTAACTAACTGAAATCAGTGACTAAATAGTCACTGATTGATTGACTGACCAAGTAACTAAGTGACTGACTGGTTGACTGAATGTCTATGAAGCTCAGCGACTATTTGATGGCATACTAATTGGCTGATTGATTGATTGATTAGATAACTAATTGATTGACAGTGACTGACAATCTGACTCATTGACTCAATAACCGTTTGACCAACTGATTTACTGACCAAGCAACTGGACAACTGACTGATTGTTTGAATGACTTAGGAACTCAGAGACTGACTGATTGACTGACTTTCTGACAGACTGATTGATTGACTGGCCAAATAACTAACTAAGTGTTGCCTTGACTGGCCGATTGACTGTACAAATTACTAAGAGACTGATTGATTGATTGATTGAATGACTTATGAGCACAGAGATTGACTGGTTAAATAACTAATAAAGACTGATTGACTGTCCCAAAAACCAATTAACTAACTGAGAGACTGACTCATGGACTGACTGATTGATCAAGAAACCTTGGGACTGATTGCTTGATTGACTTACTGATTGTCTTACTGACTGATGATTGACTATTGATTGACTCTGACTGATTGACAGACCTGGTGACTTATTGAAGACCTGATTGTCTGGCCAACTGTCTAAGTATTTTTTACTTTTTCCCCTGCTCATGTATACTTTTTCAACAGGCAACAATATATTGCACAAGATCTGACCAATACCAATAGAGCAATTCGGAGCTAAGGTCAATTAATCTTTGCCTTTGCTGCCCAACTATATTTGGCTTAACTAATGAATGAGCAAACATTAAGCTCACATGTTTGCTGAGCTGGCCCTGTTGGGATGGATGGGGCAGACATAATTAAACAAAATCAACCGTCAGATGCTGAACACAAATTGTCAATTAAAAGGTATTTAAACATAATACCCAGGTCAGGCCCTACGCCAAGCGTTTAATCCACGTAAATTAGTGCAAAAATCAAGTGGATGCGATACCTTTGCCACGGCCATTGCTGGCTGTGCTGACAGTGCCAAACGGCCCAGCCGGCCCACACGGCCCCCCGACGCCCAGACCGTTGTGGTGGCATACGGTAAACACGATGGCATTGGTGGCAACCGACACCAATAAAGCCAACAAAGCGTTTTTAGGGTTAAGTCCATGTCAAAGTGTCAGTTTAGTATCGGTATCATGTCATGTTGTTCCACAGATTGCCACTGCCTCTCAGTATGTGTGTGTGTGTGTGGGAGAGAGGGAGGGCGGGCTGATGTGTGCTTGGCATGGGGTTTTAATTTCGTGTACGGCAGCGGCAACATGATGCCGAACGTGTGGCAGCCAAGCCCCAACCTCTGGCTGGCTGTGCGTTGAGGTGCAACGTTTTACTAATGAATTTAACAAGGCTTTGCCGTCTGGACGGCACGAGGGCGACTTGCATGCAGCACGTTGCACGTTGCATACTCATTAAAACGTCACTGCAAATGGAGTTGGAGCCGGAATGGAAAACTGAAAACTGTTTGCCCCAGACTGGCATCAGCTGCACTTTGTTGCCTTTCTGTTTATCCAGCCAACATATTTTTCAAATGTTTCGTTTTGCATAAGTGAAAGGCCAAAAAGGAAGATAGCCATGGCTGCAGCCATGTGGCCAGGACACACGACATTGGCGTCAACAACAACAGCAACAACAACCTGGGGCAGGCAGTCAACAATGGCGCGCAAATTTACGGCTCACCTACGCGACTAGAAGCAGTAAAGATGGCAAAAATCTTTCAGGGTTTGAGCTGGACAGCTGCCACGCACACATACGATTGTGTCTGTGAGCATGTGTCTGTGTGTGCGGCTTATTTAAGCTTGTTTTTATGCGCCGTGGCTGGGCCCAGCTACTCCATGGCCCAGGTTGCTGTTAATCCAATAAAATTGCGTAATTAAATTTGTGCTTCATTTGGCGTTTGTCATGAACAACGTTGTTGTGCCCAGGTTGTTGTTGTTCGTTTTGTTTTTGCCACTGTTTGTTGTGGTGACAAATTTAAAACCTGTTGTCATTGCCACATTGAGGGTGGCAGCAGCAGCAGCAGCAGCAGCTAAGGCAACCCTTCAGCAAATCGCAAAAAAAATCGCTGTGCATGTCGTAATTTTTCAATTGTTGCATAATTGAAGGCAACGAGCACATAGCGCCCAGGACAATGCCTCACGTATGGCAAAAAAAAAAATACAAATATTGGCAGCCAATGGCAAATTGTCGAAGCTGCTCCTCTGCTGGTCGCAAAAATATCGAGGTGTGGACATTGACTGCGTGTTGATGTGTGGTTATGTATTTTTTCCTTCTCTCTATTTTTTGTGGCATGTGCCACACACTAGGGAAATATATGTCTGTGAAGTTGACTAGCAATTGTGTGTGTGTGTGTGTGTGTGTGTGTGGAAAAACGATTTTTAATTGTTGAATGTTTTGCGTTTAACCGCAGCACAAAAATTATGCAGGCATTGTCTGATAAAGTTCGTATAGACGCAATTGTGAATTTGATAAGGGCGCAAAGACGATTGACTGCGTCACACGTTGCACGCAATTTCCGCAGGAAGTGTGTGCGCGTAAGTGTGGGTGTGTCTGCGGCAAGCAGCGGGGCAGATAACATGCGCCCAGACGAACTGCAATTGCCGCCAAGCTGACTCGAAAGGCCGCTGACTTCGTATGCAATGCGATAAAAGTTTCGATCTGTTCTTTTCCCTTTTCCTTTGCCTTTGCCTTTGCCTTTGCCTTTGCCTTTGCCACAACGTTGCAACGTGCGGCAACATGAAACGGCGACTCAAGTGCGCAGCAATCTAAACGAGGCATAGTTTCAACTGCTACGCGAAGCAGGCTTAGTGCCAACGGCCAAGTGCCAAGCACTGCCCGTCACTTTTTCGCCTTATCAGCTGTCGTCGTCCGATGGACCTGCCCCGCCCCGCCTCGCCCGCCTCAGTCTCGGTCTCAGCTGTCCCCCTTTGCGGACTGGTAGCATTTGCGTGTGCTCTCGTTTCGCAGCTTCATTCAATCAACGCGTCTGTTGGATAGAAAACCGCTACGAAATCTTTTCTTCATTTCATAAAAACTTCTCTGATAAGCGCAACTGCGTCAAACGAAAGCGTTGCTTGTGGCACGCATTTCTCTTGGACTTTTTCTGCACGATACCCTGTAGATGATTAAGCTAAGGTATAATAGGAAGTGCGAGTTCTAGACATGAAGTTGTAGCTTTCTTTAACTGCTTCTAGGATTCAACTTTGTCTTGTTATGCAATAATTTTCTGAGCTTAGCAAAATGAAGATACTACATTAGTTGATTTAAGCTAATCAATAAGTAGCAAGGTTAAGTACACTATAAGTGAGCAGCTTGTCTGAGATAAGCAGACTTCCACTTTGACGTCTGGCTCTGGGATATTTCAATAAAATTAATTTATATATTTATAAATAGAATTTATGAGCTTTAACCCGTGTTTCAGCTCTTTTCGTTTCAATTAATTTGCCTTCATTTCCGTTTGGCAACAATAGGTAAATAAATATATATATATATATATATATATATATATATATATATATATATATATTTATATATATATATATATATTTATTTACCTATTGTTGCCAAACGGAAATGAAGGCAAATTAATTGAAACGAAAAGAGCTGAAACACGGGTTAAAGCTCATATTTATATATATATATATATATATATATATATGCATATATATATATATTTAATATTTGTTTCTTAATGCAAAGTCTAAGTAAATATAATTTGAGCTTAGTTCAAATATTTTCACAGCGCATCTTTTAGCCAAGATACGTCAAGATTTCTTGCATTCCCTTCAATTTTTGTAGTATTTTTTTGTTTAACGATTAAAACGAATACGTTATCTCATATATGTATGGATGTATGTGCATGATGAAATGTAATTTAGCACATTTCGGAGAAATGTGACAAAATTTGAGGAACTGTGAAAAGCTGTCGCCCGCTGTGGAAATCGCTTTTGCTTTTCGCTTTGACTTTGGCTTTGGCTTTAATTAAAAAGTTGCGCTTTGTGCCCGGCGACAGGCCAAAGCATTTATATTCATATTTTGATGTCGCTGAGGCTGTGATTACTTAAAGCTGCAGCAGCTCGCATCAGCAGGGACAGCTGCTGCTCTCGGTCAAGTAAATCGAAAAGCAAATGCACCGAGCAATATTAGTATGTGAAAGATATTAACAGCATACTTGGCATAACAATATGACCATATAAGACGCTATGGCCGAAGCCAGTGACAGAGCCAGAGCCAGAGCCAGAGCCAAAGCCAGCAACAGGAAACAATTTTTCATAGAATTCCAGTTTTTATTAGCCGCCCACTCTAAACAAATGAGCAGGCAACAGCAACAACGATTCGCTTGATATGAGTATGCAGCAGAGTCCTCTGTGGCATGCTTGCATTTTTGCTTAGCGACTGGCTTGGCCAAGACTTAGACATGCCCTGGCATGTCTCATAACACAATATAAAGTATGACAGCCATTTGGCAACACTTTGCGGGCCGTTAGCAGCGTCACCAAAAACCTCCTCCTGCTTTTCCTCCTCCTTCTCTTTTATGCCAAGAGCTGCCGAGGCCAAGACAACTTTTTAAATTGTTAATGCGAGCGCTCAGACAAAAGAGCTGTCATAATTCGCAGCAAAATATTGTCAAGCAACTTATGTGGAAGTACTTACATGATGCCAATTTACAACGCCTGGCCAAGACATTAGCCATTATGTCCCATCTCAGCCACTCTTGGCCCGCCCTTGCGCCGGAAGTGCGCGCCATTTTCTAATATTGCAACGGATGTAATTAATATGCGCAATGAATGTGCCAACAACTCTTCCACAATTGGCCTAATCCTAATGGCCACTGCGCTCATATAATGCGCGATAATTGCTAAAGTATTAAGGGAGAAGAAATAGCAACAACTCTAAGAAACCCTCTAAAGACATCCAATCACAGTAATTTTATGAAGTATGGAACGAAGTGAATTTACATTTTCTGATTGTCTTAGACTGTCTAGCGCATTTTTATTATATTATATTAGACTAGAATATTTAATGTTTAATAGATTCCTCTGCACTCTTAATCTTAGTCTGTAACTAGAATAGATGAAAGCTAATTAAGATCAGTTGCCAGCTAGCCTAAAGTGAAAATGATTTTTCATGTTCAAAATTCAATTAGATTTTCGATTCAATTTACTACATTTTTTTTTTTTGATTTTGCTTAAAAATATATTTCTTTAATGTTCATATAGTTCATACATAATTTGTTTTTAGTTAATATAAATATATATGTAGTTCACTCAGAGCTCATATAGTTCATATATAATTTATATTCATATAGTTCACATAGTTCATATATGAACTTTCTAAGTTGTGGCTTATTCAATTAATTCAATTGAATTTCGCTATTTATCATACCATATAACCATCTGTAGCAGAAGTTAACTGAAATACAACTGCAATTATTAAAAATTCCCGCTCTATTTATAATTTTCGCTCACTTATGAGATCAAATAGATTTTCAATTATAAAAACTTTTCAATTTTGCACAAAACTAATATACTCCTTTTACATACCTACCAAACAACTTTTTTATGTGTATGTCATCAGGGAAGACATTTTGCCTTTAAGCTTTGCTTTGCTGCTCAGTTTCCGAATGCGCAGAAACAAAGCTAAAGGCTGGAAGAGCCTGGAGCAAAGCGTCAAATCGAATAATTATTTTTAGTATATAGCATACCGTATCATTGGAATAAGCAGAATCACTTGAAATACATATTATATTAAATTTACCTTGTATATCGACAATTAATTTCATTTATAGAATTTGTTGCTTCAGTGTTTATTGCAGTCATGGCCACTGGCATCAGAATGGATAGATCCGCACTCGCCGAGTTCAGCGCTGCGTATATGTACTACATGGAGAAGCACAAGCTGCTGGATATCATGAGCCGCATCCTGGCCGAGGCCACAGTGCGGCAGATTGACGATGTGCGTATTTGGTTGGGCAGTAATATACGGAATATAGCGCAAGAAATCTACTCGAAGGCCTTGAATGCCTTTCATCAGGGCATCGATGCCGACTACTTTCAGCTGCCGAAGAACTTCTTTCATCGCATCGTGCTGCACGGACGCGTCGGCTCGGGCCGTCGCTCGCTGGCTCATGTGCTGGCCCAGCGGTGGAATCTGCTGATACTGGATGCCGATACGCTGGCCTATCACCACATCAATGAGCCCGCACGAGATAAGGATGTGACGATGCTGCATCAAGGCATCGAGAATCGTTCGGCCTATAAGATATCCGAGGCTATTGGCAACATCATACAGAAGCGTTTGTTGCAGGACGATGCACTGCATCGCGGCTGGATACTGATCAACTATCCGAATAATAGATGTGAGGCCCGGGAGCTCTTCGAGACCTTCAGCGTGCCGCCCAATCGCCTGGTCTTCCTACAGGTCGACGAGCAGACGGCACGCATGCGCCTGCTGATGCGCAAATATGCGCCCTGCCCGCAGGACAACATCACCTATATGGACTATCAGATGCAGCAGTTCCGCAAAAGCGAGCCCCTGCTCAATACCTATCTCAGTCATCGACGCGAGGTGATCTATGTGAATGCCACCGAATGCTTCGAGACCGTCAAGTGCCTCATCATGTCGCAGCTAACCAAGACGCCCTACATGCTCGGCTACAAGTACGGCGAGAATAGTCCACTCGACTAAATTGTCCGCTGCTCCAATTACAAACTCCACTTCCACATAAATTATTAGATCTCTGGGCGAGCTACAAACTTGCCTCAGCATAAAGAACTGAATTGTGTTTCATAATTTCGTATGTCAATGCATTGTTTACTAACTCAAGTGGATGCTGTGGTTGTTGTGGTTGTTGTTGTTGCTGTTGTTTCTGGAGTTGGGGCGTAAAATGCTGTGCTTATCAGCTTTCTTTTGCCTCGACAACAATTCTCAACAGCCCCGCCGAAAAGCGTAAACATTTTTTCGTTTAGGTAAACAAAAAAACGAAAAGAAAAAGTGATTTGAAATTATTGCTATTTGAATTTTCCATCATGAAAAAGAGAAGAAAAAAACACAGCGCGGAAAAAATGTAGAAAAACAATAAAAAGAAAAACAAATGATTTTATGACCACAACTTAAGTGCTCAATTTTTAATTGTTTGACGACGCTGATAAGTAGCCGAGACAGAAATGGGAATGAATGAATGGTGGCGTGGGAGTGGGGGTTGGGCTGTTTTTATGGCACCCAAAAGTTCAATCAAAGTTTTTTACTCCCTGTTGACTTAACGCCGCCTGGCCGCAGGGCCCAGCGGCATTTCATTAGCCTCGCAGGTTGATGGCCATGACGCAATTCGTAGTCCCATTCCCAATGCCCCAGCGTCCAATAGTCTAAATGAGACATTGCTAGAAAATAATTAAAACAAGAGCCCAAAAAAAGCAAAGAAAACACAAATTTATTAAGCAAAAACTGCATTTTATTGCACCACTACGCCCATCTGCCGGCCTAGCGCACCACCTTAATGTCGACGGAGAAGCAGCAGCGTTTGCTGCTCACTGGATCCTTGAGGGCCCAGCGTATGGTATAGGTGCTCACTGGAAACTTGGCCTCGATGGGCACTTCGACTGTGTAGGTTCCTTGAACGCCGGCCTTAACCGGGCAGCTGGTGGCCTTGCAGGCATCCCGTTCCAGCGTGACCAGCGGTAGCTCCTCCGTTTCGCTCTTCGCCCAGACCAGCGAGGCCTCCAGTTGATCGGCGTCAAACTGTGGTGTATACTTAAAGGACATTTGTGTCGGACGACGGCGGCGTATACGACAGGCCGCATTTTGCAGAGCTTGCGGACACGGATCCACGCGGACCTCATCAATGGTGCACTGATTCACAGAATCCGGACAGTTTTGGACGTGAACAACCTCAGCGTTGGCCAGCGCGACCACCAGCAGCAGCAGCAGCGACAGTGACATCGCTGCGGTATTCATCATGGTGACTCGAGTGTTGGGAATGGAATGCGCTGTGCGAATGATCTCAAAACAGGTCCAAACGGCTGCCAGCAGCGTCTTATCGCCCGGTCAAAGGTGAACCGTGCGCAGCGTCACTGATAACAGCACAGATTCACAGCCCGTGAACAGATAGCACTTGACGCAGATAACAGATCGAACTGCGCCGCTCAACTCAGCTCAGCTCAGCTCGGCTCGGCTCGAAGGTAACTCGAACTAATTGTCGCAGCAACAGCTATGCATTGGCCTGCAGGCACGATTATTTGTTTACTGACGGGCTGACACACAGGCAAACGTTTGTCAGCTCTACACTAGTCATCAGGGTTAGGAAACAAGTAGATGTGTATGTTGTAAGCTAGCAGCTGAGTATGTTAAACAAAGCTACTTCGTAATTTTCATGTTCTAGTGTCAAATGCTTTGAGTAGTATATCGTATAGTTGAGCTTGGGTATTTATATAGGTATGATTACGTTCCAAAACTTTAACATATATATATATATATATATAGGTATATTTGTATACATAAACTAATGTTCTTTACAAAAAAAAAAAAACAAATTTTCTCTTACAGTAATTATATATTGAAAACAGCCTTTCTTTGCGATTCTCATGATCTTAGCATTACTTATGTGGCTTTTTGGACGTTTCTTTTGAAGATACTTAAGCATTTCCCTTCCGTTGCTATATATATGTGTGTGAATACATATGTAAGTTCTAATATACATACATCATTCATATAAAGACCCCTCCATATATTATATATTAATTAAAATACATAAAAAGTAATTTCTATTATCTTTCTGTTGGGAAACACTACTGCAAATAATGACTCAAAATCTAAGATTATGTCACATTTGGTTTTCACTCTACTTTGATTCTTATATTTAAACTTGAAACCCCAATTTTGTTGCATAGTATTAGCAATCTCTGCCAGTGTTCCAAAAGGCACGTATATCGACACGCTTATCAAGTTGACTACTTGGGGCAATGTACAGCTGGCCGAACAGACACAGAGGCTTACAGATAGACAGTGCGACAGACAGACAGATAGAGAGAGGGACAGATGGACGGACAGAGCAGCAGATAGACGAATAGTTGTCAGTCACAAGCTGTGCGCACGTCGGAAATTTGAGACGATTCCCGCGAGAGGAGTGCACTTCCATCTTGAATGCAACGACTGTGTGCAGCGCAGTTCGAAGCTGTCAATATGCCAGGCCCCGACGACAATTGCACGGCTCATTTGCGGGCACATATGTCAACAGCAACAGCAACAGCAACAACATTTCCAACAAATTTGAGTACAAAGAGAAAAAAAGTGACAACATTTTGAAACAGTCAAAAGGCAACACTCAAAACCCGAACTCGAACCCGACCCCGACACGCTTTAACAACACTTGCCACTCGCGACTTACCACTGGATGCGTCGCAATTTGATGCCATATTTTGATCATGCCCAGAGGAGCCAATTAAATCGCAGCAAACTGTGTATCAAATACATTTTCGGATGCAAAACATGTTTTTTGGCGCTCAAATGCAAACAAGTTTTTGCCCAAAAAAACTGAAATGAAATAAAAATTGATAGAAAAGTTTTGCGGCGAGCGCATAATTAACAGACGTTCAGTCAAACTTTGATGAAAACACGTTTTCCGCTTTCCTCAGCGCATTTCATTTTTTCTTTATTTTCTGTTAATATATTTTGCATAAATTATGAATGCTGTTTTTTTCTTCTGCATTTCCCTTGGCCTTTTTATCGCCAGCGACTTTGCGCCTTTATCAAAGTCCACTGAACGGTGAATCAACAAAAACCAAAAGCAAAACCAAAACAGAATTAATTCATTAAAGAAATATGCAAAGTATTAAAAAAAAATTACCAACATCTTGCCTGCTGGGATGCCGAAGAACAAAAAACACAGAGAAAAAAACTGGAAAAAAATGAAATTTATGTTTTATTACTTAATGAACTTACCGCAAATTAAGCCAAGGGTGGCCAAGTCCGAGTCCGTCTTCAATTAATATGCAAAAAATGTCAACAGCAACGGCTGCCAGCGAGAAAGTGTGTCCAGGCTGTCAGCTCTGTGTGATGAAAGCAAATTGGTTAGCAATTAAAGGCAAGTTCTTTTAATTGAACACGTGATCAAGCAGCTGGCCAAGGCGTGAAAAGGGGTTAATCAAGTGTTGAGGATTAAGTCAGATTTTTGAAAAAAATCTAAGACTATGATGAGCTAAATCGGAGAATTCTTTTGTAGAAGTCCACTTCTGGGATACACATTTAGATTTCATCAATGATAGGCTGAAAGGGTAATCAAATGTCAAAGAAAACTCTTTGAGAGACGAGAAACAGGCACATCTAGATCTCATAAGTGATAAGGATAATCAAGTGTTTGGAATTAAGTGTCCCTTTTTAATACAAATCCAAGACTCTAACTTGATGCAAAGATTAGTCAAAGCAAAGCAAATGCAAAGGCATCAAATTTTATAGAAATCTTTATTTAGAAACAGTTCTAAAAATAATTTCGGCTAAAGACTCCTACAGTTTTACCTTCCCTGCCTTCAGAGCTGAACTTCTTTAATTATGTTATTTCAAACCAATTTGAAAATTGTTTATCAAATTCAAATTCAAATTGTTTCCAAGCATAATTATTTACCAAAAACTCTCATCTTAAGCTTTACACAAAAAAAAAGTACTTCAAAAATAGTTAAGTAATAAACAACTTAATATATATATATATATATATATATATATATATATATATATATATATATATATTTATGTATATATATATATATATGTATATACAACTTCTTTAAATAATCCTATAAGCTAAATATGATTAATTTCTACAAAATTTGAATTGGCAGGCACAGATTAGAGCGCTAAGCTTTGGGAATTTCCAAAGCCTTTACTATAGTAAATATTTTATATTTTACATATAATTACATATACATATTCTTACATTTTCAAAGACTATAGACTTGAATTAGCTGACAACAAACACAAATTTAATTGAATTACAAATACAAAAACAAAGGCATATATTGCTATAGCTTGTGATCAGCAAAATTAAATCTTATGCACATAAAATAAAGATAAATAAAGAATCAAAATTAAAATTGTAAAGCAAAATTTTAATTTAATTAAAAAAAAAAACTATAAAAAAATTAGAAAACTTTGGTTATCTAAGGCGTTAGATTGCATAACATTTCGGATGTCATTCGCACTTTTAATGGGAATATTAAAACAATATCGGCCGGGGGCACGAAAGTAATTTGAACAGCACCAAAGCATTTGAGGAACTTTGCCAAAGCAAATGCTGGCCATCATTTGCGGGCCAAATGTAGCTTGTGATTTGCGCAGATTTGGGCAATGCCTTTGACACGCCCCCCTTCGCTAGCTTTAATGGGCGTGGATGAGGGAGCGGAGTGAGACGCTGAACTTGGGCAAATCACCTCAAGCGTCATAAAAAGTCAAATGAAATAAAAGCAAAAGCCGCTCCAGCCAGCAGACAAAAACGAACGAAAAAATAATGAGTACATTGAGATGGAGCAGGCCAGCCAGCCAGCGGTTGAGTACTGCTGCGACTGCGACACTCGTATCGTGAGGATTTTTATTTCTTGGAATAATCTGGGAGCGAGCACACGACTAATCTTCATTTAATTTCATTTGTGCCAGCAACTGAAATTGAAACCGAAATCGCAATCGCTGCTGGAATTGGAGTTGGAGTTGGAGTTGGCGTTGGCGTTGGCGTTGGTTGCTCGGGGTCGAGATACCTTGGACTGGCAAGGACAATGTAAGGACATTGCCAGCACAGAGACAGTACGCCAACGGGCAGGGACAGTGCAGAGTGGCAGGGATTTGTAACATTTCATTGGCTGTGGCAGCGCTGGTGGCGTCAAGGAGATCAAAAGTATGCGACACCGTGGCTTAATTCGATTTTAACAATTGCATGGCTGCTCGCCCAGCCAATGGCAAACGACCAGCAACGTCTCTCACCAATGGAACGCCCAAGACGGCGACTCCAGCTGAAGCTGGTCCTGCTTGGCGCACATAAAACTAATCCGACGTGTGGCGCCGGCAACTTCGTCAGCGTCTTCAACAATTTGAATTTAAATGTCGCCTTGCTTTTTATTTCTATTTTTATTTGTGCTGTTAAGCTAAATACAAAAAAATATATATATAAAGACTGGTATATATGTATATAAAAAAGAGACTCGCTGTGCCAAGGAACCTTTGCGAATTGAATTAAAAGTGTCGCCGAACGCGTCCTTGTCCTTGTCTAGCACGTGCTCTTAGCCCTAAGCTGTGGGTCTCTTTGCCTTGCGCTTAGGTGTCGGTGCTGTGCCTCCAGCCACTGGCAATCCAGTTGGCCCCACTTACAACCCGCACAATCTACGCATCTATTGAGAATTTTATTGCTTGGAATAATTAGCTGAATTAAGCACACAAATTAATTGGCGCCGCCAGCGAAGCATATGTGGAAAAAATATATATATACCAAGATATGTATAGAGAAACAAACGAACTGAGGAATTTAGCTGCAAAAGTCGAGCTGATTTACTTTTATAGGCATTTGGCTGAAAATTGAAGCTCAGCCAGATTTATGCAGCTCACCAAGCAAAACTCTCAATTGCCGAAAAAAAAAAACAAATTAAGCAAAATAAGAAAACAATTCTTATTTGAACTTAGGCAACGCATCTGGAATTTGTTTTGTTGCCTGCCCGCTCTAACCAATGTGCCTACTCTTTCGCACGCTTTTTATCACTTGAATGTTGAACAACTAAAACGTGACTAACGTACCCAAAAAAAAAAAAAAAAAAAAAAGTATATATATATAAGACATGTATATAAGATATATATATATATATAAAAACAAAAAGTATATATATATATATCTTATATACATATCTTATGTATTCAGAGAAATAAGAATGTCAGTTTGCTTGAACAAATTTCCGAAATGGGGAATTTTTATATATTCAAAAAAGATCCGATAGAGAGTACCTGACTAGGAGATACCCTGAAGCATTTTAAAATTCTTTTTCTCTGATTTTATGACAATATCGGAAGCTTTCGTAGTGTAGAAAATATGAATATTTTTTATGATAAACTATTTATTAAGCTAAGCTCTTAAAATGTGTGAGATATGCTCAAATAAGTTAAATTTGAAATATTTATATTTGAAATATTAGATATTTGATATTAATCGGTTTTTAGAAATGCTAGATGTTATCGAAACTTGATCTTTGCGTATTATAGAGGGAATTACTTGTATTAGCCCTTGCATATCGAGTCTCTATCTTTAAAAGTTTCGGCTCAGACAGCTAGACTAACAAATATAAAGACAGCTTTAAAATAAACATCTGATAATGCTAACCAATATTTATATTATAAGGTATCGATAATTCCACCTTCCACCTGTTAGTTTATCAAAAGCAAATTTCCATTTAAAACTTCAACTATTACTAAGCAAACACAAAGCGCATAGATCACGCAGTTCGATGCCTCACACATAATGGTTTACTTTCTGCTGATCACAAGTCATAAATCTATAAAGTATAAATGGAAATTCTCCTCTTATCTTATCTGTCTCTAAACGCAAACACATTAAAGGCATAACTAAAAATAGCAATTACAATTTTAGACAAAGAGTTTCGCTCACATTCATATGAATACGAAAAGCTCTAAGCTCTGAGCACTGTGCACTCCGCACTTTGTTATCTAAGACCCACAAGAAACTGTGATCTTTTATTTACTTCGAAATGAGTTTCTCGAGTTCATTATGCGATTTTATCGGTGACTTGTAAACAGTTTCTATTGTTATAATACTTTAACTATTATCGCAGGAGCCCGTATTTTAGTTGCGTCTGTTTTTGTTGTTCGTCTAGAGACGCCCACTGCATGTGCCAGTTGCAACATGCTGCAACAACAACAGCAACAACTGGAAGAGGCAAACATTTTATGCAAAAAGGTTTTTAATTTAAATTTCTCGAGTTGACGTGTGGCATGTGCCGACGTCGACGTCGACGTCGAGTCCTTGCCTTTGTCCCTTGACGTTTACATCTGCAGAAATGTGGGCAACGTCTCCGTGGCGCATGGCCAAAGAAACTACCCACATGGCTCAGCCCTAAATACACCCACACACACACACACACACACACTCGTTGGCTATGCACAATTGACGCTTACATTGTTCTCGAGAATTATTATGTGGTTTTCATCGGGGAACTGGCGCACATGTGTGCCACAACGACCACGCCCACGACCATTGCGAACCGAAGCTTATCAGTGAGCAGCACTTGAGGTGAGGCGCACAGGAGCGTCTGTCAGAAATGCTTAAATTTTATAGGGGAAACTGTAAATTTATCAGGCAGCAGCAAAACCCTTTTTCAGCTACGCTCTACGGCTTAAGTAGTTAAATGAATCTTGCTTGGGAGGTGTGCGTCTTGGCTTGTGGTCCACTCGAGAGTAAGACAAATTTGCTTAAGCCCACAGGCCACGACCACAGCTAGCAGCAGCAGCAGCAGCAGCAGCTCAGCTTGGCAATTAATAAAGGCAACTCGAGGCCAAGACGAGCTGCTTTGGCGTGGCAGCTCATGTGTGACCCATAAATTTCAATTTTATTGGCCAAGGTGTTGCTGGGCCGGCAAACTTTTAATTGTAATTAATTTGGCCCTTTCTGGAGAGGCGCCTGCCAGCCGTTAGCCAGCCTAGCAGCCAGACAGCCCCTGGGTGGTCCCTGAACTGAAGCTGGCTGCTCTTCAAGTGCTGCCAACATAAACACACGGCTATTTATGCCAGCCCAGAATTGAAACATATAAATGCAACACAGCAATTTTTTCGGCCGCAACAATTTGCGCCGTTTGCCAGCTTTGACTGACGTTTTGTTTGTTTTGCAAAAAGCCAAATCCAAATCGCGCTGGGTGGTCCGCGCAGCTGCCATCTTATCGCGTTGCCAGCCAATCTCGAGGTTAGCCGCATGCAGCCGACCCAAACGAGCGCCGACCGATGCGCTGTCAGGTGCAAACCCATTGAACTTGACAGCCGACGGCATTTAAAGCCAAAAAAGTAGCAAGATCTCAAGGACACACAGAGAATGCTACACATAAAATACTATGTTTACTATCAGGTAAAAATAAAAATATTATGCATATTTATATCAGCATTAAATTAAATTAATGAATATTTTTAAATCACTGCTTAAATAAAAAATGGTCTAAAAGCTAGACTATGTTATAGTTTCATTCATTTATCCTTTTAATAAAAACAAATCCGAGTGCTCCGGTGAGGATGATCCGACTAGAATATGCCGCGCATCTCTAATCAGATTTTGTAGGAATCACATCACATTTATGTCTATATAGTTAGAGTTAATCTATATTTTAATTCATTTCACTCACTTATCCTTATAATAAGAAAAAATATAAACGCTTTAATAGGAATGATCCGACTAGAATATACCGCGCATCTCTTGTCAAGCAAAGCTACGATGCTCTATGCAAAATTCGTTGAACTTTATACTATATATTGTGCTATAATATAAGCTTATATATCTGAACAGCATTGTAGACATGATTCTCATATGAATTTATTGATATTTGGGCTACGAAAATAATATCACTAAAGAAATCAGATAGAAATATAACTAGAAGTAAAAAAGACAATTAAAATAATAATTTACCAGTATAACTTCAATTTCATCTAAGATAAACTACATCCAGATACTTATTGATTTATCTAATTATCGTTTAGTAATCTAAAGAAATCTCTAACTACAATTATCTCAGGCAAATCACTCAGAAATACAAAAATCTCTCAAATCAAGACAACTCTAACTGCAAAGGTATCGCAACTGAGCGCTTAGAATGCATCGCAAACTTAGTTTTATTGGTCTAAGCAAGACCATAAACGATTACAGTTCATGGTCAAAAAATGATAGTCACATATCAGTGGCAACGGCAACCCTTCAGCCGCCTCAGCCTTAGCTCTTACCTCTACTCACTCGGCTATCCGGCTGCAATCCCATATGTAAATGAGACGTACACAAAATGTTTTGCGCTGTTTGACATTCGGGCGTCTTTATCACTCGAGAGTTGGTGAACAACTCGCAGCAGGCGTGGGGCCTGGGGTGGGGCGAAACTTGTCTAATAAGTTTGCATATCCCGCAGGATATAAAGCAGACAAGCAGACAAGCAGCAAACGCAACTCACAAGTTGCACAGCAAGCAAATAACAGGATTATGAGGCGAAAAAGGGACCAGCCAGCAGCCAAGCAGGAGCCAACAAGAAGTCCTTGACAAGTGTGCGCCCAGCTTAAAGACCCTGTGCGTCCGTTCGTTAGTGACCCGAAGATGAATCCCTTAAAGGCTTACACCTAGCTCCGAACTGGGACTAATTTATAATATTTAAATGCTGCCCCATTAATGAGAAACTTGGCATTGACTACTCGCTTCTTTAACTATTAAGACTAATGAGTGGGAGTTATGTCAGTCAAGCGAAATGACTTCATTGCCCAGCAGCTGCTATACTCCAAAGCGAACCTGAACTTACTTTGTGCACGACATCATCTGCTTCATGTGGGCGTTGCTCTACAGAGAAGGTGGCATTCGCTTTGTTTTTTAAGAATTCAGATTTCATTTGCAATGCCAGCAAATTTCAGCACGTTTCTGTGTGTGCCTGTGTGTGTGGGTGTTTGTCTTGTGCTTTCCGCGAAATGGTTTTTTGGGTGGTCAAAAACAAAGTCAACTTCGAAATGCCAAAACCTCAAAATTTTGTTTATTTATTTCTTATGACTTTTTTGCCGCCTGTTCATTTCGATATGTATCTAAATGTTTGTGCAGATCGAAGGGCATACAAAGCTTATGGAAAGCACCTCTTGGCCGCAAAGTGTTAAAGTTCTGCTACATATGCCACACAGAGTGAGAGAGAGAGAGAAACACGGGCACACACACGTCTTTCAGTCCCCAAAAGCAATTTGCGGACGTGCATGAAAAACTTTTACTGGCAGCAAATTGAAATTAATGTGAAGTTGAAGTAAAAGTGGCTTAAATGCACACACGGGCCGCATTTTGGGAATTGCACAAACTTTTCGAATCCAGTTTTATACGACTAAAAGTAGCTGCCAGATACTCTAGCCACAGATACTTATGTTATTCTCAAATACTTACAGAGAGAAAGAGAGAGAGAGAGAGGCAAAGAGAGAGAGATGAAAATAGTTTTGCTTGGGTTTCAGTTTTCATAGCTGAGTTTTAAGCCGCCAAAGCTGTTGATTATAAGTTCTTCAGTGGGCGGGCTTAGGCTGTTTGCCTGCAGGCACACCTCACACACACCTCACACACATACACACAGCACGTGGCTGGTAATAGATATTGCCAGATAGAGACAAAAAAGCAAACAAAGGCGCAAAGTGCTGCAGCTTCTTGAAGGTGGCAGCTGGGGCGTGTTTGTGGTGTTAGGTAACTGCCACGCTCTAGCCAGGCGTCTGTCTCTTTTCGATTGAGCCAACGATTTGTGAATTGCACTTCCTGTCTGTAAATAAGAGAAAACTATAAATTCTCAAACTCTCAGCTCCTTGAGCGCAATTTGCATGCGTGCTGCCTCGGTTAGGTGGCCCGTTGGAATCGGATTCGGAATCGGAATCAGACTCTAAGGAACTTGGCTGACTGGCGTCTTGGCGCTGCCTGTGTGTGTGTGTGTGTGTTTGCCTTTTGTATTTGTTAGCTTAACAGCAAAAGTTTGCCTTTCAAATCGAAAACTAGAAAAACGTTGCATTTTATTACGCTGCACGCGCTGCGCATTCTTAACCAAGACTCGGGCGTAGGTGGCAGCAACTTCAAGGACTTTAAAAGGCAATTTGCCTGAGAGTTGTCATCAAGTCTGACAATTTACGAGCTCTATATGTGACTATATACAAACTATGAAAGAGGGAAGGAGCTTATGATTTGTTAGAGCATGTCTATCTATCTATATTGGCAATCTGACTGAGAGGAACAGCGAGTGCGGTCATTGCTTCGGAACTAGTTCATATGTATTTTATGTATTATCTGAGCTCTGAACTTTAAACTTGTTTAAAAATTATAGAGAGCTGAGAAATAACTCATTTGATTAACTGGTTTGGAAGAGTTTGATACTAAACAATTGAAGAAATGTTTTGAGAATGAATAAATTAATTAGAAATTTTCATAAATTATTCAGAATTGGCTAATTATGATAATGGAGTATATGGATGTCTGCATAAGAAAAGTGAGCCAAATGAAGATTGCTCCGGAACTATTTCATAAACATTGGCTATAAGCGCCAAAAACTAGCTGAAAACGTATATACATAGAATACATAGATACATAGTTTAAAATTATAAAGAACTATTTCATAAATGATTCATAATTGATTCATTTGAGAAGTTCTCTTAGACTGTTCCTTGTTTGCATAAAATTCGCATTTAAAATGTAGTTCGAAATTATTTTAAAGATTTTCACTATATATAGATGAAGCACTGCAATCATTGCTTATATTGCAGGGTAGCTGCTAGTCGTGCAGCCTGATTGCCTGTTGACGTGTCATAGCACGTGGCACTGCCAGCCACTGCAGCTACCTTAGCAGGCAGCTACAGCTCTAGGAATGCATCCCGCTTCCAAGAGCTCTCATTCGATAGCTATTCAAAATATTTCACTATTTGCTTGGCTCTGAGCTTCGTTTGGTTGATGCCATTGGCTCGATGTTTGCAATTTTCTTGCGCATTTATTTGCATTTAATATTTGTTTGTTTGTTTGTTTGTTTGTGCATAACGGCAAAAAGTGTTTTCCACAGGAAAAGGCAAAAGGAACTCGCTTTGCTCTCGCTCGCTCCCTCTCACTCTCTCTGTCGCTTTCTCTCTCTGTGAGCTGTTTGTTTTAAGTGAATAATGCAAATTTTATGCTCTTATATAAGCGCAAAACTTTTGCACATGAACATGAAAATATGTGTGTAGTACACACACACACACACACACACGCACACACACACATGCTTTCGCATAGTGGAATGCAAACTTTTATTGTGGGTTAAAATGAACTTCCGCTAGCTGCAGCCGGAAGTTCATAATTTCAGCTGATTTGCGAAAACTTTTTGCCAGTTTTCCATGCATTTTTCCTTTTCTTTTTCTTTGTTTTCATTTTTAGCTGTTTAAAGGCGATTTGCTTGGCGCTGTTGACTGTTGACAAAGACATTTCGTTGGCCAATTTTGAGTAGCACGCAACAACAAACACAGCCATTTGATTTGTTTACCCAAAGGACAGACTCGCTGCAGCAGCAGCAGCAGCAGTGACCAAAAGGCGTAGGTATACAATCGCATCTCCTAGATACACAAAAACTGAATACCATGCCTCTGCCTCTGGCTCTGGCTCTGGCTCAGACATGGGCCCTTTGCACTCCTGACTGCCTGCGCGTTTTTGGTGCACATGTGTTTGCCAAATGTTTGCCACGGCATGTGAAAAATCTACCCAAGTTCTCTCTCTCACTCTTTGTGTGTGTGGAGAGGTGTGATCCGAAAATGGAATCGCTGCTCGGCATGGCATAGCCAAGGCAAACGGAAATCAAATGCAGACATAGCACTGGATGCACCCTTGCTGCCTGGCACATCCTTTTCGCCCGTATCGTACATTTTCTACAATTTTATTTTAGGTAAAAATTTCACACATTTTGTTTATGCGGCCGCCTGTCGTGCGCGGCTGTCCAAAAGGCGTTATCGGCGCTACCACCGACAATGCCGACGCGCTAAGAGCTCAGCTTAGAGTTATGAATGAATAAGAATGTGCGACGCCCAAATAGACACAGAGCCTTTAAAAATACCTGAAAGAGCGAAGGTCTAATGCCTTTACACTGTTGAAAATACTGTCGAAACTTTGACCTGGCCTATGAGCTGACTGTAAGCTTCACTGAGGTGCTCTGAGTTCAGTTTAGAGTTGTGAATGAAAATGTATGACTAGCAAATGGATACTAAGACTGCGCAAGAAAGAACTTGCCAAGGCAAACATGTGCCTTATATATAAGAAGAGTCTATGCTTTACTATGGTTTTTAGAATTGAGCTTAGAGCTGCAAAGACTTTCAAAATACCTCTAAAATAACTTGTGAAACAGCTCAAAGCGTGCCAATGGGAATATCTCATTTTTTTGTATTACCATTGAGTTGTATTAGGCAGCCTCCAAAAATGTTGCGTGTCTGAATGTATTAAGAGCTGGCGATCAGTCGCTTTGAGTTAACTCTCAGTTAAAGTTCTGCTGAGTGTTAAGAGTTGAAGTAAAAGACCAAAAATATCTGATAGATTGATGAGCTTTGGCTTGAAGTTGTGCTTAAAAGCAAGCAGGCCAATAGTATTATGTCTGTGTATGACTTGACATTAATCTCTATACTGTAAAAAAAAATGTATCTAGATTTAAGTCCTATAAAATACCGGAGCTTGGGAGCTTATAAAAATATCTTTAAGACTTGAGCTTAAGCAAGAATTGTTTTATCACTTAAACATATAAGTGCTGAGTCCAAAATTTGGTGACGATAGAGGAATTTAACCCAGAGTTAAGGTAAAAAACAGAACAAGCGTGCCAGAGTTTTACATTATAAGGAATTTACAACTCAAAACTAGGCCTACGCTACTCGCTATTGTTTAGTAAATAAATCAAAATTTCAACAAACTCTTCAGCAAATATGTAAATAGTATAATAATAAGATAAATGTAACCTAATTGAATATAAAGAAAATAAAAATTTATTTCTGTATTTATCCTACTCCTAATTGCCTTAGATGCTTCTGTATTAGCAAGCTTTTAAGCTCCACCTTAGACATAGGCATCTCGGCATATGCTGTTCCCCATGTGTGATTCGTGTGCATGAAGATCAAGAGCTTTTGCTTTTGCCTTGTGCTTAGTAAACAGATGAGCCAATGAGTGAACGAGGGAAGCTGCATGCTGTGTGCAAAGGCAATCACTCAAAATGTCCGAAGCACACACAGTTGACCCAGTGCGGAATACACTTCCCGTTGGGAGAGCAAAGTCCAGGCGCGGCTTTGGCATTTCGCATTAATTAGACATGAAAAGTGTTGTGCATATCATTTGTCTTCATCAGGGGAACTGTTGATAATATCATTTAAAAGGCAATACACAAACATATTTTTGGCGCCAACAAATGCATTAAATTGCATTGCAAACCGAAGCCCGAAGCTGCAGAGCGGTAGGAGGAGGAAGTGGAGCAGGAGGCGGCAGCGGCGGCAGCAGCTGCCAAGTGGCGCCTATTATAAGTTAAACAATTAAAATTATATGGCAAATGTGACAAGTGGCTGGCGCATACCTCAATTAGCATTTGAAGAGTCCAATGGCAGACGGACGGCCGAACAGACAGACCGTCGAACAGTTAAGAGCGGAATAGAATAGAACCACCTCCAACCGCAACCCTCTCAATGATTAACGCCTAATTACAACAGTTACTAAAGCGTTGATCGTCTATTTTTAGCTAAATGACGACATGGCTGTCATTACCCCTGGAGATTGTCAATTAAAGCTGCGCGGCCTGCAGGACATTGACTTCGAGTGCCGAGTGCATGTGAAGTGCCAGCCAGAAGTGTCGTGCGGAATGTGCACTGAGCGACAAAATTACACAACAGTCAATTAAAATTAATAACTTTTGCAAATACAACAACAACAACTGCAAAAAATCGAGTAAGAACTTTGCTGTCGGCCCTAAGCGACTGCGCAATACTCGTCTACTTAATACAAATAAAATAAATATATTTAAACTTGAAGCAAAATATGTGTGAAATTATACAAATGGTAAAGTAGGTCAATTCAAATTTATCTGATCTATATACTATATACATATATCTTAAAAGTAACTCAAGTCTACAGCTACTGAACTGACTAGATCCAAATGCCAAATATAATATAAATGTCTCTCGATTAATCATTCCACTCATTCAGCTAAACAAACAGCAAACAGCAAGCTAATACACCCTTTTCGCTTCTTAAGCGAGTGTATGTGTGTGCGTGCGCTTCACATGTGTCAGCTGAGCGAGGCACAACGAAAATGTATCCGACAGATACGCGAAAAACGTTCGCTCCGAGCTGCGCTTGAGGCACGCACACGCGCTTTTCGTTTAAAACCCATTTCAAGTTGAGCTCGTTTTCCTTCTTTTTTTTTATTAATTTTATGAACTGCTGCAGCGACAGAATGTGTGTGGGTGTGGGTGTGTGTTTGACTGGTGCAACAAAAACTGTTGCAACCAGCAGCATGAGGCAACCTTTTTGGCATTGAGCGCTTTATTAGTTGCAAGTGAAATGAAAATGTGAGAGATTTGATAAATCCATTTTTGGGCGACTCTTACTCAATTAGAAGTGAGGATCGGTCGACGAGAATAAATTGCTAAAATATTATAAAATTATGCTATTCGGAATTGGATAGGATCAACAAAAAAATTAATGAACAGAATATTTATATATTGAAATGGAGAAAATTACTTATATAAATCATTGCCTCTTTATTTAAATATAAAATAAAATAAATAAACAAAATTTGCTCAAAAAAAAAATATATTTCCAAAAATTAAAAAAATTATTAAAAAATAAAATGAATACCTATATATAAAAGAAAAGAAATCAAAAAAATATATAGATTTAAAAAAGATGACAAAGACACACAAATGAATATTTTGAAAAAATAAATAAATAAATAAAATTTAGAATGATTAAATGCCAAAAAAAAGTATTAACAAGGCATGAGTTTATACATAAAAACAAACTTGAAAAGAAAAACGCTTAGAATCATTTTTAAAAAATGTGAATATAAAAGAATATAAAAAAATATTTTAAAAAAAAATTAAAATATTCAATTGTCTGGGGCTTATCAAATTTTGACAAAATACATTCTAATCTTGTGCGTCTAACTACTATAATAATATAATATAATATAATAATACTATTTCTGAAAATTTGAATATATTTTTGTTCATTTCTAATAAGCTTTACATATCTATAAATATACCGTACTATTATTACAATTATAATTATTATTATAGCTATTATATTAATATTGTCATCTTACGTCTTATTAAAAATTTCTATATCATTTTTCATATGCATTTCTGAGGTAGCTTACCTTATTTATAAATATTTTATGTATCCCAACTAAAACACAGTAAATATACCTCTGTCAGATTAAATAAAGCTTTATCTTAAGTCTGTCTACTTTTTGTGCAATACATTTTCAATTTCGTACCCTAACTTGCCACACTATCATAAGCCATGCCACATGGACAGACACCGCCTCATGCTGCAAAGCCGTGCGCTTCATTAAACACAAGCCGCATTATTCACACCTTGGGCTAGCCAGCGACGACGACGACTAAGAACATTATAGAGTACAAACAAAAAAGGAATACGAATTGTGTAAAGCAGGAGAAACGCTTTGGGAACGTGGCCCGCATGCAACAACTGTGGCACAGAATTCGCCCGCTCTGCACTCGGGGCTGATTGTCAGCTGAATTTTAGCCCGGCTCGCCTTTCAATCAATTAATCTAATTTAAATTTTCTTTTGTCGTGCTGCTTTTTTAAATTTTTTTTTTGTTTTGTTCACTTCTTTAGCCACCACCGTTAAACAGGTTTAAAGCATTCTGTTGTGGCTCAGGACGTTTTTTGCATCATCATCAAGAGCAACAACGCAGCAGCAAATCGCGCCAGGTTGCAGCCGGTGTTGGGTATCATTAGCAGTTCTTCATTGAGGGTAGATTCTCTACATCCCTTTTGTGTTTTTTTTTTTGTTTTGTTGTATTTTTGGAGTACTACGAGTATGTAAATCTGTGCACAAACTTCAAATGCAATTCAGCTACGCGTCGCAGCAGCTTAAAAGCCGCAAACGTCGCTAAATTTTGGCCAAAAGGCAGCGGAAATGCGCTTTAAACGCCATTTGGTGTAGCCAAAGTGCAATGAGCCATTTCCGTCTGACTGAAGCTAACAAAAAGAAGCACAAAAAGCACCTAACAAAACCACAGACACGACTGCAGACATTGAGCTGCAACAGGGAAAAAAACGAACACACCTAAAAAATCGCAACGCAGACAGAACCCAGCTGCTAGCCAACCAATATGGCCAAAACTGACAGGCCCCACATACTCCCACCACACACACGTGGCAACGGCAAGGGCAGGTGTGGATGTAGCTGCCAGCGCAGAGCCAAAAACAGAAGCTGGCTAAAAAGGGTTTTTTTTGCAGTTGTCTCTGGTTATGTATGTTGGCTTTGCCACTTGACTTCTTGCGCCGGATTATGGGCTTTGCTACACCTTCGATCATGTTGCAGCCCAGCTCATAACTCATAAGGCGCATAACACAGCCGGCCCGTCAATCAAATCAATCAAAATCGTGCAGCGTGCCGGCTACAAATGTACATTAATGCCATTGAATTCACCTCAATGAGCCGCTGCTGCTGCTCAAACCAACCCTCCGCCGCCCACCCCTGATCAGCCACAGTCAGACGCAGTTCAACAATTGAACAATTGCAAAAGAGCTTGAGTATAACAGAAGGATTAATGCTGGTAACGCGGGCATGTGCCGTGCCTCTGCTTCAGCTTCAGTTTCTGATCCCGTTTCCTCCTTCCCCCATTGAATTGCCTCTGGCTTGGCCAGAAAGGTGTCGCGCTTCAAACTCCCCGTGTCGCTTTGCAACCCTAAATTGCATTTTATGCTCAGCCCGCTCGTGCCCTGATCAGCACTTTTCATTATGCTAAAACCGTAAATGAAGAGGGTTGTCCCGTGCCCAGGTAAAGCAAGATGCGCCAGCCGAGCTGAGGTGAGCTGCGTGACAGATTGCCGAGCAACAAAATGCTGACATACGGCGCTGAATGCGGGACGAAACAATCAGTGGGGGAGGGCAGTGGGCACTAGACAGAGGGCAGGGCAGTAGAGTAGGTAAACTAGTCGTTCCCCTCCCTCTCCCCCTTTCTCCCGCTCGCAGCGTGCCAATTGGCAATGCTGTCGACTAAAAGTCATTGCATACTTTGCGGCAACTTCCGGCTCTTTGGCCAGTTTCCTGTTGCCAACATTGGGCATTTACCTTCTCGACAAGCGGCTCGTGCCACACACAAACACACATCAACAGCAGCTGGAATAACACGGCATTCGTTGTGCTATTTATTTATCCTGTATATCTGGCATAACAGCAGGCAGCCTCACGTGCATACACAGAGCTATCTCGCCCTTCACAATGCGCTCCAGACATATGGATACCCTAGCGCAGGTCCTTTGTCAGTTTTACGTAATTTGCATATATTGATAAGCAGAAAAACTATCGTTAAATATATGAACTTAAATATATGAATTAATTGTATTTGATATATATTTATATATTTTCTTATTCTATAATTTTTTTTACAATAATATTATAATAATGATATTATAATATTTATAATAATATATAATATATATTATAATATTTGTAATATTTTATTTTTCTTTTATAATATAGATATACTCAGAATATGTCTAATCTAAATAAACTTTCCTTTAATTAAAATAAGAAAAATCTTCTTAAGTTCCATTTAACGATAGTTCTGTAAATATAGAGAGTAGCAAATTAGCTTCTCAGAACTATATTGCATAGAGCAGATTCATATTATAAATGTATATAATTTTTTTAATATTTTTAGTCTGCATATCAAAGGCATTTATGCGCTATATACAATATGCGCTTGAAGCAGTCCTTTGCTGAAGATTTTTGTATGCCTTTGCTTATGAAACTATCGTTAAATATCGTTCATCAACTATTTTCATATATATTGAATAATATTAAATTAATATATATATACATATATGTGTGAATATATGTATATGCCAAGTAAATGATTAAAAACAAATTAAAATAGAAAATATTAATCAACACAAATAAAGTTTCTATATACCAAATGGAACTATTACTCATAGAATGTATTTTTGTCATTAAGCAGCTTAAATTTTTTCATTTTTTAAATGTTTTAAATGTATATAAAACGCTTATGTAATTAAATATGCATTTACTAAAGCAACTTTTGCTGAAAATACCAGAGATTCTTTACTTAATGTATATATAATATATTTAATATGTATAATAGCTAGAATACTATGTGATTCGGGTAAAGAAAATATCGTTTAATATCGTGATGATTTTATATAGCATAATCCTCTTCTATGCTCTTCCTCATCTTCTTCAACTATTTCCTAGGGATCCTCTCTTTATACAGCTCTTCTACAGCTGCTGGCTTATATAGAATGTTACATGATATATAGATATGTAGTACAACATGAGGCCAGTGACCTATAGATCGCTGCGGCATATTTACGATAAAAGATTTGACGTTACGATATACAAATGGATATTTGCAAGAGCAGTGCAAGTTCGGCGCATGGAACGAGCTGATTTCTTTTTCCACTTTTCGTTTGAGCAGCGCTGAAGTGAAGGGCGGCTCAAAAGGTGGACAGCGGTGCGTTTCAGTGGCTGTTTTCCAACGTTAATCATTAAATCTCTGCTAACACACACGCACACACTCGAACACACACGCACACGTGTGTATGCCAAAAGTCGATAAAGGTGCTGGGCATTTGGCTTTGTTTTGTTTTTGTTGCGGCTGCTGGCAGTGGGAGGGAGGGAGAGGGCGATAGAGCGAGAGGGCGAGTGAAAGAGAGAAAAGCCCTTGTGAAGGTGTAACTGTAAAAGCTACCCCCAATAAGTGCTGCCGCAGCCTTAGTCACGTGATACGCAATTTCGCAATAATTTTGCCCAAAATCACAAAATAGCAACAACAAAAAAAGAAGCAGCAGCAGGAGCAAAAAAAATGCTATTTGAAAGACCTTAATGAGTAAACGTGGCGGCTGCGATGACGCACATGTTGTCGCCAGTTGTCCTTGACGCCGCCCTGTTACTGCTGCTGTTGATGATGATGATGATAATGATGATGATGATGATGTTGTTGCTGATGATGCTGATTACTTACAACAAACAGCAGCAGCAGCAGCGGCAGCAGCAGCCGTCAATAGCTGCAGGCGCTTATTTTTGGCACAAATGAGGGCTGCAACCCCCACCCAAGCGATATGCAAGGATATCAGCAACGGTGCATGATCCCTGGATTGAGGTGAAACAAAAAAAATGCAAAAGGTGCGTCGCACATGTGACTGCCAAACCAAACCAAGCCAAACCACCACCAGCCGCAGCAGTAGCAGCAGCCCGTTTGAAACTTGTTTTATATTTCTTTTCGCATCGCTTTGATTTTGCTGCTCGATTGCTCAGCGTTCAACGCTCAATGCTGCCTGCCTCCTCGTCTTTCGTCCTGCTGCATCCTGTGGTAGGTCGCGTGCCGCAATCTCGTTTTTTATTGTGCTTTTTGGATGCGCGCGCGCGTTCATTTGCTTATTTGTTTGTTCACTTGGTGCTCGGCTGCCGCATCAAGGTAAACTTTGCCCACCCCTCGCGCCGCTTCGTCCTTTCTTTCTCGCTCTTTTTGCCTTTTTCGCCGTATTATTATTGTTTTTATTTTTTGTTTTTGTTGTGCGCGCCGCCAGCGAAATGGGATTTATTATTATTTTTATACTTTAAATATTGTTTCAATAAAGGCAGACAATTTCATTTTTTATCAGTCCGGCGTGTCCTAGCCTCTCTTGGCGTGTCCTGGCGTATCCTCTGCAATTGGCTTTGCTCTTCTTTTAGCCCTTTCTATTTGGCACAACCTTTTAGCGGCTAAAGTTACATCAATCGCGCCAACTAAACTCGAGTACTTATTTGCCCAGCTGCGATTCACGTTCAAGCAAATGTATCTGTATCTATTTCTATTACATTCATTTGAACTAGAGATGACACTTCGTGACACGACTCAAAGAAAATCAATGAAATATACTAATTCTGACTGATATTAAGCTAAATGGGGTTCATACAATTTTAGGCATTATCTATATATATTTAATTTATGTGCAATAGAGATAGCAGTTCGTGACACGACTTGAATATAGCCTAAAAATCAAGAATTCAAGTCATAATTATCAATAAATTCTAAAGAAATACTACAAAAACTAATTATGATCCCCATATGATGCTTATAGAGAAACATATATCCGTAAAATAAACTAAAGTTCTCCAGATGAAACATTTAATCAAGGAATTTGAGCGGAATATTTCACAGTTTCACATTTACAAGATATGAGTAATCATTATTTCTCTTAAATATCTATAATATAATCGTTTTATTTCTACAAATACCTCTATATTTTCAGTACTTTATAGAGCTCATTCTTCAATTTCAAATCTCATACGCCTTATATCGTTTCCAGCGCGGAGCTCTTTGGCTTGAGAGCACGCGCCCATCTCTAATTAGAATTCCCTTTGTCAGTGCACACAATTTTTGCGTAAAATAAACATTGGCATCAAAATATTAAATTACCAAATGAAATTTTTAGAGTGCTGTGAAAACGGTAAACTACTTACAACATGAATACACGTAGAAATACGGACAGCCATACGTTTATGAGGGCAGTTTGTTACGCGCTGGCTCTGCCTCCCTCTGTCTTCCATCCATTTCAGCGACAGCAATGCAGGTAAAACCGTTACGAACGGTTTAGTATAAGAGAAAACCGCAAATCAATGCGTGCCTTAAAATCGAACACAGCCTAAAGCACGTGCCTCTCTCTATCGCTGTCGCTCAACTATAGGCAAAGAGAGATAGAAAGAGAGCGAGTAAATGGAAGCGAGCGCAAAAGGGATAATGTGCGTGCCATTCAAATGTCGTTGTCGCTCTCGCTCACTCTCTCAAACTGTTCTTTGTTTTGCTGAATGAAAACGTAGATAGGCAAAAGAGTTAGAGAGAGTGAGTTGTAGCGAGCGTGAAAGGGATATTGTGCGTGCCATTCAAATACTGTTTACCGTTGTCCTCGCTGTCAAGTCTTTGTTATTTCAGAGATCGATGTAAAGTCAACAATTGACAGTTAAGAAAACAGATGACAATAATGATGATTCGCTTGTTGTTGTTGCTCTTTATTGTTGTTTTATGCCTTCTCGATGCCGCGGCACGCGTCCAAAGCGCTTTTGCAGACCAAGTTAAGGGCAGAGCGTTGAACCTGACTCAACGCCTTCACAGCTTCAGAAGCAACTCTCAAAGAAATCTTCCCACAGTGCAACCACAATTGCACTTGACTCTCCCACACGATCGCAACGCCCCCCAAAATACCCCTCCCCATCATATGTGTATTAGAAACAAAAATTTGACATTTGCCTGCACTTAACTGTCACATAAAGTGTTAAATGAAATGAGCAGAAGCAGCCACAAAAACGCGTCGCGTCGCGTCGCGCCGACTGCAGCAACACTTGAGATTGAGTGCGACCCCAATTGAAAACCACCAAGCACCAAGCAGCACCACCACTAACACACACACACACAGAGTCTACTCCACTAACATACCATTTAGAACGCCAAGTATTTATGCTGTCATTACATTTCGGCTCGGTTCGGTTTCGGGTTATACAGCATACCCTAGAAACTAAAGCTAATTAGAAGGGTAGTTTGGTTCTGTTTTAATGTGAGCAGACATCAGTTGCTGAATACATACTCTTAGATCTATAGGCTTTGTCTGCAGGCTAAGCCGACCTGACTACTCAAAAATATATATACATTTTATGTGACCGCCCACGCCTATTGCTGCGCTTCACATAAAACAAATCATACCCTAACACACATTTTTAATGAGTATACACACAAAGGTTTAGTAATTACTTAAATAAAATTATTAACTTATTCAAACTTGAACTAAAATCTCACTACAGGGCATTGCGTGGTCGTGCATGCTCGCCTAGAGCAAGCTGACTTCTTTTTCCTTTTAGTTAAATGCCGCGCTAAAGTTTACTGCTAATTAAAAATTGTAGAAACGAGAAACATGCATGCAATTCAATACCCCGAAATCCAAACGCCCACAATTGAAAATGTTGAGATGAAGATATATATATATACGATATATATACATATATATTATTAATATATATATACATATATAAATGTACATCTATAGGTTCCGCTTGGTACTCGTAATGTGTGAAAAAAAACGCAACCGTTGCGCCCTTATGCTGGGGTCACCTCTTCGAAAAGGATTGAAATTGTTTTTCCCACCGAATTTCGATCGAAGCCCCTGCGAGTGGCATCGATCGTTGGGCTGGCTACAGATGGGGGCAGGGGGTAGTGGTAGGGGTATTGTGAGAGCTGCTCACTTTTAGGTTATCCGTAATTATAAAGTGAAATAAATTGATTGCTTAACGGCAAAGTTAATGACAGCTAGCGTCGGCTTCCTTCCGATGCCATGACGTCAGCGAGCAGAAAACTGTGTTGAAGTACGAGAAGCACTCGCATTATCGCACTTTTATGTGGGACCCGCAGCAGCAGCAGCAGCTGACGACGACGACGACGTTCCGTTTGGCACGGCATGAAACTGCAATAGCAATTGAAATTGCATTGAGCACACATCGATCGACAAATCCAATTTAAATTAAGAAACAAGGCAAAGTGGCTCTGTGGGACTGTGAAGTCATTCTCACGGTGCTCTCGAGTGGCCACTGTAGTGGGCAGTGGGCGTGCCACTGCTCGGCCTGGGAACAAAATATGCATACTAATGCGGGATAACCACCAAGAGAGCTAACTACCGTTAATATATATAGAGCTAGCGGTACTGCATGTATTATCTACATAAGGGTCATTTTAGTGGAATTTACTTTAAGTTAAGACAAAGTTTATGAACAAATATATTATATATGCTTAAATAACTTATACACGATATCAGCCAAAGCGTGATGGGAAGTTTAGTAAGGGAAAAACCTCTTTGAACAAAAGGCATATATGATTCATGGACTCCACTTCATTGAAAGCGTGTTCTTTTTTATAGATAAAACTAAAATATAATTAATTTGTGTGTGTTGCGCATGAAATGATATTAAGTAAGAATCTGTCATATTAAATTAAATAGAATTCAATTTAGCTCGAAAATACATGTAATTCAATATAAAAATATTATACATAATATTATATTATATATACATATATAAAAATATGAAATAATTATTTTTCTTCCATTCGAACTCACCTAAAGCATTATTATTTTATAAGTATAAATAAGTATCATTTTAGACAAAAAGGTAAAGTAAAAATTAAAAAAAAAAAAATTAAAAGATTTTCTGAAAATTAAAATTTCTTCCAGAAGACATTAATTCTTTTTTATTGGTGTTCCTAAATTACTTTTTAAATATATATTTTATTTGTCTTATTATTTCATTTCATTTATAAAAAATTACAATTTTAAATTTTCTAAACTTATACATTGAAATAATATTCCTATTTATTTAAAGAAAAGTATAATAATTTTTAATCTTAATCTTACTCTTATTATTAAATTTATTATATTATTTTCATTTGAATTGTTTAACACTGCTATAAATAAAAAAGATATTTTATTTAATTTACAAAAGGTTTATTCTGCTTTTTATTAGCATTATATTAATTTTTATAAAATTCAATTTTTTTACATATTTTATATTTATACATTTTTTATGTATATTTGATTATTTGTTTATTATGACTTTTTTTATTTGATCTCTTATTATTTTTATTCTTGAACATAAAGAGTTTTATAAGAACTTTTCCAATTGGCTTGTTGCTGCCCCAACCATAAGTCTTGTGCGCTCATAAGCAACGGTAAAAGCCATATTCTCCATTGGCATGCAATGGCCGCCTACAGTTGGCAGTCGGCAGCCAATGGGGCGGCAACAGGTGCAAAGCGACCAATGCCAAATGAGCAGAGCCAACAGCACACCTAGCGCACAACAAACACCTCGCTCATTAGCACACCCACGCGAGCGAACACACACTTACACACACGCACACGTTCAGTGTAGAGCGAGAGCTAATTAACATACAAAGTGAATGCGGCGGGAGAAGCAACACGAAAAAATATATAAAAACCGCTAAACGGCCGTTCGCTTTGCTCACTCTCTTTTTTTACTCGTTCTCGCGCCTCAACGTCAACGTTGACGTCGACGTTGGCGTCAGCGTCGCCGTTCGCTTCAAGTGAGAAAATTATTGAAGCTCCACCTTTTTACACGCACACACACACAAACACTCAGCTGCGGTTGCCAGTGAGAAATGCATATGTTTAACTATATATACATGTGTGTGTGAGTGTGTGCGTGGGGTGGGGTGGGGGTAGGTAGAACACATGTTAACCGCATTAAAAATTAATGTACAAATTGTTTATTATGTTGTTGAGTTTGCTTTTTTCGCCGTCGGGCCCACACGCATGCATATGTATGTGTGTGCGTTTGCATGTGTGTGTTTGTTGAGTTTTGATGACTTTTGACTACGCAATCATTGCAAAGAGCTTCAGGATTTTTTTATATTTTGCTTTGATTTCTTGGGCGGGCTTCAACTTGTTGATTGAGAGTCGAAAACCATTTTTTGCCGTTCCTATTTCTAAAGCATTTCTTTTGAATTTGTTGCCCAAGTGGCGTTGCCGTTGCTGCTGTTGTTGTTATTATTTTTATTGCCCGTTTGCATAGCTGTTGTGCGTGATGGACATTCTCAAGAACTTTTGCTTCTTGTCAACGTCAACAAAATGTCAAATGTGTTGCAATCCCCAAAAGCGAAAACCGAAAAGCGAAACGCGGCTAAGCATATGATATTTTTAAGCTGGAAAGCTGGAACACTAAAAGTTGCACATCAAAAAATAGAAAATGTTAAGTGCAAATGATTTTTGCTTTAATGATAAGTAAAATATGGCATTTTTCTTAGAAATTAAGCTTTTGTATAATCGAAATCAAAGGAATTACAAATTGTAAAGGAAGAACAAACATGTCTAGCAAATCAAGTATTAACACGCATTTCTTTAATCCATTCCATAATGTTAAGTTTAACATTTTCCCCTTACGCCAATATCGTAACGTTAACAGCATACGATAAAGCGCACAGTGCGAGGTCTTAACAGCAACCTTAACAGAGCCCAAGCACTGATTCGCTCTCTCCAATTGGAGAGCGTCGCAACACCAATACTCACTCACACAAACACACACACACACCAGAGCACCGAATGGGGGGCGGAGGTGTATTGTCATATCACCTCGGCAGCGCGCTGCCACTAAGCACACAGACAAAGACACACACTATCAACAAACGGTGCACCGTTACACGTTGTCGTCGTTCTGTTATATGGCCGCTGCTTGTTATTGGTGTATGGGTGACACACACACAAGCACACAGCTACGTTAAACTACCACATAACGAAAGTGTGTTCGACGCTCTCTCACTCAGTTGCTCTCGTGCTCGGCTCTTCGCTCTCGATTTGTGCCGAGCACGAATATGCTGAAGCACCCTTGCACACACATACACACACACACACACGCACGCAGGCAGAGGCAGGCAGAGATGTCGTATCTGATATTGAAGCAGAAGCTGAGGCAGGCCAACGTAGAAAACAGAAATCAACAGAAACCGTTAGTTGTATTCTAGACGTCGCGTCGGCCGCACACGCGCTGCTCCCCCACAGCGCTCAGAAGCCAACGCATTGGAAAAACAATTGTAGAAATCGCCGAGTCGAAAAAGTCAAAAGTATCTCAATCTGAACGCGCAACGCAGTGTGCAACAACCAACATTCGAAATTCAAACACAAAAATTAGTGCCAAAAATAAAAAGCCAACAAAAACAAAAATATGTTTTCAATCGGAATATCTAACAAATCATGAAAAGCCAGCCAGCCCCAATGGCCGCTACACGTGTGTGCTTTAGCAAACGTCTCTAATCGAACCCAGATCCAAAACACTTGACAACAAAAGCCTCCAATTGAACAAAACACACACAAAACTTGTGGAACACAGAAAGTGAAAAACAACAACAACAACAACAATAAAAAAGCATTCCAATGTTGTCCTGTTTGGCGCCATCGTCTACACGTTTTGGCCAAGAGGATAACATTATACAGCAGAGCATGCCATCGTCAGCCTTCTCCATGCAGTGTAAGTCAGAGCCAAGCAGAGATCAAAAAACATTTCAGCATCTTGCGATGAGTCATCAATTGTCTAGAAATTTATTTTGCATTATCAGCGCAATGCAATTGAACTTTGTCTCAGTGTGTGTGTGTGTGTGTGTGTGTGTCATCGAATTCATTCAACTTTTGCAAAACGCGCCAAAAGCCAATCAAATCTATGCCAAGCGCTGCTCAGTGTCAATGTCAAAACATTTCCAGGGAAACGCCGCCATTTTTCAGCAACTGTGTGGTCCCCCAAACTGAAATTCACCTTAAACGAGTAAGCGACACAGCAAAAAATGACGAAAACAAATATGAGTAAATAACAATAAAGAGTTAGTGTGAGAGCGAGAGAGAGCGAGAGCGAGAGCGAGAGTCGTGGCATCGAATTTCCTTTCGCTTTGCCTCCTACGCTCAAGCGCTTGGCTCAGCTCTTCGACTCGATCGTCGCTCGATCGCTCCTTTAGCACAGTCGACCACAAGCGAAGCGCTGGCTATGCAGGCGCTGCTTAATCACCTCCCAGCTACAGTCTTGAAAGTAAACACCTATGAGCGACACACACACACACACTCACACGAGGCCAGAAAAAAGGGCTTCAGCTAAAAAATCATTGAATTGTTAGGCAGAATTCGAAATGCTCTTATCAATGCTCTTAGCATTTGAATATTGAAAAGATATTGAATGAAAACTAATTGAATATGAATTAATTGAATTTATTTAATTATTATTATTATTATTATTATTATTATTATTATTTTTATTATTATTATTATTATTATTATTATTATTATTATTATGATTATTATTATAAATACTTAAAGATTCTCAATATTTTTTGGCTAAATGAGTTTAGAAATAAATATTGAAAATGTCGACAGAGAACAATTTGCATTGTTTGCCTTGATAGCATTAGCAATATTATTATTAACACTATTATAAATAGTTATATTATTAGTAAAGGAGTCTAAAAACTCTTGCAGAAAAGCTAGTTGAGAGCGAGTAAAACACTTATTATTATTCATCTCAGTATTAGTATAATTATTATTCAAAATACCTAAAAATGTTTCTGCATCAATTTGAATCAAGAAATTGCCTGTTCAACCATTTTTAATCGAATTGAAGAAAACTTTTATATAATTCTTAGTAATTGTGTTTAAATGCCCATAGTTAATAATAAAAACCAAGTCTTGGCCCAAAAGATTTTTATAAGATCAGAAATGGCTTTTCTGTACGTTTTAAGTTTTAAGAACTTAATGTAAATTTATCTTGTAGTTAATTGCATTATACAGTCTTCTATAGCTAGGGGGTTAAATTTATTATATATGCGTTAAGCTTTTCAGCTGCCTTACTTATTATGACCTATATGAGTTTATGATGTAGTTTAATAATTTGTTAAAATAATTAATAAAAACTAAATAACTTTGACATTTAATCCATAAATAATAAGTTTGAAAAACAGGAATTCAAAAATGTTTATTTAAAACAAAAAACTTTCGTAAATCAGTTCAAAAATCTGATTATTTGAGATTTTTTAATCAAACTTTTTGAATTATATAAATTTATCTCATAGTTATGAAACTCTTTATAAACAATTGTTTATGTAAAATATTACAAATTTACTTATTTTATATTTTTATTAAATATATTAAAGAAATATTTAATAATAAATATATTTAAGAATTATTTAATAATTAATTTTTTCTGATTATTTATTAGACTAAGTGAGGCGAGGGATATGCTGAGCAGAAATAGATACAGTTATTATTAATTATGTTTTCTTTGCAAGGAATATCTCGAATGCTTTTCAAGTGCCGCAGCTCAGGTTGCATTTACCTTTGCTATTTAAACTATTTCTCGCTTTTAGCTGAAGAAAAGTCGTAAAATATTTTTATTTATCGTATGATTTTTGCTGCGACCAATTGCAAACGCATTCGAATTTGATTTGTTGGCAGGCGTTGGCTGCGCATTGCCTTGGCCGAGCGTAAGATGCGATTAGCTGATGTAGGTTGGCAGCGGCAGCGGCAGAGGCAGGTGAGGTGTGGCAGGTAGGCAGCTAACAGCGCAATGGCTGAGCGTCAAGTGCTGGCGCCTCCTACAATGGCAACGTCAACGTCACCACCATTCACAGCACACATACAGCGAACGCACCACACACACCTGTGTGACATGCGCACGCGAACAGGTAGAACGCTACGAACTGTCTCCGTCTCCGTTCCACTCGCTGGAAACGCAGTTAAACCTGTTCGCATTGCTGCCAGCAGCAAATGGCAGCTGTTGGTTCCATTGATGGATTGTGGTTGCGTGGTGGGCATTTCCCATTCTTAAGTTTTCCATTTCGGCTTTCCCGAAAATCAAAACCAATTGACCAAACAGCCAATCCAAGTGTAAACAAAACATAAAACTGTCAGTGGGCGAAGCTCATCAACGCCCCGACTAAAGTGAAGGTGTTAACAAATGCAGCGCAGCTAGAAGAATTCATTTCAAATAGCATCGATTTTATTTTGAAAATGGAAAACGGAAAATGGGAAATGGAAGATGGAAGATGGAAACTGGAAAGCGCGCTACGAAAATGAGCTACAAATTTATGGCGCAATATCATTATAGCCACTGCCCACGTTCCTGTCTCACGACTCACGTCCATGTCTGGGTGCCCGTCTACACACACTCACACCCACACTCACACTCATATTCACATTCACACTCATATTCACATTCACATTTCAAAGCTGTGACAATTAATAAGCAGCGCTAAACATACGGATTAATTGCACATGTTCGCAGTGTAGGGCAAGGGAGAGGGCAAGGGAATCACTGCATAGCGAATAGCTAGAACGAGGGCAGTTTCTTAACTTGTCAGCTATTGCTTTGATTTATTAGCTATCTATATGATATGCCAAGACTTTTCCATTTACTATGATTGATTTCAGTGAAAGTGCTTCAAGAATTTAGAGAGATTTTCATTTTTAAAGGAAATGTGAAAACTCCTGAATGCAAAGGAAATCGCAATCTATTAGATGTTATAATAATATTGATATACCTAAAGATATACATATATACCTAAGTAACTTTCTAGACTAGTTCATTCATAGAAACCCACCTAGCACTTGAGTGCTGAGATGTTTGATATGAATTTTATAGTCTGGAAATTTATACTCCCCTTTTATATAGATATATAACTGGATTCTAGTTGATCTTCCACTAATCATGCTTAACTCTTTTCATATTTTATTATGTATTTTGCATACTGTCACTACACTGAAATAATTTATATAGCAACTTTTATGGCACAATAAAATTCGGATCATAATAGTGGCAAGATCTAAGAAACAACTCTCGCCTGGCCAAACAATAAATTATAATTTATGGGCATTTAAGTAGCGGCCCGTGCGTTGCTTTCCGTGTAAAGTGGGCAGCGTTGTAGGTGGAAGGCGGCTAAAAGCCAACAGACAAGAGCGCAGCTAATCGATCGATCAGGCACAGGTTGCCCCACATAGATAGAGAGCTAGGCACATGGAAGATACGCATACAAAGATACAGATACAAATGTATCTTCTACGCGTCTTTTTTCCGGTTGTTTGTTGTTCGTCTGGGCCGCCTTTTGATGTCACTGGGCAGCTGCGGCCGCGATGTGTATTAATCGCTGCTACATTGAAAACGCTGTTCGCTGCTCGCTACCGCTAGCTGCTTGCAGCTTGCTGCTCGCTACCCTCGCTGCCCGCTCCTCTCTATGCGAAACTCGTTTGCTTTTGGTTTTTTCGGGGCGTGTGTTTGTCGCGTTTCGAAATTGCTCCAAAATGTCATAAATCAAAAATTTTGTTAGCCCAAAACACCAGAGCTAAAAACCTGTCTGTCTCTGTGTTATCACCTACACACAAATTATGTATTTGGTAACGCCCCCTTCCGTCGCCTCACCGCCCCCGCCCCCGCCGACCGCCGACAGCCGCTACCTGGCATTCAGTCTGCCTCGTGCAACAGTAAATCATTGCTGAAAGCTTTGCTAATTTCTTGACGTCCAGCTTTATATTCACACATATGTGATATTAACACGATATTTGTTGTTTCTGGAAATTGTTGCTTGTTAATAATATTATGATTATATTTGTATTTACTTTTAACTTGACAGAATATTTTGACATTTTCGTGTAGTTGTTTCTCTAGTGGCTTAAGCAAGCATTCACCTTGCTTACCTACCTATATAATCTATCGATATATTTGTAATCGATATATTTGTTGCTCATAATAATTATTCGCAGGTTTATTTGACACATAGTTTGAAATTCTGCTTTTAAAATAAGTTTAATTTGATTAGCTGATATAATTGTCTGATCTATTTATCTAATTATCGATCAAATCTAGATTCATTTCATATTTATCGAATGTTATAATAACATTTTCTTCTCATTGCTATTTTTTGCTACTGTGATTTTAGGGCTCATTTGAATCGAATTTTCAACACACTCATATTTATCAATTTATCAATTTATCAATTTATCGATTTATCGATCTATTTATTTATTATCGATTGCTGTTAAGTAAGCTTCTCTATATTTCAAATGGACTACTTAAACAAGTCCTTAAGCCATGTTTGCAATTAACAATCATGTTTATCGATTTATCGACCAAGCCTTAAGTAATAACATATTTACCGATTGCAATTTCAATGCCCTACTTCGCATTTGTGCTTATATATTACTTTTAGCAAATCGACTACTTTAAGCAAACTACTAATTATCGATTTATCCATCCATCTATCGATACACATTTAATTTCCTTGTTATCGATTGTCATTTCTATAGTCTATTTACGTTTATGCTTCTGTATTTTTTTAAGTCGCTCGCTGAGCACATTTTTGCTACAAGCTCATGTCTATCGATTTATCGACTTATCGATTACCTACCTAATTTTCTTATTATCGATTGCCATTCCTATAGCCACTTCACATTTTGTGCTTCTTCATTTACTTTTTGCTATTGCTCGTTTTTTCATTAAGCAAATCCTTGGGGCATATTTTCAACACATACTCTGGACAATGCTGGCTCGTATCATTTATCTAGGCAGACGCTCGACTCGACTGGGCTTGCTACGCTGTTAATTAATCATGTTGGGATGTCAGTGAATGTCAGTTTTATATGCTGGTGCTGTCGGTGCTGCCATTTATATTGTTACCAGCCTCGTTCCAGGCTAGAGTCTCACGTTGACATACGCCAGCTCCTGGCTCCTGGCTCCTGTATAGACCTGAAGCTGCGTCTGGTAATCGAAATTAAACAAACTTTCGCCCAACTATTTGCGAGTGCCTGCTGCCTGCCTGCTTGGCTGCAAAATGATTAATTCGAACAGGCGCAGTTAATGCCTCAAGACAACTTGTTTGCTTAAGCACAGACACTAGACTGATCGTATCTAAATAGACGTGCATGGCTGTGTGTGTGCCTGTGTATGTGATAGTCTTATAACATTTTTGAGCAGCTGCCAAGTGCTGTTGCTCTCGAAAATACGTTTGCTATACAATGTTTATGCTGAGCGCCTTTAAAAAGCTCAATTGAAGGACTTCAAGCACCATAAATCAATGGCCAAAAGGTACTGAATATTTACTTTGATATTCTGCAACTGCTGTTGCTGCCGCTGCTGCTGCTGCTGCTGCAACCTGCCGCAGCTTTGTGCAAATTATTTGCCGCATTTTATTTTGTATCTTTTGCCAGGCAAAAATTGTTTGCCAATATTTTTTTTGGGCCCATTGCTGTTGCCTTTGTGCACACAATTGAAACAAAGATAACTTTGAAACAGTTGTAAAGTGAAAATTGCACGGAATGTTGCACAGCCCCAACCCCAGTCCCTGCCACAAGCCCCCGCACCCAGCCAGCGCTCATGCCCAGCGCCTCCAAAATGAAAAAAAGCTGCCGAAAAAAATGCTTTCTTTTTTTTTGGTTTTACTTGCTTATTTATTTAATGCCAGCCACACGACGAGACAACAACGCCCAAAAAAATATAAAAAAAAAAATAGATAAAAATAAAAATAAAAAACAAATTTGGCAAAAAAATATATGAAGAAAAAAAAGCAAAAAAACAAAAATCCTGGCGCAAACAAAGCGAATGCGACCAACCCAAAAGGTGTAGCCAAAGGGCTTGCGAAATTGCAACAGCAACTGTGGCAGGTGGGGGCGTGGCACTGTGCTGCACAGCAGCACAGAGTGTTACGGCTGGTTGGAGTCGATATTCAAACAGCGCTTAACGGTTGCCAGGCACAATTTAACATGTAAACGATTTTTGTTAACTGCTCCCAGTTGCCAGAGAGGCCAAGAGGCGGCAGTGGGCGGAGTGGGGCGTAGGGCCGGGGCAGTAGCTGCATGGGCTACACTCTGATTGCCGTTCAATTGCAATAAATTTCGCACAATTGCACAATAATTGTTAAAAGTTGAAAACAAACAAAAAAATAGTGCAAGGAAAATAAACAAAAGCAAAAGGGAAAAAAAAACATGAAATGCTTCGATGCATTTCATTTGAGTTTTATGCATTGCACGGCGCACAGAATTTATTATGTTCAAATATTTCAATTAGCTGACAAATTGAATAACAATTAATTTGTTCAAAGTAAATGAAATTATTAATAAACTCATATATTAGCTGAAAATGTTAGAAAATAATTTCATTCATCAATTTATTACATTTATTTATTATTATTTAATTAGAAAAGAATTAATTAGGCAATTTTGTTATATTTCAGAAACTAATAATATTTTTCTTTAATATTATTTATATTAATATTATTCATTATTATTATATTATATTAATTTTTTTTTATTATTAATTTTTTTTTTTTCAATTTTTTTAAACATTTAAAACTAAAATTTACTTAAATTAAATAAAGTACAAAGCATGCTTGAAGAATCTTTGAGGTATCTAAATATCCATTTTATGGTATATTGCTAAAGGAAACATATAAAATATTTATTCAATAACAAAAGGCGAACTCTGAGCCAATTGCTAATCTGAGTTGTCAGTCAATCCCCGCCAACTAGGCGCAGCTGTTGCTGCAACGCGCTTCCCCTTGAAGTTGGCATATGTGAATGTATTTACATATATTGCTGCTGCTTTACATGGGCACATTTAGTTGGTGTAATTGCAAGCGAACGCCTACGCAGCGAGCAGACTTTTTCAAGGTAAATCACAAAAATAGAGCGCAGCGGCAGAGCACATACACATGTGCTGCACGAACTGCGGCTGCCTGACTGAGGACACACACATGCCCAAGCAGCAGCAGCAGCAGCAGCAGCAGGAGTCAGTGACGGACACGGCTCGGTTGGCTATTAAAATTTCACACTCAGCAAAGCAAATGCTACAAATAAAATAAACCTGGCAGTCAGCTGAAGCAGCAGCAGCAGCAGCAGCAGTAGCGGCAGCTACTCGCAGCGCGCTGCACAAATAAATAAAAACCAAGTAAAGGGCAAAATGCTACGTTGGCTACGTTGGCTTCGTTTTGGCATCTACTCCCTTTGCATCGCTCGAAAGACTATTTATAGCTGCGAACATAGCGACGACTGACTGCAGCGACTCCATGCAGCACCTTTGGCAGTTCGCTTACCTAAGCCACCTTTGTGCTCGCAGGCACGCATACGCACACAGATGCCTCTGTGTATATACCTCTGGATGCACCTTTAAGTGCCCTATGTGAGTTCCAAATTTAGCACGCCTCGGCGATTATTACTTGGCATTTGAGTCGGGGTCTCTTGCTTTTGGGCATATGTTTCTCATATGCGGCTCAAGTGCCACTTGAGAACGAACGGACAGTCAGGCCAGGCAGGCCGTGAGACGATCAGCAGCACGCCCACGCTCACGGCCACGCTGCACGGCGTTGCCAGATCGTTCGGCATTGTAAACTTTCGCACGGCGTTCGATTTTTTTTGTTCTTCTGTTTCTAATATTCTGTTCACATTCCGTTATTGGAGCATTCACACCTAAACAATGGTCGGCCAGTTCCCAGCGGTTTACATTTACATGCCAATTAATTGGCAAATAAATAAATTAAGTGAGGTGTCGCTTACATTAGCCTAACTCCCACTCCCCCACCCACTCCCGCTCCCTGGGCTTATTGCCATCTGCCATTTGCAGCTAATTTTATGCAAAATTTATTTAATAAATATGCTAAAAACGTAGCCGAGCTGCAAATGAGCTGCTGCTGCTGTTGCAACGAGTTGTCTCTGTTTATAATTAAGTGCTAAAAATTTTATGTTTATTATTTACGGGCGGAGCGAAAGTAAAAAAAACCAACCCAGCCAAGCGATTGTCATTGAAAGCGGCGCCACCTGTCGGCCATTTGTCTGCAACTGCGTCAGCGCTTTAGCAACAACAATTAAACAATTAGAAATGTCTAAAGTAGCAACAAATTCGCTTACCTGAGTCGCAACAAAAAAGAAACTTGGACCGAGAAATATACAAAAAATGTGTAGAAAATGTCATCGGTTTACATTTCGTCCGGGCGTGTTTGACAAGCGCCTGTCATTGAAATATTAAAAACACTTTAAAAACTGACAGCCAAATGAGCATGAGAAATGTTCCATCGGAGGCGAGCGCTGCGGCGCAGGTAAAAGCTGTCCGCCAGCAACCGCCGACAATAAATTAAACGTGAGCAGCAGCAGCAGTGGCAGCAAAGTTGGCCAAATCAAATGAAACGAAATAAATAAATTTGCATTAGCCGAGCTTAGCTGAAAAATGTCTGGGCCAATAAAAGCTGGCAATAAAAAGCACATAAAATTAGTGGAACGCACAACAAGAGCCAAAGAAAGCCCCAGCCCCAGCCCCACTCCCAGCCACAGCCACAAAGGAATCTGTCGCCTCAGAGCGCGCACATATGAAACTTTTTTACTATTGATTTACGCTGTTTTCCCCCAACCACGTATACAAATTATATATATTATTTATAATAGCTGCCCCCTTTCGTTTCGGTACTATTTTGGGCTGCGCGTGTAGCGCACAGGTGAAGCAGCATTGACACCAATTCCTTAATTCCGATTCCATTCCATTTTCTTTTTGAGTTGGGCAATCGGAACCACAACAAAGAACCGCACGACATTTCATGTGCACCTCTCGCATGACAAGTCTAATATTATATTTATTTTATTGAGTTAAATGCTGCTGTTGTTGTTGGTTTAGTTTCACATGCTGTCAAAATATTTTGCGCCTCGCGCACTGTCACAGCATTTCCGACCAATTCTTCCACTGATTTCTTTCTATTCTGTTTAAAAGTTCATAAAACTTGGCACTTTTGATGGCAATATATTTAACGTTCACCATTCATTGCAAATCAACATTTGTTTATGTTTATCTAAAGCCAAAAGACGAAAAATGCATGCGATGTTAAGTAACAGCGAACTGTTAAGCTCAGTAGCTCTCCATGCCGCTAAATATGACTGTATATTAAAGCTTAAGTTCACTCTGTTAATTAACAGCGGCATGTTTAGGTAACTAGCTGAAAAAGAGCTGTTCTCTAAGATAGTTAGCTATAAATTACCAGCACTAAGGCTTATAGATAAATAAAAGCTAACTAAAAAAGCTGTACTCTAGCTGGACTTGGCTCTACTAGCTGTTAACAGCTAGCATAAGAAAAGGCTGTTTTCTAAGATTTTTGGCTATTATGCCGCTAAATATAAACGTTTTGCGCTTTAGAAGTGGTCTAGCCATGAAATTGTGTTCATAAAAGACATTCCATCAACTAGAAAATAGATTAAGATACATCAAAATCTTCTTTGATGGGCTCTCTAGTTCACCGTTTCTCTCTCTCTCTCTCTCTAGACTATATACATATAAAGTACTATCAATCAACTTCAATTGGCCTGCGTAAGCGCCAAATAGTTGGCTAGCAACAACAACAAACACTAAAGCAACAATTGCAGGGCAAAACAAACAAAAAAAATATTTGATGCGACTATCAAAATTCATTTGAGATCTATTTGGTTTCGTTTGTTTTTTTTTTCACATTTCACAAATTGAAATTAATTTGCAGACACTTTCAATACCGCTGAATCAGAAGGCAAATATGCATGCTGAACGCGCAGATACCCTATAAACTAGAACTGCACTGTCTAAGCTTAGGAAGTCGAGTTCAAATGAGCTTAAGACTCCTTAGTCTCTGGAGTCTGCTACAGCTGCTGCGCATACCCGTGTTACGCACTTTTAATCATTACAGGGTATACAAAATATAAGTGTAAAATGCGAAACGGCTTTTTCCACGTTGTGTTAATAATTTCTGTTATGAAAAATTGATTGAACTAAATGAGCTGGTGACACACTTGTTGAGTGTTGAGTGTCGCACACACACACAGACGCAGACACACACACAGACGCAGACACACACTCACACACACACACACACAGAAACCCCGCCATTATGTTGATGAAAAAACCCATAAAATTTGTTTGGTGTTTTAATATTCTGCTTTCTGTTGTTGTTGTTTCTCTTTGTGGCTCACATTTTTAACAACTTGCATATTTTATTAAGATGAGCGAATGGCCGACAGATTCATTTAATAAAAGCGTCATTAAACGAGCAGCAAGAAATAAATTTTCACAAAATTATTAACTGAAATGTGAACGCGACCAGAAAGTGCTGTAATACAAGCAGCTGTTGCCAGTTCTTGACTTTTTTTGTGGTTTTTCTGCCATATTTATTTATGCTTTTTAATGGCATTTAAAATGGGAGCAAAGTCGTGAGCCCTCATTAGAATGATTAGCCTAGGTGCTGGGGCGCTGGCTGGAAGACTGAAACACAAATGCTATAATTCCCAATTACTTGAGGCACTAAAGCTGCGTCGCCCGCATCTGAGTGAGACAGAGAGAGAGAGAGAGAGAGAGAGAGAGAGAGAGAGAGAGAGAGACAGGGCGAGAGAGTGTAATCAAATTGTATCTGAATCAATTAACTGCGTAATATCAATAAAAAGACAGGAATGTATAGGGAAACAACTATTGTGAAAGTGAAAATGCCAACGGAACGTGCAACGAACTCTGCGCTTGATTGCCTGGCACAAGATACAGATACAAGCATAGATATATAGATATAGATACAGCTGCGGCTACTGCTGGAGGCACAGAAACAAGGTATGCGAGCGCACAGACCCATTAATTTAGCTGCACATGTGAGTGCCCCTATGAGCGGCGTCTGTCTGCAGGCGGTTAATTGGCTTAAATTAAGGTAGCGATCAAATGGCAGCAGCAGCAGCAGCGGCAGCAGCAGCAGCGGCGGCAGCAGCAACAACAAAGACTCCCATTGTGAGATACACACAGCGAAACTCCATTTTGTACCTTGCAACGTGCCTGGGCCCAGTCGCAGATACAACAAAGTTGCTTATTTACCAAGCGGCTCGACGGCCATAAGTATCTCACACACACACAGACACAGAGACATTTACCATGTGTGTGTGTGTGTGTGTGGCAATTGGCTGACCCTCGGCATCGGCATCGGCATCGGCATCGGCATAGCCAGCGACGTCGTCATTGAACAAAGCAATCTTCGAGATACTTTTTGCTTTTTCTGTTTTTTCTTCTCTTTTCTTTACTTTATGATCTCCTTTTTCGCATGCTTGAACGCTTTTTTAAACTGATTAAGTCGACTCTTCAGCCAGTGCCACAGTGTGTGTGCGTGTGTGTGTGTGTGAAGACCGGTTCCAGTCTTTTCTTTTTCTGCTTTTGATTGGCGTATGAAATCATCGCCTTTTACGTGGAAACGTTGCGTGAAGGCAACCGCAATGGCAATAAACCACAGCTCGGTGGTGCAGGCGCTGGTGGCGGCGGCAGCGGCGGGGCTCTGGGGCTGAGCATTTGGGTTTTTAGCAGCGGTAAAGTTGATTTGCCACGAAATTAAAGTTGATCTCGAGCTGCTGTTGCCTGCAACCACACGGCATGTGCAGATCGCTCGGCGGCTGAGGGCCTGCGCCTTCGAGACTCGCTTGCCCCTCGCCCCAAGCCCTGCTCCACTTGCCTCACTTATGTGTGGCATGGCATTCAGGTCTTTGTGCTTATCGCCCATACACATCTCACAGTTAATTTGTTTTCATTAAAAACAAAAGCGAAGAACGAAAAGCGAAGAGCAGCTTAATTGCAAAATATCCATCTTAAGTTATTTGAGCAACATTTACGTTAATGTTTTGCAATGAACAATAATCAAAGCTGATAAACAAAAGCTTAATTTGTTGACTTTAACTTTTTTCAGTTATTTGTTTCGCATGGCGTACATCAAATTTATAAAAATAGTTTCCAATATATTTTCATTTCTTTTGGGAGCCTAACGAATTTATAAATTATATATTGTTAAATACGTTTTTAAGAATTATTAAGAATATTATTAAGAATAAGAACTCGTAAATAAATAGAAATATTTGTGTTTGTATTCACTTTAGTATTTCTATATATTTATATTTATTATTAACAGTTTTGTAATTAAAAAGGGCTTAAAGCTTAAAGCTAAAAAGATTTTCAATATCTTTTTATAAGCTAATATAAGCAGTTAATATTTAAAAAAAATATTGGCTTGTTAAATTAAACACAAAATATAGTGGGATTAATTTAAATAAAAAAATCAATAAATTTATAAAATTATAAAACATACATACTTATTAAAATATAATAAAAGAAAATTTTAATTTATTTTTAAATTGATAAAACACATTTTATGTTAATTCTTATAATAATAATTATTTAATCTTATAAGTAATTAATTTGTTCTTAATTTTTTTTAATTTATTAACTACATTAATATTTCTATTAATTTTAATAATATTAATGTTAATATTTTTTTATTTTAAATATTTTTTTTTAAATATTTTTTAGCAGTTTTTTATTTAAAAATTGTTTATTTTTATATAAATATCTTTAATTTTTTTTTTTAATTTAAAATAAAAATAGTATTTTTGTTGCAATTATTTTTCAGATTTTAATGTGTCTATTGTGAATTGTATTTTACATACATATGTATGTGTGTATATATATATATATATATATATATATATATATTTGTATAGTCGCTATTAATTATAGGCACTGTAATTCTCTCAGTGTATCAGTGTCAGTCTTAGCTCACTTTCGCTCTTCTCTGCTCCACTCCTTGCAGTTTCCTCTTTGGCCTCCAGTTTGCACCACCACCAAGCCCACAACAAGCCCAGCAATGCGGCTGCCAACCCAGAGCTGGCCAGCAGCGCCACAGCCAATGCAGCTGAGGACTGTTTGGTCAAGTGCACGCAGTGCCACAAGCGCTTCACTGAGTTCCAGGTGAGTTGAAACTGAATAAAAAAGCAACTTTATCCTTAAGACTGTTACTAAACACGACACTCTTTCGCCTCTAGTCCTTCAGCGAGCACATTGCCAACGAGCATCCGCATGACAAGCTCAACTATGAGGCGCATCGTGCGGCCGCTGAGGCTGCGCAGCCGGAGAGCGAGGCGGAGGAGGATGAGCAGAGCAATTTGAGCAGCAGCAGTCGTCGCTATGCCAAATCTCCAGCTACCAACAACAACAACAACAACAGCGAAACAGCAAAGAATCAAAATAACAACAACAACAGCAACAGCAACAGCGGCAGCCATAGAAGCCAGCACTCACCTCTCTGCTCACCAGTTGCAGCCACGCCCAACGATCTGTTTGCCCACCTGCCGCATCCACCGCCGCAGCTGCCCGCCCATCTGCACGCCCAATTCATGGCCGCCGCCGCCTTGGCCATGCAATCCGCCCGATCCGCCAGTTCACCCAGCCAACAGCAGCAGCAGCAACAGCAGCAGCAGCAGCAACAGCAGCTGCAACAGTCGCCGCAGCTGCAGCAGGCCTTGCTGCTGCCGCCGCCACAGCCCGGCAGCAACAGCAGCGTCGGCAGCAACTCCGCCTATGACTTGGACTTGAGTGCGCCGCGCTCCACCTCCAGCCCGGGCTCCACAACGGGCGACCTCGGCGCCGCCTTTGCCTGCATGCAGTGCACCGCCGCCTTCGCCAGCAGCGAGCAGCTCGAGCAGCACCAGCTGCTGCACTCGCCCACGGGTCCACAGACCACACAAAATGTGACACAGGTGAGCTAAGATCTTTTAAATAACTAGAACAATGTGAGATGGGGAACTACTGGTTCAAAAGAACTTTTTGGCTAGTTCAGCTCACGATTTGAACCAACGAAGCTCTTCCTTTCGACTACAAATTTTAGCTCAATTAACAGTTCGATATTTGCTTGGCTTGTAATTGACTTTAGTTCAAATTACCTTTTGCTATTTTGAACTAGTTCATTTACAGAATTGCTTCTTGCAGTAGTTCCTATTGCTCTGATTGCTCTTAGCTCTTAGCTCTTAGCTCTTAGCTCTTAGCTCTGAGCTTTTAGCTCTTAGCTCTTAGCTCTTAGCTCTTAGCTCTGAGTTCTTACTGAGCATAAATATTTAATTTTCTGAGCTCCTCCAGATAATCAAGTTCATTTGATTGACAGTCAAAAGAGCTTTATTTATTTTATTTGCACTCAATTTGAATTCACCTAAAACGTGCGAAATATAAGTGAATAACTCAAAGTTTCAGCTGCCTTAAGGACTTTGCCCAATCTAAGCTTTAACTTAGACAGACAGAGATGCCTTTAGCTAAGATATATATCTTTTATATATACATATATCACTTTTTATAGCTACTATATATATTTATATATTCTGACTCAGCAATCGCTGAAGTCGCCCGACTGATAAAACCATATTTCTTATAGTCACTTTGCTTTGCTTGTGTTTTATGCTTGGAATGGGTTGAAGTTCATGTTGAGGGATTGAGCGCAACAAGCGCGAGTTACTCATGAGGCAGATCCATGCAACCCAACCACCCCCGCCAGCCGCTGCAAGCGACTCCCTGTTAACTTAAGACTCCCGCTCAAAGCTGATCAGCAACACGCACAGCATTCGCCTCAGTTGATCTTTGAGCAGCGCACATTGAACACAATGCGCAGGCTTTGTTCGGCTTCTTCTGGCTCTGCTGCTTCTTCTTCTTCTTCTTCTTCTTCTTGTTATTGTTGTTGTTGTTGGCATCGCATGTGAGCGGAAAATGGGCAACGATAACGTAAGACGGATAACAACGGTGCCAAGCACAGCGCCAACCTTATGAATATGCCCACGTTTCCTGTTGACACAATATGCATTATACATATATATATTTTATAAAATATATTGAAAGCAAATGAGAAAATAATTAAGCCCCAGATAAAGTCTAAAACACTTGGGACAGCCCAGTTTCGTTTTGTTTCTTTTTTTTCCCTACATTTATTTTTTCTTTGTAGTTTTTGTGAAGATAACACATATGTGGACTTGAGGTTGAGGTTGCTACACTCAAGAGGTTTTCTTTTCGTGGAATTAAAAAGATTGTGTTTTTTTCTCTCTACTGCTGCTGCTTACGTAAAGTTTATCAGCAAGGCAACAACAAGCGGCAGCAACAACAAACACTATAAACTATGATAAGCAACACCGTCACAATAAAAAAACAGAATAGGCACAAAAACAAGCAAACTGAACTGGCATTAAATAAAAACGTAGGCGTTTACCAAAAAACCACACACACAGATACACACACACACACACAGAGCACAACAAAAAGTATTATCAGGGGAGCATTGGCTACGGCCAAAAAGAAACCGAGTGAGATACAAGCACAATGGAGTGAGATAGCAAGTGCGTGCGCCTGTCACACTTTGTGGCGGCCTATCATAAGGTCTGAGACACACACACACACGCACACAGGCACATATATAGTATATAATGGTATATAGAGTCTGGCGTGTCAGTCACACACTCGTAACTCCCAATTGTGCAGTTGTTGTTGCTGTTGCTGTTGCTGTTGCTTGTTGTCTTGGGCTGGCCATGTGATAAGGTATTAAAATAAATGTTGCTACAGACGGGCTCTGATAAGACATACTAACACTTACGGCCAACCCACTCCAGCTCATATATATATAATAATAAAAAACACAGAGAAAGAGAGTGGAAGAGGCAGAGGTAGTCGCTGGTCTGCCTAAGACGCCCAGCGATAAGCAGCAAGTTGTGCTGGCAGGGTGGGGCACACACACGCTTGCACCTTGTGGCGTAAGGCAAGAGCCAGCGGCTATTAAAGCCACATAAATTATAATTTTGTTGCATTTTTTCCACTTCTGCTCGCCCAGCCACAGGCAGTCAACGCCCCCATCAGGCACAGCTCATAAATTCATATGTGGCTAGTTCGCCTAACTTTCCTTTTTTTCTGCTACTTTTTTGGTGCTTTTTTACCTTGCTGCAAGTGGAGCTGAAATGAAAAAGTTGATTACACACATGTATGAGGCTGAGCGGGCAGTTGTTACAGTAAACACTGCCTGTAAGGGACAGCCAGAGCACAGATCATTTGGGCGAAAATTCAGATTAAGCTAAAAGGTGCTTAAGGCAGTTTAGGGAGCAAGGGGGTTGACTTGAATCAGTCTATAATATATATTATATATGATATTTGATGTATAATATAATATATATATTTTATGATATATTAAATATATTATAAAACTCACATATGCTGGGGTGTTCATTAAAATAGTAGTGCTGCACTAAAAAATAAATAGTTGCTCACTCTTAACTTAGAATTAAATGCAAAGAGAATTATGAAAAAGTCCCGTTATTTCGGTCAGATTTCATAAATTTATATGAATTTGAAGATTGAAAATTGATTGTTCATAAAAATAGTAGTGCTCGAGGTAGGCAGTGGAAAGGAATCAGAGGAAATCTAATTGTGTTCAATATATTACAGACTTTTAATAATATTCGGGTTTAATTCAAATATTGGAAATAAATCTGTTTTAAAAGGAGAAGTGAGAATGACAGAGGCACCTGCTCGCAGGTTAGGCTAAAAGCTGCAGCTTGGATCAAAGCAGGCAAACTATATATACATCATAGGGCTCTCAGATATATACTCAAAATTTAATAATATATAAACATTTATTTTTAACTAAGCAAATATTTTCTAAAATTATAAGATACATAGAAAGCTAATATAGAAATTCGAAATTCTTTAAAAAATAACAAACATTTTTATAAGTTTTTTGCTGTCTTCAAGCAAAATATCTGAAGTTAAATAAATTTGAAACAAATGTTATTTTTGTTAAAATATTGAATATGGAAATGCTTCAATTATGACAAATTTTTAAAAGATAAAAACAAACGAAAACTTGTTCTATTATATGACATTAACTTTTATACAAATTTCTAAAATACATAGAAAATAATTTCTATGTACATCATCTCATGTTCAGCTTAGGCCAGGTTCACTGTAGCAGCTGCATTTTTTTGCCGTTGCCTTTCTTTGTACAACTCACTGGCATTATTAATATTTACCTAAAACCCATCATAAGCAGCGGCTGCGTGCATCAAAAAGCTAATAAAGCTGCTCGAGCTGGACGGAGATGTGGGAGGCTGAGTTTATTAAGCCTTGGCGCTGGCCAACCTGTTTGCACGCAGCTGTGGGGGCCGCGCACATAATTTACGGCTTTGTTAATGACATTTAAACATTGAAACACAAATGGCAACAGGATATTGGCCAACACAACATTGGCTTGACACATTGCAACTATGGCCAATGCGCATTTATTGCCATATTTATAATTGATGTGGCCGGTGCGGGGCTGGGCGCTGCGCTTTACACGTGTATAAGCGTATTAAATTATTATGTGTGAAAACAATTAATTATGCAAAAAGCAATACAGCAGCACCAGCAGCAGCAGCAGCAGCGGCAGCAGCAGCAATCGCTGCACAAATTGCTCATTATGGAAATCACGCACATAAGTAGGCAACACTTTTTTATGGCAGCTCTTTCGCCCTGGCCAATAGCAATTGTTATTGAAAAGCCATTTAAATTGGCCGCAGACTTTAATGTTAACAACGTGCAACATTTTGCAGCAAAGGTCAACATCATTAACGGCCAGCCAGCAGGATGGACGCACATGAAAAGAGACAGACAGATAGAGAGAGCCAGCGAGAGTTGGCCATAATTGTGGAGCAAATGGCAGCACATAAATTATTGGTCAAAACTCAAAATAAATAAAACCAACTGACGGAACTGGCAAAGTTTCAGCGAGTGCCGCAAAAAGTGCAGCAATTAAATATTTGCTTAACTGCGCCTGCACGCACACACACACACACACACACTCACACACTCACACACACTCGCAGTCGCAACTTTTTGGCCACAATTCATTTGGGTCCGTCCACCTTTCTGGCCACAACAAACTGTGTCTGCACACGAAACATTTCAAATTGAAAAATTATATGCACTTTAGGTGACCTATGTAAGCCCCTCCCCTCGCTCCAGCTCCACTGACAGCGTCGTCTCGGCGCCATTCGCCACTTGACGAACAGCGCTGAAAAATTAATAGCAATTTATTTACTCCGCTGCCGCGCAGCCAAGCCCATTTCCACAGTCATTTTCCGGACTTTTTTTTGTTTCTTTCCTTTTTTATTGTATTTCTCTCTCTCTGGCTGCGCCTTTTCGACGCAAAGTTTAAAAATTATTTGCAATTAAAGCAAACAAATTAAAACACAAAAAAAGAGCCTGAAATATTTATAACTTTTAAGCGCTTGTTTACAAATAATGAAAATTTATTGAAATTTATAATGCAAACTTTGCAGCATTTCATTCAAATTAAATTTATAATATATATATATATCTTATAATGTGACATTGATAGATTTGTAAACGTGGCTTAAGATCAGCTGAACTAACCGGTCTGCCGGTCTCACGATTATGAACCCAAATTCAGTTGGAAATCTTTACTTCATCAGATCTCAGATTTGTTGTCTCTATAACGTCCGACTCCAGCTCATTAATGTCATTAAAAGCAGCCAATTGCTGGAAATTCCGTTCCCAGAATAACTTTTTATACTTCCGCAACAATGCCTAAATACCTCACGCCCCCCCCCCTTCGCTCTTCCTCTCTCTCAGCACCTGCCCATTTTTTACCAAAACACATGCCACGTTATTTTCCCCCAGGCATCTTATACGATTTTCCATTCTTTCTCTTAGCAATAATTTTCATTCTCATCTGCTCACGGGACTTGGATCAACTTTCACCGTGCGCATCATAAATTATACAGCCTCGTGTGTGTGCGTGTGTGTGCGTGCACTTTCTGCTGCTCACATGAAATTTCCCAGCGACATTTCCCTTGACTGGCACAGCAAGTCCCGTGGGTATATTCTCTCTTTAGGCGTTTATTGTGCGGTTGAGCCGCATGACGTATTTAATGAAGTTCGCGGGGAAGAAGGAGATAGCGCCAACGTATAAGACACTACTTAACCGTTTAAAAGATCTTATTGGAATCGAGCATTTCCCTTGGCTTGACCATTTCCCAATAAGTGTGCAAGCGTAAAAATATGAAATCATCTCTGAAGCAGCTGTTGGCTCCCAGACGAGCCATTTGCGAAGGCCTTTCATAATTTCTTTTTCCTTTTCTTTTTTGTTTTGGTTTTCTTTTATTTTATTAATATTGAGATTTCCTTTGATTTAAATACAAAATCTCGCTGCAGCTTTTTATCAAAAGTAATAAATTGTTTTTATTTATTTTGCGGCAGCGGCGGCGGCGCCAAATTTATGTTTTCCTAATACACAACTAATTTCGCATGCTTAGTAGAATTTTTTCAAGAATACATATCACATGGGTGTGTGTGTGTGTGTGTGTGCCTTTCCAACCCCACGCACAAATTGAGCAAAACGTTTTATTTATAAACAATTAAATTTGATTTGTCGTGCGTTGGCAGCCAAACTAAATGAAATTTCTTTGAGTTTCCGTTTGCTCAAGATTTCTTTTATTTTTATTTGTATTTTGTTATTATTATTTCTCCAGCTGCAATGCGCCATAAAATATTGAAAAATGCGACAGGCCAAATATAAATTGCCAACGCTTAAAAGTATTTTCCTGTTAATCAATTTTAAGAGAAGAAAAGCGAAACAAGAAGAAAAAATTAAATAAATATATAAATGTATTTCTGTTCGATTCGTTTTGGCCAAAGAGTAAATGTTAATGAACTTTTACCACGAAATACACTTAAGCAAATATGAAATATTTCTGCCCGGGTCTTATCTCCCTCTCCCTCTCTCTCGCTCTCGCTCTATGCCTGTATATAGGGCGCACCTCTCCAGGCTAATCGAGCGAGTTCAAAAACCCTATATGGCATGTCAATCTACTGCTACCTAGGCAAAAATAAAAACACTTTCGATAACGATAACCCCGATCGAACCGAACTCTCGTGTGCCGATTCACTCTACTAGGCTATACTAGGCATTATCTGTTCGCTTCCTCCTTGCCTTCTCCTCCTCCTCCTCCTCTTCTTCTTCTTCTTCTTGTATTGTGAAGGTACGTCAATGCTAACTAGAAATTCATTCATTGCTCTAATCAGACACAGCTTTATATATATATTAGGTATATATAATTTATTTCTGTTTTCTTATTGTTGTTGTTAGCACAGATAAGCCTAGAAAATTGGGTCGCAGTTGCTATAAAGCAGTTAGACATATATTATTAAATGTTTTTGCTTAAACATTTTCGTTTTGTGGCGTCGTTAATAAATGTTTTTGTTTCTTTCGCGCTCTGCAAGCAGAAATGTGTTTAGACTGACCTCAAAACAGGCAACAACAGCAACAAAGCGACAACTCGAGCATGTCGCTTGTTGTTAATTTTGTTTATGCTCTGCCAGTGGCGACAGGTGCGCTTCTCTATATATATATATATATAAATATATATATCTATATTATCATATATAGTATTCAGATATATATATATAGACGTATTTCCATGCTGACGGCGGCATTTTGTCAAGTTTTTAGCGGCCGACAATTCTTTTGAAGATGTCACTTTAAAAGCTTGTTCGCGCGCCTGCCCCACCCAGCGTCGCCCTTTTGCTTTAGAGCCAATTATGTGCGCTATTATGGCCAAATTCTCATGTCACTCAATGCATCAAATACTCTCACAAATTAGCGGTGTGTCTACCACACACACACACATCGCTTCTTATATACGTATATTTTTACTTTTGCTTGATTTCTCTATTAGAGCACTTGGCGCTGTCGCTGTATTCGTATCTGTCTTTTGAATTTGGCGCCCACCTACGTTGCTTTATAATTATAGCAAAAGGCTACTGTCGCCTGCAATTAGCGTTGCCGGACCTGCTGGACGTTCTCTTGCTCTCGCAATGCCTTTCTCTTCCTCTCCCTTTCTCTCTCTCTCTCTCTGTCAGCTTCGTTTAGCTTGATTTGTGCTTTGAAACTGCTGTGTGGGGTCTGCTGCACATGGCATACGATTTCCGGCAAAATTTTGGTATTTTCGGCTTTTACAAGAAATGCCTCTTGGCTTGATAACAAGCCAACGAGAGATAAGCAATGGGCGCTGAAAATACATGCATATACTATGTTTGGGTGTGCGTATGGTGCTTAATGAGCAACGCTCGTGTATCAATGACATCATGGCTGAGAAACGCAGAAGGCTTAAGGTACACACGCTCTTAATTGGCTGTGCCATGAGGCATAGAATTCAGTAGAAATTAATTAGACAGTTTCAAAAGCAAAAAAACACACACATGCACACACATGCTTACATATGTATGAGCATATGTAGTTTAATGGGTAGCAAGCAGCTTTTGTTTCCAATCGAATTTTAAACGCCTATGCGAGCTCTGTCAGAGTTAGAATGAGACAGAGAGAGTGTAAGAGAGAACTTATAAATAGACGCACGTGTGCGTAGCTTATCTTGTAGCGCAAAGGTTACAATGTACTTAATAAGTAACTTATACTATTTTCGAACGAATCGATTTCCTAAGTCCGCCAACTGGCACTTGAGTCAACGGAACATGAGTTGTTGTTCCACTTAGTGCCAGGGCATCTTTGTGTGGCCACTATTAACGAAAGGTAGCTACAATTGGTATTTCCGTTCGCAGCGCATGACGAACACTAATAATAATAATAACAACAGCAGAAAAAAATGCATAAGAGTCGCGCTGACGCATGCAGCCAAGCTGTCGCTTACCTTCTGTAAAACTGTACGCCGCGGTATGCGACTGCCATTTTATTTTACATTTAATTGATAACAATAGAAATAATAACAAGAGCGTTTGTGCGACAACAAAGCGTGTTAATAATGTCCACACTGTACTTAAGCAGAGGTGGGCGTATTTACTCTTTGCTCTTTCCACACATTGCTGTGGCTTACGTACACACACACACACATGCATACACACGCGCGCACGCTCGTAAAGGTGGAGAGACAAAGAGAGCAATAGCGTAACTTCATGCCGTGAGTAGGAGATGGCAACAGCGATAACGAGTTTGGCTCTGTGAGTGTGTGAGCGCAACAGGTAGCCGTTGCCGTTGCCGTAGCCGCAACCGTAGCCACCATGTTGAAGAGCATGTTAAAACTCGTTCGCTTAGTTCGCTTTTGCTTTGTTTTCTTTTGTGCATACATTCGTGTGCTCGCTCTTGCTCTTGCTTTAGCTCTGGCAAATGGCGACTGTTCAGGGTTGTGTGACGTCAGCGCACAAGTCAAAATTTTTAACAGCATTTAAAAGAACAGGTAAAACAACATGAATTAGCCATTCGCACCCTGCCCCACGCCACTCATAACTAGCGGAAGCGGAAATTTATGTTGCTTCTGCGGCTCTTCCGCTCCATCAGCCGACGCCAGCCGGCGCTCACATTTCACTCAAAGCGAAAATCGAATTGTAGTTTAAAGTTTTTCACTTTGGAAAAACAAAACAAATGTTGATGTTGATGTTGTTGTTTTTTAATGTGCAAACGGCTGTTAAACAAACAAATTAGGCCTGAAACTGGCCGCGCGTAATTATTGGGCGTATTTCAGTGTTTTTTTTCCACTTGCTATACAAATAAACACAATGTCACCGTTAATGTACAAACTAATTAGGCCGGAGTGCAACCGTTAGTTGGGACTATTCTACTGACCCTGAGCTCCCGTATCCCTCTCCATAGGATTGTGATCTCATGTCAAGAGCTCATTTATAAATTGGCTTTGTGCTGAAATTATGACTAAGAACTGGTCACACTAAAGCACACATACACACACAAGCCATACACATACTCATACATTTGTCTGTTAATTGAAATTCATGCAAAGCTGCTGCTGAGTAACCTATCAAAGTCCAAGCCACACAGTAAGAACGCACTCTCTTAATTTGCGAAGATAGAGTGCGCGTCATGCAAGTCAAGGCTTGGGCAACGACAAAGAGCGTTACGGTTATATGTATACAGACAGATTTGATGGCGTATTGAGCAGACACATTCAAAGTTGATGGCTGATAAAAAGGTGCTGCAGCGGCACCAACGACAATGTCATGAACTTTACAACAATAACAATCTGGCATGTTTTATATATGTATTTATTTATAAAGAGCAACAAATAGCTGAGGTGAGCTGCACTGCAGCAGTAGCAGGAAAGTTCAACGGCAGCGTGTAAACAAGCGTTGCCGTACAGACAGAGGTGGGGCGATGGTACGGTGCAACACGTGTTGCCATATGTTGGCCGAGTGAAAGTGCCGCAAATCTTTCAGCGCGCTGGCTAAGTGGAGCCGCCTGTCAGTCAGGCGGCTTGCGCTTTCATTTTACTGTGCACCTTTCCCAACGCGGCAGCAGAAACAAAGTTGCATTTGATGCGTTCAATTTGTTGCCAAACAATTCAAAGACAAACAAACGCATTCGCTTTTGATTAGCATCAGCTGCTGAAACGATACGATACGCTATGATTTGATTTGATTTGATTTGTCTAGAGCTTTAATTCTATTTTTCCGATCGACTTTTTGTTTATTTCTTCACTTGCCGGCGTTTGTTGATGTTTATGTTTCCAATTCTTATTGGCGCTTTGTCGCAATATTTTCCATTGAAGTTTTTTTTATTTTTCAATTAGTTTTCATCATACCAAACGTGTCGTGCACTCGACACTCGCCACACGCACACAATCGGCTACTTTTTAATTGTTGCTTTTTTGCTTATCTTCGTTGCTTTGCCTACGCTTTCATCATCTGTCCACACATGCGTAAACGTCTCTATGACAATTACAAGCTGACTGCTAGGTTACTTCGATTGCCACAATCCTTTGCCAGTTTCTTCAGTCTTCTTCTGTCGGTTGTCGTTATAATTTCGTGCTTTGCATACCCCGCATATTGTTTGGTTTTTTAATTAAGTTTCAATTTTTTTTGTGTCAGTTTTGCGTTTAGGTCATTTAATCAGCTAAACTCTTTTAATCTGCTTGCCAAGCAACAGCGCCACAAGAAATCACATTTTTTGTTGTTTTTTTTGCGTTGTGGTTTTTGGTTTTGCTTTGCGGGCCTTGAAACAAACGAAATCCCGTTAAATTTCAAACAGCACAGCAAAACAAATAAATACACACGTTTTGTTGTTTTAAACAACTTTTATTACCTGTACGTCGGTGTGTACGTTCGTTCTGCAAATGTGTGCGTACCAAGTCTCAAAATAAAAAGCAGGCACAACAATAACGACCAAAGCAACAGCAACGGCAACAACAACAATGTCAACACTTGAGCTACTGACATGCAGGCTAAATGATATGCTAAAGGAGCGCCAACAAGAACAAGTGAGCGCGAATGAGAGCGACAGAGTGCATGGCCACTCGACGGACAAAAGCTGCCCTGTATATAATTGCACTTGCGTCTCATTTGAAATTGAATTACAATTTTGTTTGATTTTAAATTTGAATGTATATTTAATTTATTTTATTCCCTCTACTCATTGCAGACCTGCAAAATATGCCACAAGGCCTTCGCGAACGTGTATCGCCTCCAGCGGCACATGATCAGTCACGACGAGTCGGCGCTGCTGCGCAAATTCAAATGCAACCAGTGCGACAAAGCCTTCAAATTCAAGCATCATCTGAAGGAGCATGTGCGGATCCATTCCGGCGAGAAGCCTTTTGGCTGCGACAACTGCGGCAAGCGTTTCTCACACTCGGGCAGCTTCTCCTCCCACATGACCTCCAAGAAGTGCATTAGCATGGGCCTCAAGCTCAGCAACAATCGCCAAATGCTCAAAACTCTCGACAAGAATTCGAACGCTAGACGTTCGCCCTCAGATCAGCAGCAGCAGCAGATGGCGGGCAAGCGAAAGCTGCCCGAACAGGTGCTGCCCAATCCCATGAACTACTTTGCCGGCGAAGTGCAAAGCCCACCCACTGCTGTCAACGCTCCCGCGCCCTTTTATTCCAACTACAATGCCATGAATGCGGCTTTGTTGGCATTCCCGAATGCTTTTATGGCGGCCGCGCTGGATCCGCGCATGCATCCCTACAGCATACAGCGACTCTTGGAGCTGACTGCTGCCGGGCAGCAGCAGCAGCAACACCAGCAGCGGGAGGAGCAGCTGGAGCAGGATCACAGAGAGGAGCAGAAACTGTATGAGAACAGCAAAGATGATGATGAGACGCCCGATGAGCCCAAATTGGTTATGGATTTGGAAGAATCGGAGCCCAAGCCCACGGCCAGCCCTGAATTGCCTGTCGCTGAGCCAGTTGCTATCGATGTAGGCGTTGTCAAGCAGGAGCCCAGTCGCGAGCCGACGCCCCCGGACACGCCCAAGTCCATCAAAGTGGAGCACGAGGAGGAGCTGGAGGCATCGACCGTGGAACAATCGCGTGCGCAGACACCTCAAGCTCTGCGCTGCAGCCGCTGTGCCAAGCAATTCAATCATCCCACAGAGCTGGTGCAGCATGAGAAGGTGCTGTGCGGCCTTATCAAAGAGGAGCTGGAGCAGCAATACCAACAGCAACATCAACAGCACCAGCAGCAGCAGCAGCAGCAGCAGCAACAACAACAGCAGCAGCAGCAGCAGCAACACCAACAACAGCAGCAACAGCCACAGTCGAGCTTTGCTCTGCTGCCGTCAGCTAGCGATGCGGACGAGGATGAGGAGGACGAGGAGGAGCCACGCCAGGATTACCATGCTGGCGGCAGCGACAGTGGCGAGCGCAAAGTGCGCGTGCGCACCGCCATCAACGAGGAGCAGCAGCAGCAACTCAAGCAGCACTACGCCCACAATGCGCGTCCCAGCCGGGACGAGTTTCGCTTGATAGCCGCCCGCCTGCAGCTAGACGCGCGCGTCGTCCAAGTCTGGTTCCAGAACAATCGTTCACGCGAACGCAAGATGCAGAGCTATGCGAGCAACGGCGAGTCCGCAGCTGCAGCTCCAACAGTGCCGCAGCCACGCGCTGGCGAGGATCAGCCGCTGGACTTGTCCGTCAAACGTGATCCTTCGCCGTTGTACGGCTTGTCATCACAGCAGGCAGCTGTGCTGCCCGCACCCGCTGACTTTCAGGAGTCCATGGCCATTAATCTGAGCCGCAAGCTCTCCGGATCGGCGTCCATGTCGCCAGCTTCGTTGTCGCCCTGCTCGGGCGCCTCATCGCTGCAGCAATCGGCGGCAGCTGCTGCTGCCGCTGCAGCGCTTTACTTTGCGCCCCCCTCGCCGCCCAGCTTGCACGAGTCGGCGCCCGCTTTGGCGACGACGCACAGCGCAGCACCGCGTGGCCAGGCATTTGCCGGGCTGCCGCCCTACATGCTGCCACGCCTGCCAATGGAGGCACTTTTCCAGATGCGCCCCGGAGGCGACTATGCGCCCAATCCGCTCATGAACAGTATTAAGCTGCCCGACTATCGCGGCACCAGCCTTAGCCCCGGCGGCTCCGAGAAGCGTTCGTGGCGCGACGATGATTCGCGCATCTCGCACGATGATGACTACGTGCTGACCAGCGGCGGTCTGCTGCCGCCCAAGCCCAAGCGAGTCAAGGCCGAAACACATGGCCATGCGGGAGATCCGGACTTGCCCTTCGTCTGCGATCAGTGCGACAAGGCGTTCGCCAAGCAGAGCTCACTGGCGCGCCACAAGTACGAGCATTCCGGTGAGTCAGAGCTTTGCACAGGTGCGGCATAAGCAGCATCAGCTAATCAGTATTCCATTTGTAGGTCAGCGTCCCTATCAGTGCATGGACTGCCCCAAGGCCTTCAAGCATAAGCATCATTTGACGGAGCACAAGCGTCTGCATTCCGGCGAGAAGCCATTTCAATGTTCCAAGTGCTTGAAGCGCTTCTCCCACTCGGGCAGCTACAGCCAGCACATGAACCACCGTTACTCCTACTGCAAGCCCTACAGGGAATAGGTAAGCGACACCTCAGTGCCGCCCACCTGCGTAGCAGCCGCCGGCAGGCCGCAGCGTCGCGGCCCCGCCGCTCACTCGGCTAGGATGAACAACAGCAACCACCACCAGCAGCAGCAGCAGCAACAGCAACAGCATCTCCACCACAGCAGCAACTATCCCCATCAGCTGGCTGCCATGGCTGCTTTCCAACAGCACCAACAGCAGCAGCAGCACCACCAGCGGCTGCAGCAGCGTTTGCCCTGCCAGCCGCTTGCCTGGCCACCGTCCGTGCCTGGCGCTGGCGTCATGTTGCCACCGCTGTCTAGCAGTAATAATATGCAACAGCGGGGGGGCACAGTACCGCCGCAAGCAACACCACCACCACCACCGCCGCCGCTACTGTCTGGGTCAGGAGCGGCTCCGTACGGCCAAGCACCACCAGCGCCGCCTCCTTTCTTTGCCAGCCCGCTGCACCATGCAGCGTTGATGGCACCACCGCACCCGCTGCCCAATGAGCGCTTCGCGGCACCACCAACGCCGCCAACGGGCGCACCGTCCCACGGCGGGCATGCCTTCAATTTCTTCAATGCCAAAATGCTGCTCAACTGAGCAGCAACAACAGCCATTTAACATAAGTCTAACAGTGAACTAACAGTGCACTTAAATGCTGTACTTAAAACAGACGCAGAAATCTCAAATTGTGCAGGAACACAAAACACACAAGACACAAAAACTCGAAAACAACAAAACGAAACAAAACAAAGAATTAAATTAATATTAATTATAATAGCTTTTGTCATCAAGATATCGGTTACATAGCCTAGATGTGCAACTGGCAGCCAACTGGGCAGAGCGTTGATACAAATATTTTTTATATATTCTATATAGATATATATAGATATTTTTTATATTTTGTTCGTCTAATTTTTGTTGCTACAAAATGAGTTTAAAAAAACTCCAAAAGATAGAAGAAGAAGAGCTAAAAACCTTTCGTTTGAGCGAATTTATTATTTTTAATTTTATTTTGCATATTGTTTTTAGAAAGTATTTTTAAATGAGTTACACTTAAGTTGAAAACTGTTTTTGTTTCAATCATGAATGAGTATATATATATATATATATATGTATGTATATATAGGTATATATATTTTTATACATTCGAACTATTTACGTTTACGTTTACGTTGTAGGCTTAAGAGCGAGAAGCCAGTACCAAGTGCTGCGAAATACTCAAAGCTTATTTCATTAGCGAATCAGGGCCAGAACCCCGATTTCCACTTATATTTTATTAACTATTATTATTTTCTTTTACGGTTTACTAACGGAATAAATGTGAAACTTATTCGGTTAAATGTTTTTAGCTTTAAAATTGTCGTCGAACCGTCTAAATACAAAACAATTTTTTGGACCAAACATCCCAACAACAACAGCAAACGTTAACTTGACAATATTGATAAAAAAAACAACAAATCTTTATAAAATTAATAAAAAAAAAAATCGAAAAAAAAAAAACAACGACGAGCTAGATGCTCTTTCGCAAAAGTATTAAAACATCAGCCAACTGTATTAAAGCCAGATTTAAAAATACAAAACTTAATAAATTATGCCACCTACACATGCACATACACACACATACACACACACACACACAAATGTAACTTATGTTAATATGAAAACCCACCGCTTGCTGCGCGTTTCAAATTTCTTACTTAAAACAAAAACACCAAAAACAAGGAAATTTTCGAGAATTTCAAAGAAACTTATTTTTTTCATTTTGCTTGTTTATTTTGTACGAAAGTTATAAATTATAATAATATAATGCTACACAATAATCGATAAAGTGAAGAATATATTTCGAAGCGAAACACCTATACGATCATTCCATTTAGCTAGAGTTGCGCCACACGAAGGAGCCGCCCCCACATGCATTTAGGAACCTTCGGCTACTGGAGCCACAGAGATTAAGAAATATTAAAATACAAAATAGAAGGAAGCAAGAATACTTCATGTTTTGTAAATGTAAAATGCTTATGCGAGTTGCGTAATTAGAGCACAAAATAAACGAAAAGAAAACAATTTAAAATTAATATTTAATATACAAAGAAAACCCAAAACATAAAGCTAAAGCGCAAAAGAAAAACTTAATTTGGCCTTATTAAACATTATTTAACAATTAATTACTTACAAAAACTAAAGAAAAAACTATTTCTAAGCTAACACGTTTATAAAGAAAAACGAAAATATTTAAATTTAGTGAATAAAAAAAAGGAAAAACAAAACCTTTGGAAAAGTCTCTAAAGAAAATGATTAGCAAATTTCAATGTGCGTATTGATGTAAAGAAAATCTTTCTCCTAAAGCAAAAACAAAACGAAAAATTAAAAAAGAACCCAAACTATTAACATTAACTATTAACAATGTTTACAAGGACAATAAATTTTCTAAATACTTAGAATGCTTTCAACTTTTCGCTCCAGATAAATTCAATTTAAATAATTTAACCAAAAATACAAAAACAATAAAATAAAATATATAATTAATTGATAATAAAACAGGTTTAAATTCATGTTAGAAGGCGAAAAAGGTTTCCAGAACAACGAACATTTATTTATTAACATTTATTGTGCTATGTCTAAACAGTCCTCAACATAACTAAGTAACCCCAATCCCCAAGTTTTTCTCGTCTCTAATCTCTTGTTAAACTTTTAATTTTTTTGCTTTTCCAAAAAAAAAAAAACAAAAAAAAAACAGCAAAGAAACGAACACAAAAATATGCATTTATTACTTAATTAATTTTTATATTTGTATTTTTTAACAAACCAAAAATTGATATATATATATAAATAAATATATATATATATATATATATTTTGTAAATTATTTCGCAAGAAACAAAGCTAGAGAATCCAAATACACAAAGCGAACAAGTAAATAAAACTGTAATTGTTTCAACTATAAGAAGTTAAGCACTCGTTTAGCATAAATTATAAATTATTAATTATAAATTATAAATATATAATAAATTAGATTAGTTAAAGAACGCGTACATAAATGTTAACTTACAACAAATGAAACGAATTCATTAAATTTAAGCGCAAATATTTTTCATTGTGATGGATGCATGTCGGCGATAATATTTGCAATCTAGGGCCTTATATGAGATACACACACACAGACACACGTGCACACACACCTATACACCCACACACACTGTAAACTCTTGTTAGTTATATTTACATTTAAGCATTAAGTTCCCCAAATAACATTTCTTTCGTCTCCTCTGTTAAAGTTGTTCGCCAGAGATTTTCATGTAAATAAGCGTGAGAAAATATGAGATCGGAATAGTTAGGATCGATCGCATACAGCGTAGGTTTCGTACAAAGTATGTGCTTGTATTATTTGTTTTATATTTCTTATTCAAAATGAAAAAAGCAGAAACAAGTTTGTTTCAGTTAAGAGGGCATCAAATGTTAAACAAAAATAACGAAGTGAAATGCTAAATAAACAACAATTTAAATAACTTATATTTCAAATATATATATATATATATATATATATATATACATATATATATAATGCATAAATGTATTTTAATCAAAATAAGCCAACGGATAAAACATTTTTGTCTTGATACATTTACAAAATTATTATAATTATTAAATTTACAATGTGAAAATAAAAACCAAAAAACAAATTATTAAAATTTCAAATTTCGCCTTTTATTTGAACTCATTTAAGCTGCTATAATTGTGTGCAAGTTTCAGCCCAAGCAAAGATCTGAAAGTCTTTCCTTAAAGAACTAACGACTGTTAGAAACATAGACATATCTTGCAGCTTGGGCTAGAAGATTTCTTTCTTGAAGAATTGTTGAACATATCTTTAAGTTCCTTCATACAAATTAGCAGTCGAGGCTATATATAAAGTTGTCTCAAAATATGGCGCACGTGTCTCAGTTCTAAGCAAGAGTAAAATGTTTCTCGTTGAATTGATAGCTCAGCGCCATAATCACGTGAGTTTTAAACATTAAAAATTAATGTCATATTATTATTATTCCCAAAAGCTTCTTTTCTTTGATATTAAAAATATATTTCTATGTTTTATTATGATTTAAACTTGTATAGCTCTAAAAAAAAATACAGCCAAAGCATAGCATAGTCTATTTACTTCTTACGAAAGTTGACTCGACATATACTTACCCTAACTTTTTGACGAGTATTAAAAACTAAATGAAAGCAACTTAGACTCAGCTAAATCTTAGCAGCTTCATGAGGAAAATGTTGCTTAAAGAACAGCTCTAGCCATAGAACCAAACATGAGTTTTCCCTGAATCTGTTTTATTTATTTTTATTTATTAAAATTAAACTTAATTACTAATTTAATTTGTAATTGCTTCTTCAGTTCGCTGTTGCTATGCAGCGTAAATGATAAGGGTGGCGAGGGATTCGATTTTGAAATGAAGGCTAAATGAAGCGAGCTGATCTCCTCTTGAGTCTTCTTCTGTGGCGGAGTCTACTGAGAAGTGTGTTAGGCAGTGATTAAAGTTATTTTAGCGATGTTTTATGATGGCTTGTTTATTGGGTGTCAGAGAAAGTTGCATATGCAACACACAGCAGCTGACATCTTTAAGGAAGATTGATGCGATTTTGTAGACTTCTATTTTCTCTGATTTCAGACTTAGGCTTCGTTTCCCATTTAAGAAAAACACAATAAAAGTATTTAAAGTTTCTTTTTTTTACATATTTTGCTTTCCATTTATTAATTTGTTATTGTAAATGAATTGGCCAAGGCACGCGCGGTGTTATTTCTCATCTAGAATTATCATTTTTATCTTTCTTTCTATTTTTTCTTTTCATTCATTAAAAACAGGAAAATGTGAAGAAATCGCATTTGCCTGCTGGCAAATCGCTTTACACAACAAACAAAAAATGTGTTTTCTGTACCTTTGCTTAGACATGAGAATTAAACTAAATTATTGTTAGCGAATTATAAACTAAAAAACATCTTAGCACTAAAAATGTATTGCATATTATATAAAACTATTAATTAAATTTCTTTTACAATTTATTATCAAATATTTTTGTATATATATATATTTATAGATTTTTTTGTTGTTTTCTTTTCTTTTCTTTTGCTTTCTTTTCTTATAGAATTTCTCCGTTGAATATTATTTAAAAAAAAACAAGTTCATCTAACATTGCTAGATTTATAATATTTTAATATATTTATAGATATTTTATGCATAGAATCTATACGATAGATACATTTTAGTTTGTTCTTTATTTTATTTTTATTTTTTTTGGGAGGGGGAAGGGGCGCGTAATACGTTCATAGATTGTAGAATGAGCAGTGATAAGAGTGATAGATATATATATATATCTGTGTAGATATATATATGAAGTTTAGTTCAGACCACGCCCGCGGGCATAGTATTTAAAATAGAGTTGTAGATTAGGCTTATAAGACCCGCTTATATCGCTAACTTGTCGCGATGCTGTGCGAGGATCGGTTCGTGTTGATCCGCGCACACAAAAATTTGTTGTTTGTCAATCTAAAGTTTCAAAGTGCCGCCAATGGCTCGAACTATCCAGCCTGCTGAAATAGCTGCCATCGACTAAACATTGTGAATTGGTCCAGGCTTAGTTAAATTCGCTTCTCCTATGAGTTCCTTTTCTTTCTTCGTTCTTTTTCTTCTTTTTTCAAGGCATATAAAGTGTGTGTAAATATGTATAGTTTTTGAGCACCAGGAAATTGGTTCAATTGTTTGTCAAAGTCTACATAAATTTAACATATATTCATATTATTATATAGATAAATATTCATTATATTTGACACTTAGCGTTCAATATCATTCATAACTATTTTTGTATTATATGTATATATATTTATATATATATATATGTACGTTTGTATTTGTAAATACGTGTACTTGTAGTGTACAAGATCTTTAGTTAACAAAAAATCAAAGTTTTGACTCATTTCATTTAAATTTATTCAGTTCATGCATTCAAGCATATATATGTATGTATATGTGTAGTCCCTTTTCTAGCCAACCGTATATAATTTGTTATAAATATGTATATTATATATATATGTATATAGTTCGTCTTGCTGATGTGTGTTGTTGTCCTTTTCAATAACTTCTAATATATATAAAAAATAATTAAAAAAAAAAAACAAAAAAATATGCCAGAAATTTAAATTGTTTTTTTTTTTTTTGTTTTTGCTCAGTGCCTCAACTTGTTTTTTTTTTTTTTGGCAACAAATTCAACTAAAACACTAACTGAATATTTGTATATAAAAAGTGTTAAGACTTAACAGCGCCGCTGTTAACACGCTGTTGGCACACTGTTAACGGCTGTTTAGGTGTGTGTGTGTATGTGCGTGCGGTTTGTTTTGTGACTATTTGACTAACAATGAAAATGATGGATTGATTGATTGATTGATTGACTGACTGTGCTCAGACATAGACCGGCGCCTGGTCGTCCGTCATGTCCGGCTGCTGTCGGTCATCGAAAAATCGCCTAAAGGTAAATTCGAAAAATCCATGGAATTGCCTATCATTCAGATCGATATCATCGCCACTGCTCAAATTGGAATCATTCGAGCGCAGCTTGTCGGGATCGACAGGATCAAAGTTGGACGTATCTGTGGGATGCTTTATTTCCGGTATATACGGCGCCTTCTGTTTACGCATGTCCGCAAAATCAATGCCCCTGAAGAACTCATGCGACTTCACCTCATCCACACTGTTGCCCAGCCGTCGATCCGCAGAAGCGCACAGTCGCCGTATAAGGTCTGTGGCCTCGCGTGACAGTTGCGCCTGCGGTGGTATATGTAGCGTCTTCTCCCAGTTAATAACCTGCAAATTAGATGAATGTTAACTCTGCTGCTGTGGCATACTCAGCTACGCACCTTTTGCTGCGTCTCCATGGAGGTGTTGGCCAGAAACGGTGGTCGACCCACCAGCATCTCATAGAGTATGACGCCCACGCTCCAGTAATCACACAGCTGCGTGTAGCCGCTGCGCTCCAGCACCTCCGGCGCTATATAGTTGGGTGTGCCGACCAGCGAGTGCGCCAGGACTCTTTGGTGATCGCGCATGCGCCGCCTGTGAAAAGGAATCAAGGAAGAAAACTGTCAGCATCTGATTTCTAGCTGGTCAAATGAATGCACCCACCTCTCGAGCACTGTGGGCTTGGTGCCATTCTCTGAGAAGTCCTCCCAAGGCTCCATGGAGTCCTGGCGGGAATGATTGCCTGCAAATATGCGATAACAATAAGTAACTGAGAGATTTGTTTGGAAGATGAGGCTAGCTACCATTCTCCTGGTAGTATTTGGAGTTGTGCGTCCATCTGAACCCAGTGCATAGACCAAAATCGGTGAGCTTTATATGCCCGTCTCGGTCGATGAGTATGTTGTCAGGCTTGATGTCCCTGCAAACGATAATCGATTAAAGAATGATGGAAAGGCATCGGATTGTTGTATGCAGAGCACAGTCCAGTTGGACTTTGTCTTTGCTCTACTTTGGCCCACTACACACCTGTGAATGAAGCCCATTTTGTGCACACTGTCCACGGCGCAGGTGACCTCGGCTATGTAGAAACGTGCCAGCGGTTCCTCGAAGATGCCCAGCTTGATCAGCAACGACATCAGATCGCCACCTGCGAGAGGAGAATGCGATTAGATGCCATCAACTATATTGGAATGCCAGGTAGAGCTTACCGGGTATGTAGTCCATAACGAAATATAAATTATCCTTATCCTGAAAACTATAGTAGAGCTTGACAACCCAGTTGTTGTCGGCCTCGGCCAGAATATCACGTTCGGCTTTCACATGTGCCACCTGGTTGCGCTTGAGAACATCGGCCTTGCGCAGCGTCTTCATCGCATACAAGTGATCAGAGGTGTCGATCTTGCGGACCAGCGTCACCTCACCAAAGGCGCCCACACCGATCGGCTTGATCTTGACGAACATGCTCTTGTCCATTTTGGCACGCTTGAGCCGTATGTAGTTGCTCTCCTTCTGGCTGAGCATCTTGCGCATCTCGATCTGCGTCTCGTCGGAGAGGCCCACCTTAAGCATTTCCTTTTCCAGCTGATTCTTGCGGAACGTGCGCTGGCGATACGATTTGATCACATTCTCGATATGCTGCTCCATAAAGAATTTGAATGCCTGCGGCGAGTATTGCCGTATGCGAAACTCTTTGCGCTCCTCCTCCTTCTCCTTGGAGATCTTTTTGCGTTCGGGTATGGGCGAGGCATGCTTGATCTTCTTGCACGCGGCAGATGCAGCCGCAGCAGCAGCTGCTGCACTTGCTGTCGTCGTAGAGCCGTTGCTGCCACTCGAGCTGTTGCCATTGCCGCCACTTCCGCCGTATTTGGCTGGCGGAATTGGCGGCGTTGTGGCTAAATTGCTATTGCTTATTTGAATGTTGTTATTGTTGTTGTTGTTGTGGTTGTTGTTTGTCGATTTCAGTTCAGGCGTCAGGTTGACATTGCTGTTGTTGCTGTGGTTATTATTGTTGTTGTTGCCAACTCCGGCCAACTCGGGCGTGGTAACGCGTGCGCTTTGATACGGCGGCGGCGGCGGCAGCTGCCGATTCCCATTGACATTGCTGCTGACGGCCAGCGCCTGTTAAAAGAAACGAGAGTTCAACATTAGTAAAGGCAGACAACATCCGAACCAGCTTTCGCTGTACCCCAACTCACCTTCTGTTGCTGTTGCTGCTGTTGCGCCTGCAGCTGTTGCTGCTGCTGCAATTGTTGTTGCTGCTGTTGCGCCTGCAGCGCACGCAATGCCTGCAGCTGTTGCTGCTGCTGTTGTTGCTGCTGTTGTTGCTGCTGTTGCTGCTGCTGTTGTTGCTGCTGCTGTTGCTGTGGCTGCGGCGTTGTGGCCGCCTTGGCCTGCATGCTCTTGGCATAGGAAGGTGGTTCCATGCAGGCCGCTTTAACCACCACGCCGCCATTCAGTGCGCTGGCCATTAGCGGCGGCGTTGTGGGCGTGGGTGGCTTCACTGCACCCGGCACCACCACCGTGGACGTGGGCACGAGAAGTGGCGAGTGCTGCTGGGCAGCGGCGGCCGCTTGCTGTTGCTGCTGCACCACCGCTGGCGACTTTTGGGGATAGGAGGGCGGCGCGGCGAGCACATGCACGGGCGAATTGCTGGCGGAGGCGCTGACCGGCGACTGGGGCGCCACAGCCGTCTGCAGCACTGGCTTCTGCACCTGAGTGGACTTGACGCTCTGCATGATGATTGGCTGCTGCGTGCGCGCCTGATAGACGCGTGGCTGTGGCCGTGCAACGCCCGTGGAGGCGGGCAATATGCCGCTGGCATTGCTCACGGTTATCGGACTGGGTGACCCCGCCGAGGTGGCCGAGTAGATGCCGCTGCTGGGCGACTTGCGGTAATCGGATTGCTGCGACTGCGTCGGCGATTGTCGCGACTGCATGGAGGCTGTGTAGCTGGGCGGTGGCGGTGGAGCGCTGACAACCACCGTATTTTTGAGATAGGGCGGCGGTGGTTCAACGACGGCACCGCTACCCGCGCCCGGATACATGTTGAGCGCCTTCATCTGCTGCGTCAGCTGCTGCTGTGCCTTGATCCCGCTCCCGTTTTGGGGTATGACCGGCGAGGTGCCACGCGTCGTCGGGCAGCTGGGCGTGATCGCTGCCGGACGATTCAGTGCGGGCGAGCGGCGCTTGAACATCTGATTGGTGGGTGGCGGTGGCGGGGGTGTCGCCGAGCTGCCCATGCCGGTGGGATTACGCGGCGGTGGCGCCGGCGGCGCCGCATCACTGAAGCTGCTCGGCGAGGGCGAGTACTGCCCGGTGCTGGCTCGTCCGCTCAGCTGCTGGTGGGTGTGTGAGTGCGGGCTATCCGAACGGGAGCTGCCCGCACCAGAGTCGAGCGCCGGACTGCAGCGCAGATAGTGCGTCGGCGTGTCACGCTCAATGCTCGGCTTGCGTATTAGCTTGGGCGGTATCAGAGCGTTGATCATCTTTGGCACGTGCCCGTTGGCCGTGGGCAGAGCGACGACGGCCACAGCGACCGGGGATGGGGGCACGACGACATCGGGTGAGGGAGACGCCGACGCCGATGGTGGCTCCAATGACGGCTTTGCGTGGTGGTAATCGGGCGCATCGTTGCGGCCATTGGTGGCGGTATATCGCAGAGGTGTGTAATTCTGTAAATTGAAATCGATAAGTCAAATTGTCATGTCTATAAATTGATCGATAATTGTAAATCTATAAGCTAGACTAATAGATAATATTATTAAATTTATTGGCTTAATTATTTATATTTATTGATTACATTAATGACACCGATTTATTTTTCAAAACAAATTTAAAGTATATTTTGAATTATATTTATATTACTCTTTTATTATATCCATATATCCTAACCCCCACTGTCTACGCCACTGCTCGAGCAACATTCCTGCTGTGTAAGAAACTATATTTGTGTATAAATATAAATATAGGTATGTGTATGTGTGTGTGTGTGTGCGTGTGCTTGGTAGCTGTTCAAAAACTAAACAAAAGGCGCGCATACAAAATAAAAACAAAAATGCGAACAGCGCCTAAAACAAAAGGCACAAGAAACGCGGTTGCCAAAGCAATGAAATCAAATTCTTGCCATCGTTCAGAAATTCCTAAAAGTCAGGAGCACACAAATACACACACTCGCATGAACACTATATCCAGAGAGCAAACGAAAACAGGCGCACAGACTCAGAGAGTGAGAGAAAGAGTGGGAGAGAGCTCATTGAGCGAGCAACAACAATAATAGCAGCAAAGCGATCGGCGGCTGACAGATTGCAGCAAACAGACAACAGGGCAGGCAACCTTCAGTTAGAGCATATGCATGGTTGTGTGTGTTCTTCTTTTTTTGTTTCTTCTGCTGCCGCGGCTGCTACCCGTTTTACGCATTCTTTTAATGCTACTACATCATCTTGTTTCTTTTGTGTCTGATCCTCGCATTTTGACTTTGCCGTGCGACTGACTTTGCATGAGTGATGGCCGTAAATATCGTGATGGCTGCGTGACATGAAATATGTGCAGAGTCACGCACGGTCATGCAATTGAATGTCAGTTCAAATGTTAAGCTGATGCTGTTCATGTTAATGAACGAGTTAAAAGGAAATAAAGTAGAACATCAGCCAAAAATAAGAGTGGGAAAATACAATTTATTATGCACTTGTACATTTTGTATTTTTAAACAACATGTACTACGCATCTCTAGCAGATATATATGTATGCATTACACTCAAGTGGGCGAACGTTTGATGTGCGGCCAGACTAATTAAAACCAAGGACGCGAAACCCAACAAAAGAGACCCCCAGCAGACAAGCCGACGCGCTTGTCGTTCGCCTGATCCGTTCCGCCTTACAAGCAAACCAATTGATAGCAAATTAGCTGAAGAGCCAATGGGCCCACTAAATCGGCTGAACTGTTAGAACCCGTGTCACGACAAATTTTCAAATTAAAATAAATTGGATTTGCGGGTAGGTCGGTAGGTGGACGGAGAAATGCAAGCACTTTCGCTAATCCACTTAAGAGACCGAGCAATGCAATTGCCAATTGGGCAATACGTAAACCCAGACACTTAACGCCTTGACCGAAATCACTTTGAACCTGACAAGATACATATATAAAGAAATATGTATAAATATGTACGTATTTTATGTATTCTCCAACAAAAATTCGACGAGAAATGTGAAAAAATTTATTGGGCTTTTCTTGGCCCAAACACACAAACATAATTTGGCCATAAGATATATCAAAATTCTTGGCAAATGGCTAAAATACATACATATGTATGTATATGTATATGTATATGTATATGTATATATATATATATACATATCTGCCATATATCACAGTGGGTACGTATGTAAATATTTGCTCATAACATACGTATATACTAGATATTTATTTTTTGGGGAATGCTAAGATTCTTTTTGTGTCTTGCTGTCTTTTGTTATTATTAGAGACGGGCCATGTTAATTTCGGACTTTTGCTGAAAATGATATATGTGTATTTATTTAGGTGAAAATTCCTAGGAAAATCGCGACATAACGCGCAAAAAACTCGCCGAAAATTAAATTAAAATCGCACACTGGGGAACGCGTACCAAAATAATTCTGAATAGCGCTCCCGATTGGGGAATTCAGATGAATTTGTTAATTACGACGCCAATTAGAGAAGATCTATATCTAAATACAAAAGAAGAAAGTCGTATTTTGAGTTATAAATCGAAATCATAGGGGGAAAACGGATCAATTAAATTTTCTAAGAATTGGTTGTATAAAGTTTTGCTATAGATTTTTAGTATTGGGGTTAAAAGTATTGTTTGTGAACAGATGATAATTAATTAATAAATATCTATATTTAAAGTCTATTTTTATAATCACGTGATTTATCTAGCTTAAAGATATGAAGCATGTATAGCGAGCAACTGACCTTTATTATCTAACTGTGCGCATACTTTTGGCTGCGGCTGTATGCGAGTTATAAATAGCTTTTAAGGTATATGACAACCAATTAGAGCTTAGAGCTGGATTACAAATGTATGTGTGTGTGTTTGTGTCTTGATAAGCCTATAGCTCACAATGGACATGGAAGAGTGACTGAGAGGTAGAGACAGGGGGTGAGCTTTGCATTGTTTGATTTGATTGCCTTTGCGTGTTGACTAATTTATTTATGCATTTTTTTTCTGCCTGTCGCTCGTATTTATATATTTTTTAATTTTTATAATGGCATTTAGCCCATTGTCGTCGACATTTGGCGTTGGTTGACGTTGGCGTTAGCTGTTAAATTTATTTCGAACGTTTTGTTATTTTAATTAGTTCTACGTAAGGTTTTCTCAAATATTTGTGTGATTTTATTTATGTCGTCTTTCTTCTTCTTCGTTTTGCCTTGATTTGGTCTGTATTCGTGTTTGCCGGCTGCGTGGTTCGTGTCTATGCTAGGCTACGCTACGCTTCGATATTTATAACATTGTCAAAGATCGTTTTATGGTAGCTGCTGCCGCCGATTCTGCTGCTGCTGTTGCTGGCTGCCCATAAGAGGCAGCGGTCGGTGCGTGGGCCGAAAAGTGTTGAGCGGGCCATGAATAAATTGTATTTATTTATCGTTTTCGAACGCCCCCATACATGTATGGCCCGAAGCCGGAGGCGTGGCAACAGTTCACCATATATGAACAGATTATGGCCTGGTATTTAGTACGCAGCATGACTAATTAGCAAAAGCCACGTGGCTGCCGGCGAAAGTTAGCCAAAAAAAAAAGAGAAGTGATGAAGCAAAATACCCTGTGGAAAATAGCCTGCAGCATAAAATGGCAACTGTCAATGCGGCTGGTCAGAACAATTTGCCGCATCCCGTCAGCAACTAAAACCGGCAACTCCTGCTTTAGGAAGATTCTTGGTGGGGCGGAGTTGGTGCAACGGCTTAGCCGCAGGAATGTTTGGCTAATCGCATGGATCGAGCGTTCGATCATAATTTACAATCGCACAAAACAGTAGCTGGCAGTGGAATCGTAAAATTTTAAATTAATGACCCGTCAGATCATATTTAAGCATTTTTACGACTTGCGTCCAGTTGCTGCCACTGCCATTGGCACTGCCGCGACGGTGCCACTGCCGGTGCCGCGACGTGAGGCTGCACTTTCGGCTGGAGGCAAAACAATCGATAAACCAAACAAAGTTTATAAATGATTATTTGCCAACTTGTGTTGGCAAATTGTACACCAAGTTATTTTATTAAGTGGACTTGGGCAACAAATGCAATGCGCTCATGCTCGCTCTTTCTAACGCGCGGTATTTTTGAACAGCTTTGCTTTCTGCGCACTCTTTCGGCAATGCTTTTTCGAACTTTTGACAGCTGTGACGTCAATGCTTAATATCCAGGCCGATCGCGTGCACCCACACACATACAAAGCAAAAGCACGTATTTACTCACGCATAGCAAGTGAGAGAGAGAGAGAGCGAACTGGACATTTTGTCTGGCAGCGCAAGCCGCCCACTCAGATACCACATGAATAGCAGTTGTATGATTGCGTATGTGTGTGTATGGAATGGCAGAAGGTCAATTGCATTTCGTTGGCAGTTCATTAATTTCATTTCAAGCTCTCTGCAGCTATTTTTAGCACAAACAAACACACGCACAGAGACACATGCACACCCACAACTTTTCTATTCGCTTCGCCTCTGTGACTAGCATTTTATCTTTTAGCCAGTCTAATTGCCAACTCCTGTCGCCCACTTGCAGCAGCGGCAGCAATTTGACAAATGTCTTGGCCAACATTGATGTATTATTACTGTATTTTACATGGCCGCTGGCACAGGTGAGCATCACGCGTCGGCTCGTGCCATCAGCTGAACATGTTTTCATAAAGCGCCCACGCAGCAGCCTCAACAAAGTTGTTCTTGTGTTGATATTGGTGTTTTCGTATTTTGTTTTATTGTTGTTATTCTTTTTCATTGCGCGTCGCCCGACATGCGTTTTATCTAGTTGTTAATCTTTTATTAGTTGTCGTGTTTTTGGTTTCTTCTTCTCTGTTGTTATCCTATTCTACGCATGAAAAATGTTGCCGCATCATTTGTAAAGCACTAAAACAAACTAAAACAGAGCGAGGGGAACAGAGACAGCGTCGTTGTGCTCGTGTTTCACTTAACAAATTCCCGTTATTTCCCTTTTAGCATTTTCTGTAACATTGCATAGTTAGCTGCGTTAAGTTCCGCAGAGTGAATCATCAATGGAATTTTATGCTCTAATCAGTGTTCGTGTTTACGAAACTTTTAAGTGCGTTAACATTTAAAGAAATTCCCCTGATACCATTTTTATTGAGTCTAACAACCTCTGATTAGTGTATTATCATTTTTATTTATTTTTATCAATTGTCAAATTTAATACCGTGATAATATATTATAATCTCTAATATAGCCTACGTTTATTTTCGACTTTGTTCATTTATTAAATTAAACATTTGACGCAATTTGCCAGGCATTAATATTTTCTACATTATTTGATCCCTCAATTGCAACAGAAAATGACTTTTAGCAAGACTGAGAGATAGGGAAAAAGAGAGAGGAAGGGCTTTCAGGCGCAAATCTAATTGTTTCTAACAAAAAAGTGGATGTAAATTGACAGTGGTTAACAATAAATACATATTTATGTATATTTTAATAGATATTTAAATTTATTAATATATGCCTTCATATACCTAAATATTGAATTGTATTATCATTCATAAATTTGGCTTACCTGATTATTTCTATGATTATTTTGTACTTCGAATCGTGTTAGATCCTGTTTAATGCTCTCGAGCGCTTCCGCTGTGTATTTATCATTGGGGCGACCGCCCCTTTTTTCGCCCGCTGGATGCATTATGCTGCTGCTTCTTCTCTTTGTGATATTTAGCACTCATATCACAAAATGCTCCACACTCTCACACGCGCACAACACGAACACACACACGAGCACGCACTCACTCACTCACTCACACACACACGCACACGCACACACACAACCACACACACACGCACTTAGCAAGACGCAGATGCGCTCACTAAACAGCAGCAGCAGCAGCTATTTAATTTAAATAAATACTTTATGCTTATTTCTGTGTGCGTGTGTGTGTGAGAGAGAGAAGAATCTTTTATTTCTCTTTCTCTTCTTCAGATTCTTTTAGGTGGTTTAGTGGCTGTTGTTGTCGTTGTTGTTGTGCTCGTTCTTTTTGCTTTTGTTGTGGTTTGTATTTTGATGTTGCTTTTATTTTGAGGCACTTTTTTCGCTTTTGTATTTGAAACGTGTGTTGACTTTTTATAATAAACTATTTACTAGTCTTGGCTTAAGGTAAGTATGCGTCTATTAAGCTTTATGATGGTTTTATTGTCGTTGTTTTTGTTTCGCGCTCGTTTCGTATGTTGTTTTTGTTTTTCACCATTCGCTTAATTCTTCACTAAGGCACTTCATTTGCATTATAATAAAAACATTTTTTTGCTTGCTGCACAAATTCATTTTGCATGTAAATATATTCACAGATTTCTGTGTATGTTGTTGTTAAGTCTTCATTTCGTATCACATTTTTTGCTGCTGCCCTTTTTATTCATTTCATTTTATTATCATTTTGTTTTATCACACATTCTGGCATCATCATCATCATCATCATCATCGGCAATACAATTAATATTTTAGGCGGGCACTGGAAGTCACTCGATGAATGAATTTGAATATTTGAATATAAATTATGTATGTATATGTGTGTGTGCACGTATGCACATACATACATACGCAGATATATTGGCTGATGCTGATTTTGATTTGATTTAGCCGCGGCAGAGCACAACACACGGCTTGACGGAATTTTAATTAATAATATACACGATCGATGTCGCCAACTTGCTGAAAATAGACACAAAACAGACGAAACAAAATAACTAAAACAGAAGAGGAAAATCAACGCAAGTGTGCCTCCAGCAACAGTGTTCAACTAGTAGATACCCTGTATTAAGATTAATTTTTTATTTTCACTTACTTTATCATATTCATTTATTTACTTATCTATGTTTATCTTAGATCTCATTATGTTACAAGATATATTTCATATATATATTAACATATCAATCAATCAGAGCCTATACTTTCAATATAACTTTTATATTATATTATTCCAACTCTTCTGTGTTTGCATACTCAGGCTAACAAAATGCTATTTACAGGGTATACAAAAAAATTGTCACACGCTACGCAGATGCGACGCGTTTTAAAGGCAACTAAACAGCTCCATCACTCATGCACATACAAACACAAACACACGTATACACAGTTATTCACGCAGCGGACATTTACATGCCGAAGACGTGAGTCAGAAGAGAGACACGCAGTGAGCTACAAAGCTTTCTGTTACAGTTCTTTTTTTAGGGGGCATTAAACACAATGGAATTGGCAGCACTTGTCATATTGGAATGATTTGCACGCTTTGCAAAGGTGACTTTTAAGTGGAAAGTTGGAAAGTCTGGCGGCGTATGATCATAATTTATGCATCGAGCAGCGCATTATGTCATAATCGTATTCCAGGAAGCGTATAAATTCCCTTAAAATCATTTTTATGACGAACCATCAAATTCACACTATCAAATTGACGAATTACGAACTGCTGTGGGGACAAGGGCAAGAAAGATTGGCGTGCGCACCTGACTATGAAAATGAGCTGACCACTAATAAACAAACACACACATATGATTGCATGTGTGTACACACACATATATATATATATATATATATATATATATATATATATATATATATATATATATATATATATATATATATATTCACACAGCTACACAAATATGTAAACAAACAGACGAAATTGCTGAAAAATTTCGGCAAATTGTGCCAAGTGCAAATGAGTAAACCGAAAAGCAATTGCTGCTTGGTTTGTGTATATGCAAATTAACACTTTACTTTAACATGGATACATTCTAAGCAATATGTAAGGACTTGAGCTGGAATACTCTTATACTGTTAACCATTATTCATTAAATGCAAAGCAAAAAGATGGTGAGAGAATTTCCTTTGTTAGCATGTTGCATTGTTTATTTCCCTTGCATTTTCGATATGAGCTCAATTTTATATATATGAGAAATTTTAAGGAACTTATTCCACTTCTGATTAGAATATTATTCCATATTATGGAATTCACTAAATTTATTTGCATTTAAGCTGTTGGAATGCAAAAAAACTCCCCTTAAAATACATAAATACAGACGTACACATGTATATCAAAGCAAATGTCGTTTCATAAATTTAGCTTGTGTACATATTTTGCACCGTCTAAAGAGTTTAATTATTTTGTTGACAGAAGTTAACTTTTGCGCCTTGTTTTGTTGACGCTACGCATTTTGCTATAGTGCTGTGGAATGCTGAATTTAGAGACTTCGGATGTACATAGGCATATAGCTCTATACACTTAGATAAGCGAGACTGAAGGTGCTTGGGATAATAAACAAACACGCGCCAAATTCAAATGTCAACAACGTCTGCCCCCAGAGCAAGACCCACGGGCCTCGGCCCCTTCCCTCTCAATTGCTGCGAGCTTTTTGCCAATTTGGGAAATTTTTGCATTCCATACATACCGCAAAAAAGAGAAACAGATATAAATATATCCAATAACTAATTAACAATACAAATAAACTGAAACAAATGTGCACACACACACGCATAGACAACTGTGAACGTACATGTGCTTGTGTGTGTGTGTGAGTAAGAGAGGGATTTTTGATGCGTTATTAAGCGGCTCGTTGAATGCGATGCTATTGGAATTTTTAATTGTTTAATTGCGGCCAAATTTTTGCTTGCCTGACTTGAAAGACAATATGCCGCATTTGCGACATTTTTATGAGCTATTATGAGCATTAGGCATTCAAAGGTAATACAGAAATCACAGCAGGCCAACGACTAGCGACTAGCGAAAAGAGAGCAGAAGCGATATATGTATGTCGCTCTCTGTCAAGTAGCTTGTCACATTTTTACAGCTGTGCTGTTGATTACATGGCCTCTGTTAAGTTGTATGTTAATGGTCCATGTAAGAGCCTATTTTTAGTTAGTTTCTCTATTGCCCAAACGTCACTAAAAACTATCGTAAAATGCGTACGATGGTGTGATTATATATGTGTGTGTGTGGGGGGAGTCGCGTGCGCATGTAAAAAGCATAAGAAATTGGCCATCAAAATGCAAGGCAAGTGGAAAAGCAAATAAAATACATAACAGAAATGCCAGTCGCAGGCCACAGAGACCAGCACACAAGCAGCGAGTTTAAGAGAGTGTGAGAGCAAGTTGTCTCTCTCTCACACACACACGCGCATTCGCTTGCTCGCCTTGCTGGGCAGAATATAAAAATAGTATTAGTTGCTGATTATTATTGCAAAAATGCGCATTCCTCGGCGACTTATCCCCACAAGGCGGCTGCTGCTGCTGCCTGCCTGCCTACTGCTCCACTCTCTGTGTTTTCGTTTCGTTTTCCCTTTTTCATACACTCACACACACACACACATGCGAGTGTGCAGCATTATGCATGTGTGTGTGCAGTTGCAACAGGCATGTTTCAAAATGTGTGGAAAAAGAGAAGAAAAGAAAAAAAATTGAAGCAAGAAGCAAGAAAAACGAGCTAAATTGCATTTTCGTCGTCGTCGACGTTGTCGCTCGTCGATTGCAACTTGCAGCAGCCAGCGACGACGACGTCGTAAACAGTGGCGTGCTGCTAGGGGGGTTGCGCTTAAACTCTCCATGCGCTGCCATCAATGGCCAAACGCCCACCCCTTCGCCCTAACCAACACAAACTAGACGCAGAAGCAAACTGGGCCCCGGCTTGACTTGGCCTGGCCAGGCCTGGTCACTTTTTTATCGTTCATTTACTTTTAAAAAGCAGCAGCAGAAAAATCAGCAACAACAACAGATCACTGTATTTATTGCCTTGCTCATGCCTGGACTCTGTGTGTGTGTGTTTTTGGAATGCACACGAGCACATAGACAACGCCTCACCTGTTTAGTCGCTGCCTGCAGGCGGAGCAGCCCACAACAACAACAACTGCAGCAGCAACAGCCATACAAACACACACACACACACAGACACATACTATAATCCACTACGAATTGCATGCTGGAATGTGAATGGAATCTCAACAATTTTTAGCGTCGTTGGCGTTGACGCCGTCGACGTCGCCGTCGCCGTTGCCGTTGACGTTGTTTGGCGCAACTTTTTGCACGTCAAATCAAAAAAATAAATAAATAAATATGAAAAATTCAAAATAAATCACGTAAAAAACAAGCAATTACAATGTGATGTATGCAAATGTATGTAAAGCTAAGCAAATACATTAGGTTATGAACGTATGTATATATGTCACTCAGTTGACAAAGCCAAAATATACAAATGCGCATACATACACACATATACATATATGAAGCTGCTTGAGAAATTATTGTCGTACTGACATTGACGTTCATCTCTAAGCAGAAGCAGCAGAGGCAGAGGCAGAGGCAGCGGCTGAAGCAGAGACCAAAGCAGCGACAGCGCAGCAGCTGCCTCTAATTACAAGCGCACCCGCAGTTGTTACTATTGTTGTCGTTGTTATTGTTGCAGTTACTTGTGCCACATTTTGCATCTCTCATATTTACATTTACATTGCAAACACGTTGACGTTGATGTTGTTGTTTCTTTCAAATTTATTGTCATAAAGGTATTCCTTCAAGTTTTAGGTTTGCACAAACATAAAAATAAAGTTCATCAAGGCCAAATACGGTCACACTCATTCGACATATGAATACAGACACATATTACACATATTCAGATATATATAATAATCAAAAATAAGATCGATAAATTTAGATTTTCTTTTATTAATAAGAAACTAACTCAAATTTGTCTATGATTTTTCTTAAAAGTGTATAAGGAGTTCTTCTTAGTGAAAGATCACTGTATTAAGACAGAACAAATGTTATGCACACTACCTACTTTTGATAATTTGTTTTATTCGCGTTAATAGATAAGATTTTGCAACAATTTTTGTTTGCATTTTTGCATTAAGAATTGTTTTATTTACTTTTTTTGTACGCAGATCGCATTTCGTGTTCCCCGTACAAACAGATTCACCTGGCTATTACGGCGAAACCTAATGATACCCATAGGTGTATAGGTGTATTGGATGACAGTAAACTAATTGTTTTGCCAGATTGTTTGTCTGTTTTATTTATTTATGTTCACTGTTTATGGAGAAGCCTAACATATAGAATAAACAGTTGCTTAATTGCTTTATAATTCACATTATTTCCACATTAATTGACTCATTACAGCTGTTATCGATAGTATTTCGAATATAAGGAGAATCATCATAAGACAATTTTGATCTCTTCATATTAGTTTCAGCGTTGATATTTATTTCTCCATATAACTTATCAAAGGAGTATCCCTCATGTTCAATTCAGCTGTCTCATGAGTAACTGTTGTTGTTGCTCTTGTTAGCTATTGTTTGCTTTTGAATTTTCATTTTCTAATTGTTGCTGCGGCTGCGGCTGTAATTGTTGCAATTGTTTTAAACAAATTGCATGCGAATTTTACAAACGCCCACAAAATGACGAGTTTTGACACCTGAATTATAACGGCAATTAGCAGCAGATGGCATTCCAAGAGAGAGACATACAGTTTGAGAGACAGAGAAAGAAAGAGAGAGAGACTGTTTTAAGGACAACGGGGAGAGGCGCATAATTATGCACACATATACACACAAACGTACACGATCGCACGCATACACAAAAACATATGCAGCAGAATGGAAAAGGGATGGAAGAAGGGCGTGCAGCTAGAGCGGAGCCGTTGCAGCTGAAGAATTTAATCCGATTTGTAGTAATGTAACGAGCGCGCAGATATTGCGAGCAACGACATCGGAGTGCGGTGGGGAGGGGCGTAGAGTTAGAAAAAGCAACACACGCACACACACACACATGCTATCATACTTGCTCACACACTGGCACTCACGAACTGCGCGTAGTGAGAAGAAAAATATGTAAATAGATGAACCGTTGCATGCATTTGGCATTTTATTTTGGATTTTCCACAAAGCTACAAAATGCACTCACACACTTGCGTTTTCTATGTAGGTTTTCTTGGATATATATGCATATATGTATTTGTACATACATATAAAATTTTTTTTTTAGAAAGAGAAACAGAGCCAACCAGCACAATTGGAAATACATACATACACGAGACACATATACACACACACGCACGCACGAACTGAGAAGTACTGAATTTTCGATCGCTAACCAAACGTCTCGCGCACTATTTTCTTATGGTATCGTTGCGTTTTCTTTTAATTTACCTTCACGCGCTGCGTTTTCGCACTTTTCACAAATTTTCCTCCACCTCCACGCGCTGCGTTGTTTTAATTAATAATAATAGATGAGCGATATATTGTGGTGGTTGAGCGATCGACTGTGTACAGAATGTGGTGGTTAGACGACAGTTTAATTTACAGACTTGCACGGAGCATCGTTATCGATAACATGCTTAAAAATGGGTACCACTGAAATTGTCCACTCAGCTTATAGCTGAATATTACAACACTCGCAATCGCGGGCAGTTTAAAAATGTTGCCTTAACAACATTTTATAAAATTTTAGTAAATTGTTATAATAAGAAACAAATATGGGAATATATAGAAGATAAACTCATAAATTTGAGCCTTGTCATATATTTTCATTAAATTATTTGTTATTAACTGTTAATTGAAACTCATCGTATTATATGTAGAGGTCATACAGATCCAGCAATGATAGCATATAATATTTTGGGGCTTATGATGGCGAAATGATCCGAATTTAGCTTATCAGAGCTGAAAAATATATATAAGAATATATATATAATAAAATAATATAAGAAAATATATATAATAAAATAATATAAGAAAATATATATAATAAAATACCAGTCTCAATTAGTTTCGGGAATTGCTGTTAGTATTTAGTTGAAAGATAAGTATTATTACTGCGAAAGTGAAACGGTCACACTAGTGCCTCTGTCCGCAGTTGTCTGCGCGCACTTTAACCGAGCGGCTGTTTAGCTGTTTATACGGTCGACGAAGTTCCTTTGCGGCCACTTAGCATTGTTTTTGTGTGTCGTCGCTCGCTTGACGCTTGTATTAACAAAAAATTTAGTTAGCCAGTTTGAATTGGTTGCAAACGAATTGAGCTATTTATCAATTTGAGGAAATCGGTAATAAATAGTGTCTTAGTTAGAGTCGCCATCTGAATATCTGCATCTGCATATGCGTATGCGTGTGTGTACGTGTGTATTAAAGTGTGAAATGGCGAAAATCAATAACAAAGCAAAGTAAATAAAACGCAGGCGAAAAGTGCATACGAAAGTGGCTGTGGCAATGCAAAGAAGAAGAAACAGCGGCTGCACTGTAAACGTTCTGTTGAGTGAGAAAGCAAGCAGCTTCAGGCCAGGCCCAGTTGTTGTAGTTGTAGCTGTAGTTGTAGTTGTAAATACATACAAGTGGATCCGACGTGACGTGAATTTGTAAAGTGCGCCGTTATAAACGCAGCTTTTGCTGCTGTTTTATCTGCTGCTGGGTCTGCTGTCGTCGCTGCCGCTGCCTCTGCATTTTGTGCGGACTCTTGAAAACTCTGAGCTGCCGCTGTTTTTTAATGTTATATATTTTTTGTGTTATGTATATACATATATTTTAATTAATTCCCATTCTGGTTCTTTAGCTGCGAATAGGGTCAAAATAAAACACGCAAAAAGCGTTTTAATTCCAAGTATTTCTTAAAAAGAAAAAAAGAAGAGAAACAATTTATAAGCGTGTCTGTCTGTGCCTCTAGTGCATGTGTGTGTGTAAACAGAACAACGCGCGTGATTCATACCTTGATACTCCGGGGGCGGCACAGGAAAAGTCGTCGACAGCGCGTGTTGTTGTTGGCCCGAAAGACACGGACACGGAGTCCGTCCATTGAACTGCCGCGGCTGACGACGACGTCGACGACGGCAACGGCTGGTGCTGCTGCGACGCGACTGCGACGCAATTGCTTCCTGGCGAAACGACGCCGACAACAACAACATGGACAAAAGTAAGTATGCTGAGGAATAACAAGAAGACGATGACGAAAATGTAGAAAAGTGAACACAAACAAAAAAAAAATAAAAAAAAAAACTATGAAATTCGTGCCTTGCTGCAGTTTTGCTGTTGTTATTGTTGTTGCTGCTGCTGCTGACACTGCTGTTGGCTATGTTTTTAGGGTGGGTCCGTTTATCTATGCCTTTTGTGCTCTGCGCTTTGCGCGTCCATTCGCATTGTTGGGTGTGTCCCAGGGTGGGCGTGCAAAGTTTCTAGTTTTTTTTCCACAAGGACATTAACACAACAAATTTATTGTTGCAGTTGCAAATACAAATTGCGGTACTTAAATTTAACGTTAACGTACGCAGCACAAAGATTTTAGATTTTCGCAGAGGCTCAGCTCAACTCAAGTCAAATAAGAAAATAATAATAAAAAAGGTTTGAAACCAGTTTTACAGTTGACTTTATTTTTTTTATTATTTTATTTATTTTTGTAAAAAAAAAGAATTTGTTGTTGATGATTTCATGCGGCAAAGAGTTTAAAGAGTTTTTTTGGCTTTTGTTTTGGCTGCGAACGTGCGGGACTTTGATGGGAAGCATAATGTGAATGGCTAAGACAAAAGATTTGGATTTGTAGAAACTGAACCAGGTAGAAACGGTGTGAGTGGCAGAACAGAGTTGGTAAGCGCGCCAGCTTTTAGAAGAATCTAATGTTTCGACTTATAATACTAAGTTTCGTAAACCTAGTTTAGGACAGAACTTTCAACAGAAGTCGTACATGTCTTATGAAGGGATTGATAATAATATTGGATTTTCTTTAAGTATTGATAGAGTTATAGTATATATATTGTATATACTATAATATAGTCTACCTTTTATAGTATTCTGGTATATAGTCAACAAACCACTAATTATCAATAATTTGTTCGGGTTATATTATACATCGATGTATGGGAATGAAGTGCAAATTGAAAAACAAGTTTTTGTTTGGCAAAGGAGAAATTGAAGTCATTTCTAGAAATTTGATGTTTATATATATATGTATGTGTGTGGTGTTAAATATTGTAAGAGCTGTGCATCTAACAGTATTCTCAATTTCTTTATAAGTTTTGCCTTGATTTTTTATTCTGCCAGGTAAAATTATTTTCTCTAGCCAATTAAATAAAAACATTTTGAAAACAATAAATTTAAACAAATATAACTTGCACTTACTGTTGATAGCATTTATTCTAAATTTTACTATTGTTATTTATTTTTGTCTACTACTTTCATTCAGCACTACTATTTTAATAAACAGGAGAGGCTCAATATATCTCTCTTTAAAATCGAGAAAAACATTGAATTCTGATCGAAAGTAATAGAATTTTGTTCTTAATTCAATTCTAAACAAAAAGTGTGCACCGTTTTATTTTCGATCGAAACAAGTAAAATTTTATTTGGTTTATATTTAGGGAAGTGCAGCGCTCCTATTTTTCTGAACAAACATTTAACTCTTCGCAACTAGCAACTTGGGAAGCTGTACTGTCTGGAAATTTTCCGACTTAACAAAGAAAATATATTAATTTAAATAATTAATGTTGTTATTCTTTCTTTCTGCTTTCGTTCATATTATTATATATATTTACATATATGTATGCATATTGTCATATGTATATTTAAAGCATTATCTTTTATATATCATTGAAATCATGTGACATAATGCCAGCATTTAACCTTTAACCTTTGCAGCTGTTAGGGCATGTGAAAACAGGAGATTGACAGCTAACGGTTATAGACTATAACTTGCAGTATATATATATATATATATATATATATATATATATATATATATATATATATATATGTGTGTGTGCGTGTGTTTGTGTATATGTGCACTCTACGACTTCTCTGATAAGGATAGAGCAGAGTCGTTGAGCGTGCAATATTAATAAAACATGGTTTTGCTTTCTTTGTCAACCTCAAGATTGTTTAAATGTTCATTGTTGTTGTTGTTGATGTAGCTGATAATATAGCTGATTGGGTTGCATATACTCAGCTTACAGCCGACACCCGACAGCCGCCTATCTGCTTCGCTGATGATTTCTTTTGATGAGCAATTTGAGGCACACAATGGGGCTCGTCTGGAATGGTTTTGTCTGGGTCGCATTTGCATCCCGAACAAAAGACGCCGTTGCTTTCTTCCGTTGTTGTTTTTAAGTGATTCGATTTGAAAACTAAAAGTGAAAAATCTTGAAGAATACAAAAGCGAAACAGCAGCAAACCATAAATGAAGCTGATGACCAACAGGAAATGCCCGGACACACAACAACACAACAGTGGTTGTTTCTGATTTTTAATAATAATAATATATCCATTAAAAAATGATTAGTAATGGGTATTTTGTAGATTGGCGGCATTCCATAAAAGACTCTAGAAATATGTTCGTTTCATAGAAATCAGCGCTATTTGAATGCGAAGCTAAAAGAGCTAAGTCATTAACAGTTTGAGTGAAGTATATATACAGGGTATCTGAAAGTCAGGCATGCTATCTTCGAGTGCAAAAGTGTGCATATACACACAACTTATGAAAAATATTTTCCAATTTGACAGGGAAAATTATAAATGTACCAGGTATATTCTAGTCAGGCAGTCAATGAAGTCGGCTATTCCTAAATGAAACTAAAGTCTTATAATTAGACAGAGACTTTACTCATCCTCTCTCTCTCTCTCTCTCTTTCTCTTTACACATATATAATTTGTAAGGCATGTGCAGGGTATCCAGCCGTTGGGCATTCTCGCCTAGCGCACGCTTATATTCCTATTTTTATTTTTTCATAAAATGATTTTTTGAAATCTTTTATTTTAATACGAATCGCTTATCAGTTGCGCCGGTTGCCATTTGATAAATTGCTTGTGGCAAGCCTTGGGTCTTGTGTCTTGTGGGTGTGGCAATTACTTTTCTCTTCTGCTTCTGCTTCTTTTCCATCCTTCTCTTGTGGCTCAGCTCGTGCGTGGGCCAATGGCTTAAAGCATTGCCCAGCCCATGAGCTGACTCCCTTTCCCTGAATTTGCCTACAATTTCTTAACCCATTCGCATTCATAATCGAGTGGATGGATGATTCATCAGGTCTGAAGTTGTGTCACGACGAATGCGAACTGCGAACGCCGAGCAGCTACAAAATTATGCGGATTTTATGTGCTTAGACTCTCTCCCCACCAATGGAACAATCACCCGCATGCAAATAACTGTGAATGCATATTATTTGCAGTCCATTCGAGGGCTTTGAGTCAGCTCCCAACAACTGCTCGATGTGGAAGTAGTCGAAATGTGCTGGCATTTTTTTGCTCTGCCTTCGTTTATCTTATCGCCAACTTATCAGAGCGTACAGTTTTTGTTTTTCTTTTTTTTCTATTTTTTTTTTTTTACAAATTTATATGGAAACATATCGAGTTTTGCACGGTACAAAACTTTTGTGCTGCTCAACTTTCGTCTGACACTGAAAAATAATTATCAAATAAATTACTGCTTGACTAGCAAATACCCAGTCTTGATTATGTTTGACTATGAGATACCATTTTTTTTGAGTATATATTTAGATATAGAAATTCTATATATTTGGAGATTTTATATTTAAAATCTTAAATTAATTAATAAGGATAAGAAAAACATTTGATTATCTCTAAGTAATATATCTACAAGAACTATGTCATTTAACCTGTATAACACAGTTCTCTTATTTTTCTTAGAGTGCTATGCAGTAAGCTAATATACCCGTTATTCTGTAAACAATTTCCAATGCATAAACGTATAAATAATGAAAAACTATGCCAAGTTTAGTAAATGTTTGCGCTGCTTAAACAACCACACGTTATGTAAGTTTATACATATGTGTGTGCAGGTATGAATAAATCTAGGCATGACTGCGTGTGTGTGTGTGAGTGTGTATTTATGCTGCTTGGCTGATTGGGCGACATTTTGTGAGACATACGCTTTATGCTCTTTATCAGTCAATTGTTTAGGCATCATTAATTCTGGTTGCAAACAACAAGAAACAAGAAATGCGGGCGCAAGCGAGTCAGCCAAGCCATATAAACACAAAACAATCCAAACACAAACACACTCACACTTACACACATATATTTACACACATATATATGTACGCATATCATTGAACTGATAAGCGTCAACTGAACTCAAGGCCTCGTCTTCAACGTACCCTCTGGCCTCGTTCTGGCCCCTTCAATAGCGCTCGACTGTCGCAATTGTTTAATTGAAACTCTATAAGTGAAAAGTAACTGTTCCTTAAACAAATTCAATTCCAAGAATTTTCCACTGCTTGCCAAACAAATTGAATGGAAAAGCGTTGACTCAAGTATCTTACTCAATTAAACATAGATGACTTGAAGTGCTTAAGCATTGTTCCAGTTTTTCTTTGAGTGGAGTGAAATGAAAGATGAAATGAGAATGAAGATTTCAGTCTCTTAACTCTACAAGTTCGAGAAATGGAAGTGGAGACTTTGAGTAGAGCGAAAGTCAAGAAACTTGACACACAGCCAAAATGTTCATCTTCTCATTATATATAGTTCAAAATGTGAAGATTTTATTTGGTAAACTTAAAGGAAATTCTGAATTCAAAAGCAAAATCTCTAGATGTCAGTCCCCAAGAGCAATTGTATTTGTTGGCCCCACTTTGTTGAAGATATAAAAACATAGAAAGCATTCCATTCATGACTGCAATATGCAATCTCTTAACTAATTATATCTATAAATAGCACAGCATAAATAACGTTTCCTAGTGCAATGGAAAAGCGCTTTGGTCTGAATGAAGTACCATTAGGAAAATGTAATCAACAAGAGGCTCTTAATGGCCAGCTGACCTCTGGCTGCTAGTCAAGTTGCGCACTTGGCCGACGCCCCCACATAGCTCTGAGTGTACACACGTATATTTATTAGTCGTTTAGTCTTTCATCTTTCAAACACACACTAACACACGCACACACTTTCCATCGTAAAGTCTTTTTTAATTAAACAAACGACGCGTTGCGACGGCGCATAAATCAAGCGCATGCGTTTTCCAATTTAACTGCTTGGCCTTGGCAATGAAAAATGCAATATCTGTGGTTGTGGGTGTGGAGCTGTGGGCACTAGTTTGCTTAAGTGCAGCTGTGGGCGTGGTCGTGGTCTTGGTCGTGCCGAATCACGCGTGTGACAATGACACCCAAACCAAATGACTTAATCAAGCTGCATGACACACACATGAATAGACGCTGCTCTGATAAGCTTATGCGCCACACACACCCACACACATGAAACACATTCATACACACACACACACACACTCAATATTAGGTAGCAGTGAATAGTTTGTCTTTTATCAGCTCGGATTACACTGTCTTGACGCCGTGATTCATTCATTGCGATAACTAAATAACTGCCAGAAGCTAATTATTGAAGCACACAATTCACCGGGAAAATACGTGAAGTTTCTCCCACAAGCACTTCATGGGGTATATACATTTTCCATTGCAATGTACATACAATACATTTAATAAATGTTGATAAATGATTTCTGAATGTGAATAATATAAATATATTTATATTTATATTTATATTTATATTTATATTTATATTTATATTTATATTTATATTTATATATGTTTATATAAATTTTTATATAAATATATATATTTATATTTTCAGGCTATACGATCTGAATCTGAATAATATAAATATATTTATATACATAATGTTAAGTATACAAACATTTACCTCTTATTGGCAAGTGTATTCAATTTTCGGCAATTTGTTGGCTTTGTCAACATTTTGTTTACTTTGATGTTTTCCTCGTCATTTGGCACGCAACGCCTTTGCGGCGTCAACTGTGACCTTGGCCCTGAGTTTTTCTCAATTACCGTTACATGTCAGTCAACTAGAGCAAACATAAAGGTCATAAATGTAACAAGGTTCAAGGACGAGCCCATGGGAACTGCAGTAAAAAGGACTTACGTAGATAGAGCTGAGTGTTTTAATTGTCCTAAATATGTGCTAAGCGAGTCATTAAATTGTAATGAATTAAATTTTATATTTATTATTTGTTTAATTTTTTGTTAATTTGTTAAATATTGCAACCTGCTTTAAGTATTTTCGAAAAGTTTTCAACTTTAACAAATTGAATCTGCTATGGACTTATTCTGACACTAAGACAGAGGCTTTACGCAAACATATAAATTCGATATGAATTTTATAAATTTCTAATAGTGTTTGACATATTTTGACTTATTCAAGGTTGAGTCACATTAACTATATAAAGAAATCTGAGTTGAGACAACTTTGCTTCATATATTTTGTATATAATATATGCTTCACGTACTTTCAATGTTTTATCTAATTTTCTTGGTGCTTAAACTAATTAATTTACATTTCTTATAATGTGTTTTGGGCACTAGGTGTTTCAATTAGTTTTTATGATTTTCTTATAGCACCCCGCCTGACCTAGTTCTGAAAGAGAGTCAGTCGTAAACACAACCTTTTTGTGGCTTTTCACCTGCTCGTTCACCCTAGTTTGCTGACAAACCAAGTGTGGCTGAGAGAATCAAGTATTTTTTAAATTTATTGCTACCAGCCACGCCCCATACCATTTTTGGCTTCTTTTAAGTGTGTTAAAACTCAGGCAAACGCAATTTAACATTTACGGTTCATGGCTCAAGCGATATAGACAAAGCCAGCCAAAAACTGATTCCTAAGCCAATTAGCATGTGTTTCTTCAAGTGCAGACAAAATGGGGGGAATTTATCTTCATACACACGCACACCCACACCTATACGAGGTGTTGGTGTGCCACTAGAACCGGTTGAACCTTTTACCCTCATAATATATAAGCGTTGCAACCAGGTGCGCTTTTTATGTGGCCTGCAAATTGATTCATTTCCATGCGTCACTTTGTTAACTGCCCAACACATTCGACAACTGTGGTCAACAGCTCAATAGAGCAGCTCAAAGAAAGGGCATTGCTATCAAAGCTGGGGAATGAAAAGGTCGAGAAAGCTATTAATCATCTGGATAAGGTTCAATAATCTCACTCTTCACACATATAGTTAAATGATCTATTCGTCAAGGCAAACAAGTAAGTAATCAAGCATAAAGAGGTTTGCTTACGGGTTTCTAAAGAGCTCTTTAATCCCTTCTCTATGCCGCAATTCACCTTAGCTGAGTTATCAATTTTTCATTTTATTAATTGATAAGACGGACTTACAGTTCAGCAACTGTTTTAGCAAAAGGTCGCATATCTCTATTGACTGATGTAACTATATTGTATGCAAATTCTCTTATCAAGTGTGCCATTTACATTATGAAATGTTGCTTTGGCCTAAATTCCATTCTGAGACAGTTACAAAACACTCGCTTTATAGCGCATTTCCATTTGTAAATCAATCGAGTCTCTGATAAATTATTGTTCATATTTAAGATTTGCATATTTTTATGGCCAATTTAAGCGACTTGGATTTTTTTGACATTGAGTCAGCCTTTTAAGCACAGCTCATCCCATTTGAAGACGCCCACTACACACATAAACGCCCTCTGGCGGTCAAAAGTGTGGACTACAAGCTTGTCATTTTCTTCAATTTTGACACATTTGCACGATTTCCCAGTTGGATTTTTCACACGACACCGCGCGCCATGGTCGTCGCCTCATTTTTCAGCGGCTGTCGCTCATATTGCTGTTGTTGTTGTAGCAGTAGTAGTAGAATTAGTAGTAGTAGTAGTACTAGTTGTTGTTGTTGTTGTTCGTGGTGGTAGTTTTCACCACTTAATGCTGCAACTTTTCACCATTTCTCAGCATTTAGCTGGCGCGCCTCATTTCACAAGCAACGCTCTGCTCGCTCGTCGTTGCATGCTTCCCATTCTACAATGTAAATGTATGTGTGTGTGTAGTCAGATTGCATTTGTAGTTGTTAGCTTTGTGAGCTTTGTGTTCGCTGTCTGTTGGTTTATTAAAGCGCACATTCAGATGCGATGTGTTTGGCCAAAAGAAAGAAAATATAAAAGGAAAAAAAGAACAAATGAGAAATGTCAGTGCTCGACTCATAGATGCCCTGCAGCATAGTAACATAAGTACATAAATTAATATTGATTGTATTCCTTTGATTTTTGCATGGATTCCAATTGGCATGCGTGGCTAACCGTACACTACTTAACTACTTAGCACAAACTATTTATTAAGTATAATCAGTTTTATGCTTTCCATTGGCTTGTTGCCCAAAGCACTCGCGCAGTGTCTTATGCCCGCTCTCAGTCAGTTTATAGGGTGTGCGGCGACAGTAACAAAAACCACATTAAAGGTTCATTTGGCTCTCGCTTTGTTTGGCTTTGGCGTGGGGTTAAACTGTAACTGAAATACGGCCGTGTTGGCCCAGTTACAAATCGGCAGCGACTTCAACGTTGGCTCCAGCACTTTTGCCACTTCTCTCTGTCGCTACTCTCTCTTTCTCTTGCGCTCTCTTTCCCTCCCGCTTTCCTTGGTCTTGTGCAACTTTTAATGTTGTCGTCGTCTGCAAATAAAGTGAAATTATTATGTGCGCCACACAAAGCTGCTTTAGATTGCTTTTGGCAGGCACTTCAACGTCGGTGGTCTGCTCCTCTCTACCCTCAGCGGCCCCGAACACCTTGCGTCAAATTGAAAGCATTTCGATTCACTTAACAGTCCGTCATAATTGTTCATTATGGATGTCATTAGAGTCAGTCCGCTTCAGCTATTACGCACTGCTAAATGGTTTACACTCTAAGTCTCCAAGTGCCACAGCTATCCACTTGCCCATTCCAAATGCAATCCTCAGCATTCGAGCGCAACACGTCATTTGTTGGACTTCTGATTGTCTGGCTATAAAACTGGCCCAGTCTCATTGGCCCACATAAAGAACATGCAATGCATTCACTGATACGCCCAAGAACATCACGTTCAATTGGAATTTATTTATTTGCTCGAATACCCTATGAATGGCCTGAAGAGGTTGCTCGTTTTCAATACAAATGAATGGTTATGCGACAATATAAACTTATGCCTTTGTAGACTTGTTGTTGTTCGGTTCTTTATCAACATTTTGACCAGTTCGTAGGGTATTTATATACTCTTATAGTATTTTATAGTATTCAAGTTGTTTATCAACGTTTTTTGTATTTTTATCGCAGATTCTAGTTTCCTTTCGCACTCCTCTCTCAACCTTAAGTCAATAAATGTTTCCGCTTGTGCCTCATTATGTGTCTCACCCGATTTATATCATGTATATATATATTCTATGTCTAAATCATAAAACGAAATGTAGCGAAAATAAAGTGATTCGTGCGGGGGCAGCAGCCTCCAATACCAAATAAGCTGCGATCTGCTGTTATTGTTTCGAAGGCGAGCGAGTCAAGCGTTGCTTATACGTATTTGCTCTTGTTATTGTTGTATCAAAATTTTAATATTTGTAGAAATACATTTATGAATCGTTGTCTATGGCATTGTTATAATGCGTCATGACATAATTTGTTTTATTTTGGGATTTCTGGTCTGAACATAATGAGTTATAATGACTGAGAAATGCGCTACACTTGAAAAGTGACAGAAAATGTCGATTATAATTCATGAAATAAGAATGAATTAGTTGGAAATGCAAACTTTAAAATATATTAGCTTGAGATGAGTTTTTGTCTACTGCAAAGTCAAATTTGTTATTCTTTTTCTTGCTCTAATATGCCGCCCAACTTGTATGCACAATTACTCATCACAGCAAACATATGTATGTGGATATTAATATATATATATATGTCATGCAAAAGTTGCTAATGACATCATTTTAATTGACCACAAATCTCGAGTCTATGGCTGATAAGAAATATATACTGAGGCAAGAAGAAGACCTCATATCATATCAAATGGCACAACAAAATGCGGGGCTTTTGAAAATTCAATTGACATGGGACACAGTCACTGCCAGCAGTAATCGTTAACCCAATTTTGACGCCTAGTTGACTGATGCCCACGATTCGCTTCGTATTGTTTTTTTTGTTTCTATTTTGGTATTATCATTCCCATTCCGAGCGCAGCTCCAAAAATGGAGACAAAGAGCGTGTCATGTAACTTTTACTTTTTAAGCATTTTTAAAAAAATGAACAAAAATGTGAGTGTCACGTAGCAAAGCGATAGACAACACATTAGCCAGTGGGCGGCAAGGGGCGGTAGGTAGATAGACTGGCGGACTGGGGATTGCGCAATAGTAAATATGTGCACTTGGACATTGCCATTAAAATTGCGCGTGTCCCATATAAGGTTACCCCATTGGCTTACTTACATGATGTATCTCTTTCTTACTCTCTCTCTCTCTCTCTCTCTCTGTCTGTCTCTCTCTGCAGCAATCTGTGCAATAGTGGAGTACGAGTATGCTGCCAAGGAACCAGATGAACTGGATCTACACAAGGGTGCCATCATACATCGCATCAAACAGATGCCCGGCGGCTGGTGGCAGGGCACACTGAAAGCCTCCGGCGTAACGGGCATGTTTCCGGATAACTTTGTTCGCGTACTGGAGCCAAGCAGCAATGGCAACCACAGCGATGATAGTGCGGCAGTGCAGCTCAGGTTGGTGACGCAATCAATTTTACAATCAAATGACATTAGCTGAAAATCAGATTTATTTTGCTATAAAATATACATAAACATTTTTATTATTAAAAAAATATAAAAATCTATACATGCTTATATAAGCAAAGCTAAAAAATTATTTTTATAAGCATCATAAATTTGTAAATATAGAAAATCAACTCTAATCTGAGCTTTATTAGCTTTATTTTTGATATTTTTCATATACCATTAAAATAATAATATATTTAAAAAATTATATTGAATATTTGGTCTACAGTTGATTTATTTAAAAAATGATTGTGTTTTATAAATTTATAAAAGCTTTCAATTTATTTTATTTATATATATATTATTTGCCTGGAAGCATTGAATCAGACAAAAATCTTTAAAATAAATATATAAAACATTTGTTTATTTGATAAAATATTAAGTGAGCTTTAAAGCTCACTAAAATCTTATTTTATCTGGCTTGAAAGTTTTGAGTTAGACCAAAGTCTTGACACTAAATTAAAATATCAGCACATGAGCTTTAAAGCTCATTAGACTTAGAGTTTATGTAAATACTTCAAATTTTCTCACTCTATCGCTTCAACATTCTGCCTATTTTAAGCTCATTTAAGCAGCTTTTAGCACATGTTCTAAAGCTGCCTTTCAGCTAGTGTCATTGATTGTGAACAGAATTTGTGAATTCTCTCTTTGCAAACATTTATATATAATTTGTGCACTCTTTTGTCTCTCTCATTTTTATTTGAATTTTACGCTCTTAGGGAGAAATCAGCGACATCGAATCGCCGCTGTAAAGTCATCTACAGTTACACACAAGTCAACGACGACGAACTGACGCTGGCCGTGGGTGATGTCATTGAATTCCTAGGGGAGGTATGTACACAGGCACACACACACAGTCACACACACACATTTATATGTATGTATATATGCATACATATGTATTTAACCACAAACCGCATACACTTAGTGCCCACAACCCCCATTTAACCTCTTTGCCAATAAGTTTTGACGCAACCCAATAACACAGAACTGAAAGCGAATATGAATATACGAAAAAAGAATGTGTTTTTGTGCTGTTTTGCTCTCATTTAGGTCGAGGAAGGCTGGTGGCGTGGACGTTTGCGCAGCAAAGTTGGCGTATTTCCCTCGAATTTTGTGCAACATATCGAACCGTCGCCGATTCTGGCCTCCAAGCGGCCGCCAACGATTGGTGCAACGGTCACGACAGCGGCGCTAACAGCAAAAGCTGCCAACATAGCGACAGCAGCCGCAGCAGCAGCAGCAGGAGCGACAACAACAGCAACAGCAACAACAGCAGCTGCTGCGCCTGCAGCAGTTGCACCTGCAACTACAGCCACAGCAAAGCAATCGAAAAGCAGAGCCACGGCGTCCACAGCCGTTGCAAGTGGAGCAGCTGCTGCGGCTGCGGCTGCTGCTGCTGCTGCTGCTGCGCCCACGTTACCACCGAAGCCACAGCGCGACATGTGTCGCGTGGAGTTTCCCTATGCGCCGCAGAATGAGGACGAGCTGGAGCTCAAGGTGGACGACATTATCAATGTCATTAGCATGGAGCTGCCGGACAAGGGCTGGTGGAAGGGCGAGCTAAACGGCAAAGTGGGCGTCTTTCCCGATAATTTTGTCAAACTCTTGGCGCCCTCAGAAGGTGAGTGTGCACAATAACAGCAATATTTATTTAATTTATCGCACTCATTTGGCATTTCTCGATGAGTTTTGATTTCGCTCTGTCAACTGCATTCATCGTCCGTCATTTGCCGTCATTTGCTGTCATCCGCATCTTCGTTGCGCTGCATCTTTGCGTCTAATTGGATGCAATTTTCCCCAAATTGAAATTTGAAATTGAAAACTCAGGCCCGGGCGGACCAGACCGGCTCGGCTCGGCTCGTCAATTGACGTGACGTCCCCAACTCGTTCCATACAAAAGTCAATAAACGTTTCGTTTCACTAATTGAATTAATTAAAGAAAAACTTGTCGAATTTGTGACGAGTGTTAAATTTAGCCATAGACCAATCGAAGTTAAAGCCACCCAAACAACTCTATCACACTGATAAGACTTGTCCATCAACTTACCAAAATGTCGATGCAACTCTGTCTGCTTAGTTTCAATAATGAACTTTTAAATTTTAGAAGTAATTCTTATACTATATATCTATATAAAAAACCCCGTTTATCACTAACTGATAACAATTTGCCTGCACTGTGATAGTGAATAATTGTCTATGTCTTATTTTGAGATGTTCAGACACAGAAAGCGCTTAAAATTGTTCTAAGACACTTGGGAGTTTCCCTTAGATAATTACTGAATAAATGAATTGAAACTGAAAAGGTTTGTTGAGGTAGAATATCGAATTAATAGAGGGCAACTAGAAGAGCAATATAACTTATTGGACCTTATATAACTATATAAATGTTAGACGCAAAAAGAAATAACTTTTCTTTTATTTTCAAGAAAATAAGAAAATAACTAAGCAGCTTAGCTAACGAGCTCTAAGTTCCTACACAGATAGAGAGTGCCTTATCACATGTAGGTTCTCTAGATTATAGATCTATAGATTATAGGAAATGACATGCATATGGACTTATGTACACATATATATGTGCATCCATCTATGCATCTGTTCGTTGCTCCTCCTCTGTGTGCAACCAAATACTTCTTCACAAATAGTAAAAACACAGCCCAAAATTTGAATGATCAGACAACACTCGAATCACACATCTGTTCAGATTCACTTCACACACACTCACTCACACACACATACAATGCACAACTCGACTCATCTCTTCAACAACATCATCTTAACAATTTTTATATATATTTTTTTCTCTTTATGTTTATTATTACTTGCATTTTGTTGAACGACTTTTATTAGCATTTTGTTTACGTTTCACTATCGCTCTTATGTCTATTTTCTTGCTCTACGAGTAATTCAAGATTTTATTTGTATTTCTTTATTTGACTTTTTATTCGTCTTCTTCTTTTACTTATGTATATATACATACATATATATGTATATGTGATGTCGTTGGCTCTGTGTAATTTTCCTCTACACTTTTCTCCCTCTCTCTCTCTCTCTTCTACTCCTCTTCTATCTTTTCTACAATATTTCGTGTGTAATAAAAAACTTCATTGCAACGACAACAACGGCTAACTACAACTACACTCTGCTACACGACACACCACGTTCCACACACACTCCACTCCACACTCGACACACTCTATACACTCTACACACGCACACCAAACTGCACTGATGTTCCGGCAGCGCCTCTGCCCCCTCCACGTCCGCGGCCACGCACACGCCGTGGTGGCGGGGCAGCGGGTCCGGGAGCGGGACCGCAGCGCGGCGGCTCTTTCGAGTTCTTGGGCGCTCGTATGGCCAGCTTTATTACGACGATTTGTATGTAAACGAGTTTTTCCAGTGGCAGCCGCCAGAGTTTTTCTTTTCGTTTTTGGCCAGTTTTCATTTTCCTTTCTCCGTGCCGCGAGGCCTTTGCGATGTGAAATGGAAAATCGCTTGGCTCTTTTTGGCCATGTACATAATTTCTATGATTTATTTTCCATTTTCATTATTATTATTATTTATCTACCATCTCGATCTGGCTTTCTTTGGCGCCGGCAATGCGCTCGAAAAATTAGACCCAGTCGCGGAAAATCTTAGCCAAAGCTCGCTTGGCATCGTTTTCCTTAGCCATTTCGAATGCGGTTTTTCATGTTTGTTTTCGCTTTTAGTTGTCAATTTGCATGGCTAAACTTGTTTATGTTTTTGCTTGTGTTTGCCTAGTTATTTGACTTGCCTTTTGTTAAACATTGTCTTTTGTTGCCTGCGAGGCTTTGGCGTCTTCTGCGCGTTTTTATGGCGCTGCTTAAAACGCGCCTGCGTCGCTTTGACTCACTTACCTAATTAGTTAGCTGCTGCTTTGCATTTTATTTTACATATTGTTAATGTGTATATAGCTAAGTTATATATTTAAATCGACTCATGTTGCATACTTTGCGGTTGCCTGTAAAATATATAAAATGTTCCTTATATAGATATAGATATTTTTGTTGATTTTGCACATTTTGTTGAGTAATTTGTTCGTAGTTGGCTTTAATTACAGGCCAATTGTAGCTGTTACATATTTGGTTTTAAATTCTAAACATAATCAGTAGGAAATACGACTTGCAGTTGATTTTATGTCTGCCTTTTGCTCTTAATAAAGCACTTTATATTATTAGCTATGCACTGCTTAATAATATGATTTAGTTACAACCAGAACAGGGTTATCAAATTGCATCTTAACTACTTTTATATTCAAAGCTCATTTGAATAATCTTAATTAATAATTCTAACTGATATCTCCCTTGAAGTCGTCCTGAAATATCAGCAGTTAAAACCGAGTTTTTGAATTCAATTTTACTCTTTGAAAGTTTTTCTCTTTTGATAATCTGAATAGCGCACATTTCATAGCAGAAAGTGTATACAATATTCGTTGCAACTGAATTCTCTTTTCGCATGTAAATCAAATTTTTGTATACTTTTTATTTTCTGGCTTTGCTGTGCTATTAGCTTTTGTCAACGTCGCAGTTCCAAAGGCAAAAGCAAAAACAACAACAGCAGCAACAACCGCAACGCAAAACCACCTTCGTTCGCAACAACAACCACAAAGCACAACAATATTAAAACATCACTTGTAACTGGTTTTAGTGCTTCGTTTATTGTTTTTGTTGCGGCTTTTGTTCCAATTTGATGTTGCGCTCTTTGCTTGCGAGTCTCTTGCTCTCTCTCGCTCTCTCTAGCCTGGCTCGCACATAATCAACTTGATCATGAGCACTGAACTTCATTATGGGCGCACATTAGGCAGCGATTATCAGAGCCGAGCCCCGCAACAACAAAATGCGCGCGCTTCACTTGTCGACAGCCGCTCTCCACTCCACTGTCCGCTCTCCGCTCTCTGCACCCTTCCATCATTGTTTGATTGCTTTAGTTTTTGGCTTATCAACAATGTTGCCAGAGAGTGGCTCTCTTGGCATGCCGCTCTCCCAAGTCCGAGCAGCGCTTGTTGTACCTTTGCCAGCATTTTTGTTTACCTTTTTGGCTCAGTACGTTTTGATTTCTTGACCATTTACGTTATTCAATTATATTTCTTTTTGGTGCGGCGGCAAGTTTTTATTTCTTCTCTCGTTTCATTGTTGTTGTTGTTGTTGGTGTTGTGACTGGTGCGTGTGATACAATTACCGTTCTTGCGGATTTCTTTTGCTCATTTTGCTGCTTTCTGCAACTGCATTTGCCACATGGGCCGAAACCATGGAGTTTAGCTAATTGGCAACTTTTGTTGCGCTTTGCGAGTTGTCGCTGTGGAAATTGAAACATATAATTAAACACACACGCATATGTGCACATGTGTGTGTGTGTGGTGTGTGTGTGTGCGAGAGATTGATGATTAGCCTGTTAAAAGTTAAAATGAAACGCAGTCATCATTAAATCAAAGCAGGCAGTCAAGTTTGTTGCCTAAGTCTTTCGTTTTTTTGTGCTTGTGCGCGCTCTTCGCTTTGCCGCTGGCAACAGCACCAACAACAGCGACGCTCAATTACTCAATACTTAAAAATAAAAATATAAATAAATAAATAAATAAAAATATCACATATATTAAATTTCAATTCGCGCACAACTTTTTGCTGCTGCTGCTTTTGTTGTTATTATTGCTTGCGCCTGTTTGTCATTTGGTAGCAGTGAAAGTCGTCAGCGCATTCGCTTTAGCCACTTGCAATTATCTACGACTCGTAGCCAAGCTGTCTATTCTATGGCTAACTTTTTGTTGTCATTTATTTGTCCGCTGTCCATTGGCTGACGTTGTTATTGTTGCCGTTGTTGTTATTGTCGCTGTCGCTGTTGCTGCTTTGTTTTGCGTGACCTTTACACATTTAAGCGTTACTCAATCAACGTGTGCTTTGATTTCTGTAGCCATCAACAACATTTATTGCTGTTTATTTATGTATGCGCGCCTCGCACATTTGCTATTTATCTTAAACCATTTGTAGTAGAGATGAGAGCGTGTCTCGGGACACGAACGGGACAATTTACTGCATTCAACTCGATCTGTCTTAGCATGTTCATGCATTGTGTGTTCATTTTACGTTTCTGAAAAGTAAATTCAATAATTAAATTAAAATTTTGGTAGACCTTTTATTGTTTAAGTTCAATTAATGTATTTTCATATTTTGATATAGAATTTCTTAAATACTTTAGCTAATTTCAAAGTCTTTGGCAATACTTCCAAACTCATCGAATTGTTTTGCTTATAATGCTTAGAGTATGTGCAGATGTTGCATGTGATTTGTGATTGCTGTGTGCGTGTCACGCACGCATCTCTAGCTGATCATTTGTAGTTTGCTGTGTGTGAATTGGCTTTTGCATTTGGCTCCTACGCCACTAGCGCTTTGTTTGACATCCACGTTAATTTATTGACATTTGGCAACAGTTGAGCAGCGAAACTCGTTTCGTTGTTTGCATTATCGCTCAGCGCAGCTTAGCTCAGCTGTTGCGGTAGTCGTTTGGCCGTTGCCATTCTGAATGTTAGTCACGCCGACGCTCGCGACGTGCTCATCTTTAATAATAAACACAACACAACGCAACACTCAGCTCAAGTTGACCTGACTTGTCTCGTCTGGACGGAACTCGTCTTGAAGTGCGCGATGTGTTGTTGTTGTTGTTGTTTCTGATCAAACGCTGATCGTTGCTGTTGGGTGGCCTAAAGTGCAGCCCACATTCAGCGATGAACACAAAAACTTCATTGTCTAAAATGATTTCAACATTTTTCTGCCCTTTTGCAGTCGCGCCTATTAACGAGCCATCATCAGCAGCAGCAGCAGCAGGCACAACGCAGCAATCGCAGCGCAAGATAAGCAACACGAGCCACATGACCACAACGAACTCCAGCAGCAGCAGCAGCACCACCACCACCACAGCGGTGACGCAGCAGCAGCAGAGCAGCGCTTCAACCACATCGAAGGTCTATATCAAGAAGACGGGCAGCAGCAGCAATTCGTCTGCAACGGGACGCAAGGAGAGCTTTGGATCTCGCGATTCCCTCAATGATATACTCAGCGAAACGGGTCTGCCGATTGGCACTGTGGCCGCCCAGCGTAAGTCGTTGGAGAACAAGAACCTCGATCTGAGCAAGCTGCCCGGTGGCGCTGGTAAGCAGCAGGGCAACACGATCATAACAACAACAACAACATCCACGAGCAACAACAGCAGCAGCAGCAACACTTCAGCCGCGACGTACGCGGAACTGCGCAAGAGTCTGGACAACATGGATGAGAAGATGAAGTCGCCAACGCCGCCAGTGGTGGGCAAGAAGCCCAGTGTGCCGCTTAAGAAGACGCCCACGGGTGGTGTCCCGGGTAAGTTTGCGAAATTCAATTGAAATGGAGTTACTCAAAGTGCAATCGCTGCAGTAGTAATTGGTAGGCCTAACTTATGAGTTCCCAATAAAATCTCTGGAGTTTCAGCTTTCTTTTTGCAACTTGAAACGGTTCAGGGCCATAGCTTTATGTGTGGGCATTAGCTTAAAGGCCATAAAATTGGGACTTGTTAACAGAGAATGTGAAGGAATGTGCTAGTAGCAAAAAAAGTAGTAAATGTCTGAATGCGACAGCAGTAAAAGTAGCTTGGCTGAAAAAGAAAAAGTAAAATATGTTTGCAAAAACATTAAAAGTTATAGTTAAAGTAGCTAACATTGTTTGTATGCTACAAATCTTGTGAGTCGGGGGCGATTGGAAAAAGTAGTATAGCTACAAATAGTATCAAAAACGGTAATAGAAATGTGGTATAAACAGAGCTTTTCATGAAGTATAACAAATACGGTCATAAACAGTATGTATGAGGCTAAACATAAAACAAAGAAGTATAAATTTGGTATATATAGCATAAGTAATGAATGAAGTAAAAGTTTAATAATAATAAGAATCAATTAAAGATGACTTAGATACGGCAAAGCAAGTCAAAAAACTAGTAAAGATGTAGAAGGAACCACAGATGAGGTAGATAATTAGAGGAACTAATAGAAACGGAGAGAAAGAAAATTATGTAGGCAAATGAAAGAATTAAAAGAGTTTATGGAAATTAAAGATGAAAAAGATAAACTGAAATTAATTTGAGAACTATAGTTATATAGATTCAGAAATTTATGGTTTGAATACTTCAATATTATTTTTTGACCATATCACATTTTAGTTGAGTCTTCGCATTTGCATTCTGTTTGAGTAATTTCATTTCTTCTTGTCTGTATGCCCACTAAATAATACTCGTTTCATTTGCATTTCCAGGCAGCATTCTGGGCGGCGGCATGAAGAAGAAGAGCGCTGAAAGCAAATTAACCAGCGCCGTATCGCACGACGTTTCCGATGGATTGGCTGGCAGTAAACTAGTAGGCGGACAGCTGCCCGAATCGGGCGCCTCTGGCAATGTGGTTATGAGGCGTGCGGCTACCATAGCCGTTGAGGATACGGACTTTGATACTGTGGAACGCGGCTCTATATTGCAGGACATGCGCGCGGGACGCGTCAAGGCGCCCAAACGTCGTCCGCCTTCGGCGGCCATCAATGTGCTTGGCGAGAGCAACAACAATTCGGTGTATGTCAATGGCAGCGGCATGGCCAGCAGCGCCAGCGAGTTAAGCGAAGATGGCGGCGTTGGTGGCAAGCAAGCGACAGGCTCGTCCGATGACAATTCGATGGGCGAGGAACCGCAGCTGGCCAAGCCCAAGCCACGCGAATGGGAAAAGAAAAAGGCGCCCTGGATGGAGGAGCTGAAAGCGTCACAGGTGACGCGCAAAAAGTCGTCGCCCAACGTGGAGCCCCGTGGCGGTCCAGTTTCCGTTGCTGAGCGCACTTCAAAGCTGTTTGCAACCGACCAAGCGACGGTCGTTACCAGCAGCAGCAACACTGCAACCAGCAGCAACACGACTGCATCGAAAGTGCAATCGAGTGCGGTGACCTCATCTAGCATCATGCAGCAGTCTATGATCGTGGAGAGCAGCACCAGTAGCAGCAGCAGCAGCCAAAAGATGGAGTCAGCCACCACAAATATTATAAACAGCAGCAGCAGCAACAACAGCCACGATGCCATCATGTCCAAGAGCATGTCTGCAGCAAAGACGACGGCGACAACATCAATAGCACCAGCAGCAGCAGTAGCAGCAGCACCTATTGCCGCACCCACTGCCATGAGCAGCGATGAGGAGTCACGAGCGACACGCCCCAAAAGCTTGGCGATACGTAATCGCAGCGTGTCACCCCTGGTTAAGACGAGCAACAACGCCAGCAGTACGCAGCAAGCGGAGAGGAGCAACAATGTCAGCGTGAATGACAGTCCTGCGACATCGTTGCTCAACAATCATCAAAGCAACCTAGACGCCTTGCCACGAGTGCAGGAGCTCGAGTGCCGCTTAGATAAGTTGGAGACGACCGTCTTGACGCAACAGCGCACCATCGAGGAGCTGATCCGGACGCTGCGCGAGGAGACCGAGCGCGTGAGGGTGCTACGCGGCGAACTGGACAAATATGCGCAGTGCGTGACGCAAGTTTGAAGCAGCTTGGAGTTCCAATCACTCGGAACTCAGCCAAGTTCTGCCCATAGTCGTGCTTGCACCCTGATTGTTGTTTTTTGTTGGCCCGCTTAGCTGTGTGCGTTTGCTTTAGAGATTTCTGTAGTTAAAATCCATTTTAGCTAGCCTTAATCTATATGGTTTTCTTAACTTTAAAACAAAGAGAAGAGAAAATCGGAAAATGGAGCTGTCGATAAAATTATTGTTTATTATTACATTCCAATGCTTGTCAAACTGTGTGGCAAACCGTATCGAAGACAATCCCAACATTGTAGAGCGTGTACGAAAATCAAACCCAACTTGTACTTATCAACCGAAATATCAAAAATATTCAATGTTAGATTCCAGCTAGTTCACAGCGAGCTGCATTTTATCCATATATCCAGTAGATAACGCTATATTTATATATACACACTATACAACTCTATGATTATGTAAATTTTTGATCATTTTGCCATTCTTTGTTTAAACTCAAAAATTTGGTATAAATTTGCATGCTGCATAAATGTTTCAGTTCCAATACGAAGTACATATATACATATATAACTATATATCTATATATATTTTTGATAAGTATTTTTTTACAATTTTCTGAAAACTTTGTGGGCATTGTGTGATCTTTTTAAAATGAGCTGCGCTTTAGCATAAGCATATATCCCAATTACAGTTTGTTTTGTTCATATGATTATGATTATTTTTATGATGTATTAAAGTTATGAAACATGTACTATAAATACTAAAACGAAGATATACAAACACATAAATAAATAATAATGTTCGATGAAGATGCCTAAAGATTAAGTAATTCAAATAAATAATTAAAATGAAACGTTTGATTGTCTCTTTTGTTTTTGTATTATTTCTTTCCTAACTCATCTCATCAAATCGTCAATTATCAATTCATATCATAAGAAATCATTGCAATTTAAACTTAGACTATAGACGTGTAGATGCACTTTAGCTTAGCTTACCCAAACAACTCAATCCTTTTAATCAACGGCTCAATATATCCACATATATATATATATATATAAATAATTTGTTTTTTTTTTTATTAAACAGACAACAAACACGTCGCGGGAAATTTGATAATTGGATGTTCTGAGTCAACAAATTCAGCATTTGTCATTTTTTTATGAATGTACAGCTATTCCTTTTAATTTTGTGATAAGCTAAGCGTATATTTAATTATTGTGCATTTGGAACGTTAAATCATTTAATAACAACAATATATGGCTAGCTAGCAAATAAGATTAAACATATAAAAAATAAAGCCCATATTCCAATTATTAGCAAAATGTTGCAAATTTCTTTTGATAATATGATATTTAATATTGCTTGTAAATAATGTAAATTGACATATGGCTTGATAATAAACTTTAATAATAAACTTAAGAATAATTTTTAATTTCTTGTTTCGCATCAAGATGCCTTGAAATTACATATAATTTTTAAATTTGTATTTCCGTTAGTTAATGTGGTGGCGGACGATATGTCAAAATTGTGCGTTCGCAGCTAACTTAACGCATCTCAAGCTTGCGCTTGCAGCCAACTTCATATAATTCTAATGTCACTTAACAGGGCTATGTTAAATGACCTAACATACAGCTTTAGTGCTTTAATGCAGTTGAATTAACGACAGCCCACGAACATAGAGTTGCTGCCGCTGACCGTTGGTCGAGCACGAAGCTTACACGCAACCGACTCTTTGACTGTAAAACAAACTTGTCCGTTCTTTTCTGAGCTGAATCTTGTGGGCTGCTTTGATGTTGATCCGTAAAAGCTGTTGGCACTGTGGTTGTTGTTGTGATTCTGCTATGCTTGCAAATCAAAGCTAATCAACATGTTCCACAGTGGTCCATTGTCTATGATTTAAGATGGCAAATATTTATTGAGGAGAATAAAGATTGTATTTGTTATTAAAAATATTTAGGTTTATTTACATATATTTATCCGTATACAAAATTATCCTGAATTATATTAACATATTTGAGTGGCTCTCTTTTGTAACAGTAATATATAGAAAAATATGATAAATTGTCTGTAATTTTGCTTGTTTTACACCACAAATTAAAGCTACAAACATTTTAAAAATGAAATATGAACATTGTCTAAATGGGAATCATTAAATAATATGCTTCAATTCTTGTGACGCTGCTAGACACTGTACGCCGACAGCCTGTGAGTGTCTGCATGCTAGTGTGTGTGCTTGCACGTGCGTATGTATGTGTTTGTACTTGTGCTTTTGCCTTTCTTGTGCGCTGCTGCCGTTACTGTTATTGTTGCTCTTGTTGTTGTTATTTTTGCCTTGGCACTTGGCTGCGACTGCGACTGCGACTGGCTCTGCCTCAGTCTCTGCTGGCTGGCTGGCTCCGTCTCTGCCACGGCTCGGCTCGGGTTGACTCGGCTCTGTCTCTGACTTACTCTGAGCTTTTGGCAGCCTTCTTGGGCGCTAGCCAGCAGCAAGCACTTATCAGTTTTCTGATCGCTGTGGGAATTCAGTTAATTGTGGACGCTGTAGCAAAACGGACGCACGGCACAACCTGCACAAAAAATAAACATCTCGAATTCGAACTCGAACTCGAACTCGATTCTCGAACATTATTTGCTGTTGCCGCCGCTGCGTTTGTCGCGTGAAAGTCATTTGCCACCAGGCCCTGCAGCCTGCCCCACTGGCCTTAAGACTCAACTTAGAAGTTAGAAGCGTTTCCCAAAGCCTCTGCTAGCCCAAGCACAGCTGAAAACATATTTAAGGACCGTACTAAAAAGTCATCGAGAAATATTTCGTATACGCAACGTTGTCTAACAGTGCAACAATCCAATTTCGACAAAGTCAGTTAAATATAAAGTTTTCAGAGTGTGTGAGTGCGGCTAAGATAATCGAGCATTATTATATAAATAAATAACAACGAACTGTAAATTCCAAAACTGGTAAAACAAAAACAAACAAGAAATTAATTCCAAAATTAAAACGAGCCATAAACAAATCGTCATAAAAATAAAAAATCGTACACATATAGCGCGCGCCAATATTGCTCCAATTCAAAACGGCTTAGCAACAAATGCACTGAATAACAACAACAACTACACGGCTTGCCATATAGAAAGCCCAACAATCAAATACAAATAATCAACTTCAATAGCAGCGACAACAACAACAGCTACAACACGGGATTAAAAATCCAGCTACAACCACTAAAAAACAAACAAACAAACAACAACAACAAGAACCACAACAAATGTGGTGGGTGCATTGGTAAGCTCAGCGGGTAAAAAAAGTAACGGTTAATACATAAAAAAATAACAAAATCGTTGAAATTGGCCAAAACGTTTGTTGTTTTTTTTATATTTTTTTTATGCGCAAACGCGTTTCTTATGCTTAGCATTTTTTGCCTAAGTTTTTGTTGTTGCTGCTGCTTGTACTCGAAGTATTTTTTTTCTTTTTTGCCAAGTTTTAATTTTTGCTGCCTTGCTTAACGTTTGGTTTTTGCTGCTCTCGTACTTTTTGACGGCTTTAAAGTGGATTTGTCTTCAATTGTGTTTAGAAATCTGCACGGCCCAAAGCCAAAGCCTAAGCCAAAGCCAAAGCTGAAGCCGACGCCGAGACTGAAAAGCGACTGCAACTGCTCTGAAAATATGTCGGCCAAAAAAGGTGCAGAAAAAAAGGCATTCGAAAAAACAAAATAAATAGCCACTGATTTGCGTCAAGGTCATCGATGAAAGTGTGTGTTGCTGCTGCTGCTGCTGTACATTACAGTTAGCCTTTGTGGCATGCATTAGCCATCAAAATCGATTGAAAAGCCTTTTCTGTTGGAGCTTTTGTCTCTCGTTTGATTGACGGGCGTGTAGATCAATTTTGATTGAGCAGATGCTTATCGCTCGGTTTCTCATAGATTGCCGCAATGTCCGCCGCCTGTTGCTTGAATGTATTTGCTATTTCCTCCCCAACCCGCCCCCCACTGATGGACAAATGAGCTGTTACGCAGGGCTTGTCAAATTGGGCGACGTGCAACTATAATTTAGTTTAATCTTGGCCCAGCTGCCAGACCATGCAGCTTGTTATTGTGACGCCTCAATCTATTACCGACTTGTTTGTCATAATTAACGGCTTAATGTAATTGAGTCTTGGGTCTGAGCCTCTGCTGGTATTTAAGGCACGAACTTTTGGGCAATACATTTGTATTTTCTGCTTAGCTTGAGATCGATGTGAATTAGACAGGCTTCCATATGTTGTCATATTACCAATTCAATTATTATTTCTATATTCAATTGAACATTGTTTCTGAAATATAAATATATTTGGTAATTTTCAGGTTGCATATTTTTTATTTCTTAATTAAAATCAAATAACTTTGCACCTGCTTCAAGTTTCAAGCATACAACTAAATCAATCAGTTACTCATTGACTCAGACTCAAACTTATATTACTTTGCACTTTCTTATTTGGCCAAAAGCTTCGTAGAGTGCCTGGCAACAAACAATTAAACAAATTCATAAACAATTTGTGTAATTCATTTGCTGCACATTCTATGCCAAATTGCAAAACGTCAGCAGCCCCATTGCCAAACTTAACTCGTTCAACTATTTTAATACAAATTATTATTAAAAGCTTAATTGCACACTTCGTAATAGCAACAAAGATAGAAGCAGCAGCAGTGGCACCAACCAACAGCAACAGCCGCAGCAGCAATATTTCGACTGAGCTTTGGCCAAAACAATTAACGCCGCTAAGCAAAATTAACAAATTGTCTGCAATGGCTGCCAACAGTAGCAAATGATAAATATACTCACATATATATATAAATGTTATATATATAAAATAAACCTGTTGCACTATTTGTATTTTGTTTGCACTAAGCTGCGATTACACGTATATGACAATAATTATAATGATAAAACAACTATTTGTTTAAGTGCAAAATGCTAGACTAACAGATGCCCTAAAGAAAATTCGCAAGAATAAGAAAGTTAAATACAAAATTGAAGTAGATTTAGCAACGTATTTATATCATATACAGGTATTCACAGGTATTTAAAGCCATGGCAAAGGCTTGTCTCTGCTGCTCAAGAATTTCAATGTGAGTCTTATTATAACAGCTTTTTATGATACCCTGCCTAGGCACATAGTTTATAATGCTACAGGGTATATAAAAAGTGCAATAAACTTTTAAGAAATTCCATGGAAATATAAACGATTTTATGGCCGCGAACATTTGGTGGGCTTTGCTTACCTTTTGCTACACACTTATTTTGGCAGTCAACCTGACAGAAATTTAAAAGAAATAAAGAAGAGGAAAAATATATAGCGCATACGCCGTGTGGCCTCTCCCTTGGCTTGGCGCGGCGTGGCGTGGCTCTGGTTGGCTTTGAGCCTGCCCGTCCCTCAACTCGCTGCGCGCTACGTCAATTGTCAATGAGTTGCAGTCGGCATTTGTTTTGCTGCCGCGTCGCGTGTGATTTCAGTCCGCCTTTGTTGCGAGAATGTTTGACAATTTGTCACATATTCGAACACTTGATTCCACTTGCGACCCATTTGTTACACACTTTATGTTGCGATTGCGACTTCCATTCTTTTCAATTCGATACGATTCGATTCGATTTTATTGTGCTGTCCCCTGTCGTACTTAGTAGCAATTTATTTGCCTTTGCCTTTGCCTTTGCCTTTGCTTTGCTCACTTCTGGTTTTAAATCAAGTTTATTAACCGGAATTGCCAGCATTCTATTGTAGCCAGCTTTATTTGCCATTGCTTTTCTGGGCGTATCTATGGCAATCGATTAGCATTCTAATTTATATACTAACTGCTCCAATATTGCACAAATTTGACGCCAATGGGCATACACGACGCCATCGCACAGGCCAAGTGCAAGAGCAAGACCAACAGCAAGACCAAGACCAAGTCTCACTGCCAATTGACATACACATATATACTTTTTACTCGCTGCCAATAAAACAAATATTAATAATTGCATTGCATACATTGCGCACTTTATCGATACTCCACACCCACAACATTCCCATGCCATTGCTGGCTTACGGTTCGTTTGTAGCCTGAGCCCATTGGCGGGATGGGGCTTGTACATAAGTAATATCAATATAGTTTTCTAAGAATCTAAATAATATCGAGACTACAACCAAAAATTAATCAACAAATTGGAATATGCTTAAAGTCAAGAAATCGTGAAGAATGTATAAAAATTTTGTTATATCAAATTATTCTACATAATTTAATATGCATAAACTTAAAAGAAAATCTGTTTGCTTTCGATAAAGTTTTTTAATGAAAAGTGCCAAAAATGTAACTCACTCATAGATATTTTTTGTTACTTTTTCTTTTATTTTTGAAATCAGCAATTGGCTAAGGTCTAAGGGCTGCTACATGTTTTTTTATTAGAAAAGTTCTCAGGTTACCTATTTGCAGCTTAATTTTATTCAGAATCAAACTAGAGCAGAAAAGAATTATTAACACCATTTTGACAGTCACGAAGTAAAGGAATATTAAACAGCTGTACTCCAATGAAACTTGACTCCATAAAGTATAAGGGCATAATGAAGCTGATCAACAGGTAAAATTAAGCAGTATGCGGTATATTCCCTTGTGTGTGCGAGAGTGTGTATGCCAAAGTGTGAATGCGAGTCTGTGTGTGTGTGCCTCTGTCTTTTGCTGTTATATACGCAAGCAGCGAAAAAAGTTTATTGAACTTTTTCCTGAACTTGTTATGTGTTAAGTACTCTTCCTACTGCAGAGGCAACAAGTTATCGATTGTTAGAAGCTTGTCAGGACTTAACATAGATTTACAGATATAGCAAAGCCATCCAAGCATTGTAGATTTTGTAAGTATGAACAACAATGAATGTTTGATGACAAGTCATGCATGAACCCCGTGTTTATGTCAGCTACTTACATTTCATTTAGCAAATATTAATCAATTATTATTACTTATATAATGACAATCTCTGCAGTTTAGATGATTTCCATAGACACACAATATATTCGTGTAAAGTTCAAACGAGTTTGTTGTCGGACAAATATTGCATACGTTTTTTGTTTTGGCCTTAAGGCTAGCCAGTTTACAGCTGATGCTGGCTGATCTGTAGCTGGTTACGTTTCTGGGTCTGATATGGGTGCAGCTTCGAACTGAACTGTCCAGTTTAGTAAGTGAATATGTGTGCAGGTCGGAGAGTGCAGTGGATGGCGCCTGGTTGCTAGATAACAACGACCTTAGCGTGTTCTGATTAGCACTTTTACTTTTCGCTCTGGGCTCAATTAGGCAAACACACAGCAGCGAGAATTGCTAAAAACTGGCTGTCAAGCTGTCAAAGATAACAAATGCGTCACTAGTGGCCAGACGAGTAGAGAAGCGAATAGAAGTATGAGAATCGAATACAAGAAGCGAGCAGCTGAAAGATAGAAATATAAAAAAAGGAATTTCCATAACCAACAGTTGGCTGTTGTCTAATTAATGAGCCGACTTTAGCTTTTATTCAGTTTTCGTTGGCCAAGAAACTTTCATTTTTAATGAGCTGAATTTTGGTCATAAACATATTGTTTTGCTTCACACTAGCACACACACACAACGACTCGAATTCCTGGATAATTAAAAGCCATTGAACGCTCTGCGGCCCAAAGCTCTGACTATGAGTAATTATATGGCCTGTGAAGAAGTCTTGATAAGAATTAGAACTGGTTTTACGATTGTTGGCCAAGAACTGGCTACGCTACTGTTGCCTATGCTTTTGTTTTTGCCTAAATAACTATTTTTAGTTTATTATTATTTAGTTTTTGTTGACTTGGCTTATACTTTACGGCTTAATTACAGATTTCGCTTAGCGGAAATGCCTGCTAATTACTTTGGGGGGCTTTAATGAAATTAAGCTATGACTATTAAAGCGTGCATAAAGGGCGCCAATTGGCAATAAAAATCAGCTAAAGGCTAATGTGCGCCACTGGCAACAGATTTGGCCAACATACAATGCACAAGCCCAGCCAACAGCCAACAGCCAACAGGCAAGAGTCAAGCCAAGCCAAGTCAAGTGAAGCCAAGCCAGCCTCAATGACATGCCAATTGTTGTGTGGCTATCAAAATATTTGTCATTAATTATAAATATGTTGAAATCGCTAAAAAACAGCTTAGCTTAGCTTAGCATCTGCTCGATCTTGGGCTGGCACTGGGGCCAGAGGCTGCGACTGCGGCTGAAACTGCTGCAACTTGTTGCGACTTATTGTGTTGTACATTGCGGCTGGTTGCTGCCCCACCGCATCGCACCGCACCGCACCGCACCACACAGCGCCAGACAAGTTCAATGATTCTACCAGCCGTGACTCAATCGCATTTGGCAACTCTAAAAAATTAGCTGCAAATTCTCAAATATTTCTGTCTGTTTCGCTGGCTACACTCGCTGCTGGCAAGTGTGAAATGCACCTTGACATTTGAGTGTGTATCTGCTCAGCCACTCCATCATTGTTTTGCCTCCCTTTCCATAGTGGTGCCTCGTATTGATTACCGATCGCTATGAATTTGTTTTGGCTTGCTAATGCTAATGTTAACGCTAATGCCAGGCAATAACTTTTGCAAATTATGCATCATTTTGCCATTTTGCCATTTTGATGCTCACTTGAACAACGACTGTCACGGCGACAAGATCCCGCCCACAAAATAAACATTTTGTTATGCAAGCTCTTTTGACTGTGTTTGGAGTAATGGCTAAGACTCACACAGCATCCCATTTTTTAAAAGGATTAAAGCAAAAAGTTAAGATTAATTATTTAGTTATATAATTGATAAGGCTGAATAGCTGAGACGCTTCTAACATTTTTGAACATTTGATTAATTGTTAAGCAATAACAACAAAGAGAAGTCCACTTATTGAGAATATGTTTAAAATTCTATAAAGTTCTCTCTCTCTCTAGTATCATTTCAGTTTAACATATTTGCTTTTCTTTAGCAATTAGCTTAATGGCTCGCTTCTGTTCTTTAATTTCAGTGATTAACGAATCACACCACACCATCACACGCACACACACACACAGCAGGCAGAGGAACGCCAAGACTCTGGAGTATTTTGTCTCTTCAGTATGATTCAGCTGCAGAGAAGACTAACGGCCAAATGAATCATCTGTCGCGCAAAGAGAGTGAACATCATTAAGAAGACGACAAGAACAAGAGACGAAATTAAAGCAGCCGATTAAAACGGCCAATTTAAGTGGAGCCTTAATCAGCTGCAGCTGACGTAGTCCAAGTGGATGTTACTGAACAGAACTAAAGACGGCATGGCACACTTTTGCTGGTATCATAAATTGGTCTTTTTGCTGCTGGTAAGTTGTCCCTTTATAACTGGCTAAAATGTTATCAGCTAAAAAGTTTTATTTGGCATTCTGCTAGGAATGGCAGAAACTTAAGGAGATACAACATTGAATAATTAGCTTCTGCTCGGAGACGAGGCTTGAGAATAAACTGACTAATTGAAGACGATGGTTTTTGCTTTTATCTGTAGCCCACTCTCTGCATTGAGATTCAGTTCGTGAATCAGGTTTTCCAAACCGATTCAATACAGAGTTTACCATAAGATATGAAGAGTATATTGGTTTTTGAGCAAAGTCAGCCTTGACATGTCTTTGTAAATATAAATGCAAAGCATTTCATCGCTATTGAAGCTAGAGACTTGATATTTAGCTATATTCACGTGTTTACCCTGATTTAATAGAATTAATCATTTTAAATAGACATCCACTGGAAGACACACAAATGGAGAATTAATATTGCATAAACGATAGCCATATTGAAGCTAGAGATATGTAACGTGATATGTATATATATATATATATATATATATATATATGCCAGGTCAATGTTAAATTGATGACCGAATGACCTAAATATTTATTTCGCTCTTACTTCTCATTTAGGCTTTACCCATCTAAAAATTTTTATCACTGAATCATTTGCCCTTTTTGGATAGAGTATTTGGCAGTCGGCAACAGCTTTTTTCTCTCTTATTAACTTATCATTTTTCCTTTCAATCATGTTGCTTACGCTTAAGGCCCATCCAGTGTCATTTCTCATATATTTTGTACAGTTTTTTCTCACATCGTCAAACAGCAATGTAGGTTAATAGATAAGCTCCACCTTAACATGGCTAACGAAACGATTATAAACACCAATTAATTAAGGGTACATCCAGTTGTAGCCAGAGATCGTTATACCCATTAAGCGAAGATATATGCGAGCCGTTGTTAGCTAGCAAGCCAACTAGTTTCACAGCCACATATTTAAGCCATGCGACGTCTACACGATTCTCGACATTGAACTTTAGAGATGGATGGTATGTGAGCTGTTGTCTGATTCTGGGGAATGATTTATTACGCATATAAGGCAAAAATTAATGCGGGAGCCCATACACATACAGCCAGCACGGAGCGCAGCGAAACGATTCGGATTGGCCAACCCTTTGGGTTAATACTCATTCCAGTGGATGCAGTTGGCCATTTGGCGTGGCTAACAGTCTCGTTGCAGTGTCTAATGGCTTGAGCATAAAATTGCATTTGCAATTGCAGTTGCAGTTGTAGTTGGAGTTGCACATGAGCTCAAATTGCCCACTTGGCCAATTGGTATAGAAATATATGGATTAATTGCTGGCTATAATGGTGTCTGCTTTCGGTTCGGCCGGCATTTATTGGCCCAAATCATCATTCACAATGCGAATGCATTTTCATTATTAATTTGTGTTGGTTAATGCTAATGTCTGCTGTGGCTGCAACAAACTTTTTATTGACTGCCCGCTGGACACAGGCACAGAGACAGCTGATTGTGTGCAAATGTAAAGTAAAACTAAAGTAATGCTGGCTAAAAGCAACTTAACTACGGCATAAGCCAAGCTAAATAATTGCACGCGATTCGAGTGCGGCTATGCGAAACTGAAACTCAAAACTCAAATACTCAAAACTGAAAACTGAAAACTGAAAACTAAAACAGCAATTGGCGAGTCGCCGCTGCTGCAGTCGTAGTCGCAGTTGCTGCTGCAGTCGATGACGCTGGCAATTTGCAAATTATGCGCAGCGGGCGGGACGTTGATTGAGGATTTGGTGTGGTGCGGTGTGTTGTCTGCTGCTGTGGTGCAACAACATTCTAAAGCCCCAGCGTCAGCTTTTCTCTCATATAGAGCAGTACTTAGAGGCGTGCGTGTGTGTGTGTGTGGTTGTGTATGGCCTGATATGCATATGACGATTAGCACAGAAATATATGTAGTGTAGTGCAGGCAGGAGTGTTTTTTATTTGTTGTGCTGTGTAATTAATAAATGTGTGTTATTATGACAGACTTTGAGCTGAGCAGAGCGCTGCCTGCAATTGGGTTTGTTGGCATTGAGCGCCCTAATGCGGCGCCGAAGATCGATGCTGCGATTTAATGGCAAGTCATAAGATGCCTGGCTACAAGTGGCAACAGGCAACTTGCAGTAGGCATGTGGCAAGTGGCAAGTTGCCAATTGCAACATATTATAAGCAGACAGCAGACTGCGGACAGCTGGGCGGCGGGTGGTAGCTGCAATTAAACAATGGTCGCTTGGCAACAGAGCTCAGCTGACACATTCACATTGTGGCAACTGCTGCCGTTAGAGCTACTGCTGCTGCTCCTTTCAACGCCCACCACAAATGCCACGGGCCACAAACGTTGCAGCCCCACCACAATATATACATATATATAGATATATATATATATATATATATATATATATATATATATATATATATATATATATATATATATATATATATATATATATAAGCGGACAGGCCAATTCTTGTTGCATGCTGCCCGTTTTTTGACCAGATAAATTTTGATAAAACACAAGAAAATAAAAATGCACAGAAAACTTTTCATTATTATAGCCTGGCGACTTTTTCCGCGTTTGGCGCTCTATGCAAATCTGCTAAGCGCTTTGTGTGTGGCCAGTTCGTGTCTTGAGTCATTCGTTTATTTTTCATTTTATGCAACCGCATAACAGCTTTTGCCGTCAATCATGCGGAGACGCCTAATTGATTAGCTGCTGCAATGAGTGACTCTCAATGTGTGCACTTCCGAAATCTCTATATAAACTCAAAGCGTCAGCTGAAATTCCAAAAGAAACTGAAACTGAAACAGTTTCAAATTGAAAGCGAAACGTAATTGAATTTGAAAAAAAAAACAATTTGAAGAAGGGGAGCAGCTGGGCAATAAAAGCCAAATCATAAAAGAACTTGTTCGCCAGATCTCATTTCAGTCTGTTTGCCTTGTTGTCGTCTCGTTGGATGCTTGTGGCTAATTAAATTGGAAGGTTCTGAAGCGGCACTTGAAAGTCAATGGAGCTGCCGTATGATACAGTGCGCTGAGTGCGCTCATTAAGGCGTGATTATTGCTTAATTGTTCGATGTCTAACAACAGTTCTATTGATTTGGCTAAGGCGGATATCTCATTGAGTTTCACCGACAGAGCGATACGTGGCAGCGTTTAGAATTTCAAAAGACCAATTTAAGCGCCCATTTTGATTAGTCTCAACGTGGCATTTGACACTTCCGCTAAGTTGACAGCCGTGAAAATTGTCAACGCTGTTGTGAAAGGTCCAACAATTGAATGATAAATGATAAATGATAAACGATAAACGATAAACGCTAACTGGAACTGGAGCGCTTGCCAGCTAAGTGCAAAAGAATGTCTAACAGGATTAACATTTTGCCAATTGTCGTGTCTGAAATCACAAATCACAGCGCTGATAAATCAATCAAGATTAATGCCTAATAATTGCCTATCTATTTTTGGGCGCAAACGCAAACGCTAACGCAAACACATTTCATTCATTCATTCATTAAACTCGCAGTGGCACTGACCAGTCGGTTCAAGTAACTCGCCACAATGAAAAGGAATGCCACAAGCACAATCACTATCACAATGCCACACAAAAGTTGTCTTTTTAGTGTATATTTAGAACGTTTCATGGTGTCCAATTGGCCGACCAGGCGATATAATATATGTGTGTGTGACACTGTTTCTACTCAGCTAAACTGAGCCCTTTTGGGCCCATTGTTCTTTGGCTGCTCGCATTGTTATTAACTTTCAGCGATTTGTGTGTCAATGTTAAATGCTCATTCACTGCCCGCAGCACCAGCTGCAGCAGTTACTTCTGCAATTTTAGACATAAAAGGCAAGGCGAGCCGCCTCACTGGTGACTAACACACAACTGCCAACCGGGTAACTGGCAACTGGCAACTGGCAACTGGCAACTGGCCAGTCGCCCATTTGCTGCCTGCGCCTGTTTACACTGTAATTTTAGCACATGTGCGAAGGTGTTTTGCTTGCTCTAATGCTGCCTGCCAACAATTGTTAGATTGAATCGCTTAAATATGATCTAGAAATGTTTAGTTTTAAGCGACAACAACAACAGCAACGACAGGCGACTGTCGCCTAACGCTGCTCGCCCACTCAATTTCATTTGTTGTTGTTTTTGTTGCACATCGCTGCGCTGTCAAGCTGTTTGCATTTATGCTCGAAAAGCTGCCGGATGTTGTTGTTGCCGCTTATTTATTTAATATATATATATATTTATATATATATATGTATATGTGTATATAAATATTTATTTATATTATAATTATGTTATTATTTTAAAAATTGTTTTGCATGCAAAAAAAATTAATTTTTTTTTTTTTTTCAGTTTTCAATTCACGCCTTTCCAATCGCATTCGATTTTATAATCCATAGCTGTGCTTTATGTGCTTTATCTCGATTACAATTAGTTATGCTGATTTTGCCAAATGCAATAAATATGTTTGTGTTGTTAACGTCTGTTGCAGGGCAAGTTCGTGTCCTAAGTCTTTTGTTTTTTTTTTGTGAGGCGTTAGGCGTCTGAAAGAAGGCGGCCTTTTGTGCTGCATTCATTTGATTTATGCCTAGCGCAAGCACATTATATGCATTAGACGAGTTCATTGAAAGCAAAAATATGAGTAAGCGGAAGGTCAAAGCTAAATTGTTAATAATCGCTAATGGTTTTGACCTAATAATAATAATAGTAGCAACAAAGCTTTACGAATCTTTCAAACTGATTTTGTTGTCATGCATAAACGGTTTTGATATCCTTAACGAGTCATGCTAGTATCCAGCTGTTGACTTGACCTTTATGTTTAGGTTTTCCCAAAGACTCATCGCATTAATTCACGCTTAAAATTGCTTTCTAGGTAACGAAATTGGATTCTGAAGCTGAGTCACAATGCGCTGATATTTGACTCCTCTATTGTGGCTTTCTGGTATTCACTGAATTAATCGAGCTATAATCGTTTAAAGTCGTTTAGCTAAACGCTATTGAATAGATTTTATATATTATATTAGATCATAATGAAATCGACGATTTATCATTGCGATAATCTCATAAACAAGGCATTGGGCTGCCGTAAATTCAAAGATAGCGACGTTTGATATGAGTTACATAGATTGTAAAGCGATAAGTGAATTGATTGCAATTCATTTCCATATAGTCTTCATTAGCTGACAATTGCACCCACCTCAGCTTGCCATTTATCAGTTAATTATGACACAGTCCAGCTGTTTATCCAGGCACTTCAAACGTAGCCGCAGCAGCGCATTCCATTGATGTCTTAATAAACCCAATACATTATTATTCAAATGTCATACATAGCTGGCAAGAAGACATTCGTGGCACACATAGATGTCTCTGCCTCTCTATGTGTTTGAAGCAAATGATGTTTTAATTACGCAAATTTATAAATAGATCGCTGAGATAAGTGAGGTAGGGTAAATGCATCATGCGGCAGTTGATTTGCATAAAAATCGCATTGAAGCGAAATGTGAGGCAATTGACACGAACATAACTAAATCATTTCCATTTTCAACTTGCAGATGTTGTGCTGCGGCTATGCGCGGCCAGCTCCAGCCCCAGCCCCAGCTCCAGCACCTGCCCCTGTCCCTGCCCCTGTTGCTTCACCCGGACTAGCGGGCAGGCAGAGTGAGCTCATTGCGGGCAATGAGTTTCTCAAGCTGTTCCTCGATCACAACGAACAGCAACGCAGCCTGCACAGCGATGAGGAGTTCGAGGCACCAGTTGCTGGTCGCCTGAACAGCGCCAGAAGCTTGGAACACAAGACGCGCTACCGCAATGCCAATGCGCAGCATCAAACGGACGCCGAGGGCAAACAGGTCGTTAAGCTGGTGACCACAGGCAGCAAGATTGTCTTTCTTGAGGATGCACCCGCCTCGTCGACCGCAAAACCAAAGTCCAGCGACGAGGTCAAGGTGGTTGCTGTCAGCGTTAGCTCCTCCAGCAAACGTGGCAGCCTCATCAGCCGCACCCAACCGCCCGCCTTCAAGCCCGCTGCTACGCATTCGCACAGAAGCAGTGCGCCAAGTGCAGCTGGCATAGATTTTGTCAATCGTTCGCACAAGAGCGAGCTGTCCATTGAGGAGACTGAGCCACGCCTCGCTGCCGATGTCATGGATGTGGAAAGCGACTCACTGAACAGTGCCTCCAACATACAAAGTGTTTTGGCGGCGCCATTGCTGGCGGCCGCTGCCTCCAGTCGCTCCAGTTCGGTGGCGTTTCGTGGCACCTCTGTCACTGGGCGAAATGCCACGCGCATAAATCAGAGAGCCAACGATCCGGAGTTGGCGTCAGAGGCAAATACTCATGAGTCTGTGGGTGATGACAAATTGCTGCCGTTCCAGACGGTGATCTATCACGATACAAAGCAGGGTCACGGACCCCAGTCAAGATCAATATCATATAGCTCCATATCGCAGAACGTGGATGATCTGCATGTGCCGGGTAGCTGGCATCAGTCGGCCGGCATCTTGGCCGAGGCACAGCGTAACGTGAGCGACAGTCTAAAGCCTATGCCACGTCTCACCTCCGAGCCCTCCAAATTCTATTCTGTGCCGTCGAAAATGTACAGTGTACCATCGAAATTCTACTCGGAGCCAGCTAAAGTCTACTCAGAGCCAGCGAAGATGTATGGCCAACCAGAAAAAGTGTATTCCGAGCCAGCCAAAGTCTATGGACAACCATCAAAATTTTATTCGGAACCAGCGAAAGTTTATTCGCAGCCAGCTAAGGTTTATGGGGAGCCTGCCAAGACCTACTGGCCGCAAACGGTAACAACTGGTACCGGTGCCGGTACTGGGGCTGGTGTCGATGTCGGTGTCGGTCTCAGCACGACCAGCTCGCCCACCACAACAAGATCGTCAACATCAACAACGGGAGCAACGACAACAACAGCAGCAGCAGGCCCAGCAACTGTGCCACCGGGCGCTGTGGCTCCCACCACCTTTGTGCCCTCGCGTCGGCCAGCAATTGTCTCGCGGATTGCATTCGGCGAGGCGCAAACAACGACAACAACTAGCAGATCCATGGAATCCCAGACTGCAACGAGCAGCACGCTGCCCACTAGGCCAAGCACTTGGCAGCACCATTATCACAATGGTCACAATCAGCATCTGCACCACCACCATCACCACCAACAACAACAACATCAACAGCAGCAAACTGCAACGAGTGCGGGCAATTCGCAGCCGCGTCGTGTACTCTTCAATTTGGATAAATTACCTTATGATTTATTGAATGCACCGCAACCGCAACCAGCGCGCCATCTACTGGAGCCAATTTTATCAAAGAGTTCAATTCAAAGCGACTACCAGCAACAGCAGCAGCAGCAGCAGCAGCATCATCGTCCATGTTGGGAGCAACAGCAACGTCAGCATTCATCACTGTCGCTTCAACATTCTAATCAAAATGCCAAAGGATTGCCCAATAGAGGTGAGTCGTTGCCCAAAACAAATTACACTGTGCTGCAGGTTTTGCATTGTGGAGTACCAACTATTTAGTTGGGCGTTTCATTAGCTCGCTGCATGCTGGCATAATTTATGAATCTACAATTAGTCTAACTATCAGATTCGAGCACAGCTTAACCCCAACTACAACTGTGCAGCACAGTGTAATTATGAGAGACCAACGCACGTTTAACTAATCTTGAACTTATAACCATTCTCTCCGTCCTCTCTCACTCTATCTTTCTCCCTCTATCCCATTTGTCTCTCTCATTGTTAGCAGATCTAGTCAAGTGTGTTTCCAAATTTGCACACCAGCATGCATCGCCTGCAGCAGCGTCCGGCATTAGCGCCTATTCATATAGTTCCAGCTCTAGCAGCTCATCATCCTCATCCTCCGCTGCCGCCTCGCCAATTGACGATGAGACCATGTTGCCACACTTTACAACCGAACGCGCCGAGCTCTACACACCGACCCCAGAGCAAAATTACGAAATAGAAGAGTCCGTAAGTGTTATGACAAACGGACGAGCCCATGGACTGCAGGGTGGCAGCAGCAGCGGCAGTGGTAGCGGCAGCGGCAGCGGCGCACTGGTCACAGCCACAACACCAGCCAGTCCAGCGACCACAACACCAGCAACATCCAATGCTGCCGCCACAACACCAACAGCAACGCAACACGGTCGCAATCGCGGCAGAGACCGGGGACGTGGTTCGGTGGTGTACACCGCCAACGCAAATGCCAACGACTTCGATGGCGGTGGGGATGAAGATGCTGAGGGCAGGGGAAACGCAGATGAGTCAGATGAAGATAAAGTCGCCTATGTGGTGGAGGGACGCAACTATCGCAAATATCGCGTCGAAGAGAAAACCGACGACGGCTTCATCGTTGGCGAATATGGCGTCGTGGACCACAACGATGGCAACCTAAGCGGTGTGCGTTATACTGCCGACTCTACCATTGATCGTCGTTTGATACAAAAGGCGTTGTTGACATTTCTGAAGCTCAAGTAGTTGCAGTCACAGCTGTACTCTGGCCAACTTGTACGCTGGCCAAGCTGACCCAACTGCCCCAGCTGCCTCAACTGCCCCAGCTGCCGCCTCAGCTGCCACAGCTGCAGCGGCAATTCATTTCATACACATGTGATCCAAGTCGTATTGTAGTTAGTGTAGCTTAAATTAATATTAACTAGCCTTCATTCATACAATCACAATGACACCAGCTGAAAGTTGTAATCGAATAATCAATTGATTTTGTCAGCTAAAAAGATATATAGTTGGCTTGAGTGAAAGGAATATAGTACTTCAACATTAAAATAATTTAAGAGCTAGTTTCAATTAACGTGTTTGGGACTTCCGTAAGCTTAACTCGATCAACTTGAATATCAGCGAGTCTACATCAAATAATTGAAAGATTTATAATATAAGTTATTGACAGCTTTCATGAACTTTTACACTTGCAACAGCTCCCAGCTTTATTTGCAACACGAATCAAGAGCAAATAATATTCGAGCTTAAAACTTTCATATTCCTTAAAAGTCTTAATAAAGTTTTTGAATTATAATAGTTCTGCCAACACTTGTTCGATCAAGCTTGAGTTCCTGGCTAAATGTCGCTTGCAAAATGCTCTCGTACGATTTCAGCTAGTGTCATTGGGTCTTAAGTATTCATAGTTAGATTGTCAACCCACGGCCACAACTCTCTGTCCTACTTTATCCTACATTCCTCCACAATAAGTGTGTTTGAGTTCTGTGTGTGCGTGTATGTGTGTGTTTGTGTGTGTGTTAACGAATTTTGTAATGTTTAGTTAATGTTTTAATTAATTTATTGTAGTTGTTGGTATTATAATTTAATGTAATCTTATTTAAACTCTACACTTAAATGAACCAATCGCAAAATTTTACCTAGCAACTTGCCATAATTTAACTCATATAACCAACCTGGCCAAGTTCTTATGAATTGGCCCAAAAGCACGTACGCACTTGAATGCATAAACTATCCTAATTAGAGCCTAAGTAACTTACAATGTGAAAAATTACAAAAAAACGTATATTTACATATAAAAATAAAAGTAAATGAAGTAAATCAATAAAGAACACTAAACTGAAATATATAGTCGCTATAATAAATGAGTGCCCCACAGGGGGTTGGTGCAACACAAAGAGGCAAACAGGTCCACGAAATGTAAATAGCCATTAAAAATTGATTAAAAACATGCAGCCAGCGGCGATCGGTAACCGACACTCGCGACATTATCATTAAACTTTAATTGATATGAACAAGTGACAAAGGGATGATGCTTCATTCCAACAACAACTGCAACAATGGGGACAACGAAATGCGGAAACAGCTAAGGATAAAAGAGCTGCGCATCAGGGCTCTGACTTTTATAGATGCATTTGGTCAATTAAGAGCCAGTGCCGGTGTGCGAGTGTCAGAGTCAGAGCTCGTTAACAGATCTGTTACAGTACAAAAAGCGTAGCATGCGAGCGGATAATGCTGATCATGATGAAGCTGGTCGCTGGCCGTTGGCCGTTGGCAGGCAACGAGCCCCATTAATGCAGAACAGGACCTAAAACCAGCATCTGGGTCTGTGAGCTGTAAATGCCAGCTGAAGGTCGCTGAACGGCCTTGCTTGCGGTCGGTCGGACATGTTTGGCGTCTGCGTGTCGTCATTTGGTTTTTATTGCCTCCGAGGGATTGGGAATTGCAAACGGCGAATGGTTGGCCTAAAATAAAAATATTCCACTGATTGCATGCGCCAAGCCGAAGCTATTTATAAATATAGAGCCAGAAGAAGACAAACGGGCTAGAGCGGAGATTGTAGAGCTTTGGTATGTCATCTTATCGCTGGCTAGCAATCAGGAGGGCACTCCATCCGATGCCCGATGCCCGATGCCCGATGCCCCAGCATCCTAGACGCAATCTGTGTGAAATACTATGCAAGCTGTGCCCATAAACTTGGCGAAAAGAGAATGTGCCGCACAGATTTTGTTTTTAATGCGAAATGCCTGAGACAGGGGCAGACAGAGCGGAGTAAATGTTAAGATGATGCTGTGCCGTGCCCTCTGCGGTCAGCTGCCTGATGGACAGCTAAAGGAACGGGTTACAGTCTCCCATATACCGTTGCAACCATAATCTGAACTGTATGCAACTGTGGCAATTACTGCCCACCTGTCCTGCCCCGCATCGCGCTCCTCGCTGCAGCTACTCCTGGCAGGCATGCAGAGTAAACAGTTCTGCTGCGAAAATAATTTACAATGCAACAGAACAGTGCCTGCAAAGTGTCTGTGCCATGATGAACGTTAAGCGAGCACGTTTGCTTCGGGGGTCTTGCTGGGGATATCTGTGTAGAATCTGTGTTTGGGGGCGTGCGACAGTGCGTGTCGGCCATAAATCTGAAAGCTACACGTTTTTACCTGACTCTGCCAGCTCTGACAGGTTGAACGACGCTGGCAGCACGCCCGCACGTCCTTTTTAGTTGCTTTTTAATGTGGTGGGCGTGGCGCGTGGATTGCCATTCTGACAGCTCTGTAGCCGGTGCTTGGCTTCATTAAATTGACTCCAGGCTTAGCGTCACCTGCATTCAGCAGTTGCCTTGAGCTTCAGTTGCTGCATTTGTAATTTTTGCTTATCCCGTTCCGGAACAAGTGTCCTGTTCGATATTCAGTTAATTGCAACTGCAACTCAAACTTAGCAGCTTTGTTGCGCCCCTTTGTTCTGTGCTACATTCATTTTTCATAATTTACGAGCACTTTTATTCAATATTCCAGTCATTGCCATGATCGATCGGGCTTTGCAAATTTACGACATGACATTATAATTGGCCGATTTGTCATTATAATTAGTGAACACGCTCTGCCCGCATTCTACCTGGCTAGCTTGCCTAGGCAACTGACTTATGTATGTAGGAGCTCTAAAGGGATTCATTAATTTATGCATAAGATAAACGACTATTTTTAGAAAGGACTTGCTGTGGCTCTCAAGAATGTTATAATTTGCTTTTGCTTCGTTTAGGCAGAAAATCATATTTTATGGTTATAAAACAGTCTATTAGGCGCCTTAAACTGGTTTCAGAAAATGCTCTAGTAGTTTTAAATATGCGCATAAAATATAATCAAACTGCTTCTAAAGCATATTTATCATGCACTCTTTACTTTCAGTTATATAAAGACAATTCATTGCTATGACATGTAACATTAATATGCTCCTGGCTCGATTGAGTGGCGCCATCTATGGGCAGTTGGCTGCATTTCAAATTCTTAATGTTGGCAGCTCGAAAGTATGCAATAAATTTTTATGCGTTTTCGTTTAATCAGTGAATGTAAAACCAACAGTTTGATTACCGCTGGCATTTAAACTATTTTTTAAATCTATATTAAATTGTAAGCAAAGTATTTCATATGCCCTAAAATTATATTGCTTATTTCAAAATAAAAATATTTAATAATTAAGTTTTGTATTGTTAAGTCAATTAATATAAACATTAATAAAAATTCATGAGAGCTGTCAGACTAAATGGAACAAGTAAACTCAGTAAAATTTACAATCGCATTAAATACTCTGACAGCCTTCTTCACTTTTCAAAGAAAACTGCATTCATAGAGGCATTATATCTTACCGGAAATGCGAACTAAAATTACCAAAAGTCATGAATCAGGCAAAAAGTTAATTCAAGAAGAAAATTATAAATACCTCAAGCGGTAACACGGGACACATGTGCAAACAAACAAAAAGAATGCAAATCATTGCAGGTCCTCAGAGCTGGAGAGTGCAACTGCAGGCGATTTCTGTATATGGAGCAGAACTAATTGTGCGCACAGCAATTAGCAGGAAATTTATTTAAGACTCAACACTTTACTAATCTGCAAGTGTCAACGACGAAGACAACGACATCGGGCAACCACACAATCATTATGATGATGGTAAGGGAGTTGACGTAGGCAGATCGTCAGACTGTCTGACTGGCTGGCTGACATTCAGGGTTGAAGTGTGCGTTCCAAGTAAAAAAACGTAGCACCAGCATAGCAGAGAGCATACGGCTGGAAGCAGAATTCGCTTGAACTGCAAGGGGTTGACTCAGACAGGGGATAGGGGCAAGGAGACAGGAGCAGCAACAGGGACCCGGTTGCCGGTTGCTGGTCGGTGCGATGACAACAGGTCCTTCTCTGTCTTTCAGCAGGCATTGGCTCAACAATATGTACTTCTTTGGCTAACCTTTTGTGAGCTACCTTTTCGCATAATGAAATATAAGTACTATAAGACGTTTGATATCAAAGGACATTCGATCGGGCATGCAACATGCGCTCATTGCGCTGCGCCTTCCCCATTGTCTGCTCGCTGTTCGTTGTTGTTGTCATTTTGTTAAGCGGTTTTTTCGTACTAATGCCAAAGATTACATGTTGATCTCGCATATCTTTCATCTTGACGGTAGATGGAGCTGGGTCGTGCGTGCTTCCCACGTCGCCGACATCCGATACGAGCTGAAGACCGAATTTGAAATCAAAATGCCGTCAGTCAGTTGCGCGGCGAAAGTCATGACAATGCATTAATTAGAATCGTTCTAAAAAAAACGAACAAATAAAATATTAATTCATAGAGCCTTCCATATTGGGATTGATAAACAGATCTCAGCTGAAATCTAGATAATGCTGTTGACAAGTTTACCATCGCTTCTTTGGTAGTCAATTGTGCCCACGCATGATTAAAAAACGTAGATAACGCATGCCCAAGAACCGATCCATTCATCAGGCAGTTAGCGCTCTTGACGAGGGTTCATTTCATAATTGAAACAAAAAACATATTGCGCATGCACACTCCAATTTGAGATGCATACCAGATTGATCGCAGCTCCATTCACTTGTTCGATCCATAGAAATTGAAATGCCTAGCGAAAACCCTTTTTTGCCAGCCTGTAAGACTCTATCCTTTCACTACATAACTATGCTGAAAAGAACATTTCGTGGAAGTTAATTCTAATATTTTCGCTATTTATTCCCAACTTCAACTTATTCTGTGCGTCTTTTTGTTAGACATACTAGAATATCTCCCGCATGATTGCTCCGATCGATTGAATCACTTGTCTAGCGCCCCCATTTGTTGTCTGTTTATTATTTTCTGCTCCCTGCCTTTTGGGGGCTATTCGAGTGTGGAATCAATTGTTATATTAAGTTGGCAGTTAGCGCATCAGGTGCCGTCGCATTATTGTGCGGGATAATATCTCTTGAATTGCTTTCGTTTTGTATTCAATTTCAATCAGCCATGTATCCCTGAGTGGAAGAAGCTCACAGTGGCAGTGGCATTGGCTCTCCCACGGCCAAATTAATTGTTTTCATGATGAGTAATATAAGATATGTAAGGGTAAGGTTAAGGTTAATGATCTCTTTCATTGAAAGATCATTGAACTCTATTTTTGGGGTGAAATGTTTATAAGTAAATCTATACATATATAGTATTTAACAGCTAATAAATAAGTAGCCTAAATGATCGGAATCATTGTTTTATAGAAGCAAAATTAATTATCACTTGCGCATATTTTACATAAATTGGAGTTTACAAAAAAAATTGATTTGAGTGTGATGTGCCTAGAGGACTTTCAAGGTCTTAAAATATGACAGAAATCAGCCAAATTGAGATGCAACTTTACTTATTGCAAATACAAATAAAGCTGATTGATGATTTTGAAAAATTATTATTAATGAGACAGAAATAAAAGTCTCTCTCTATGGTAGTGCAAGAGTACAAGATACTGATCAAAGTTGTTGCATATATATTCGTTCCAATATTTACTTTTATCTATATTATTTATAACTTAGGCTGATTCTACATTAATTTTGCCCATATTAATTTATAACTTAGGCTGATTCTACATTAATTTTGCTCATATTAAAAAAGTAGGAGCTACAACTATTTAAATTTTATCTCTACAATAATAATATGTTGACTTTTAAGTTAATACTCAAACTAGTTTTTTTTAACTATATGATTTATTTTATCATTTTTTCTCTATATAAATACTCCATTAAAATTTCATTAAGATTTTTAATATTGCTAAAATATCAAAAGTAACAATAGTTTGGCTTGAGAAAATATTTCCAAGTTCATATAAAAAATTTATACTCATTTTCATAATCAATTCTATTTCTATAAGACCTTGCCCTCTGGATTGGCTCGTTTAACAGATAAAATGAGGCACAAAGACTAAGAAAGTGAAAATACATATATAAGAGGTTGCCTTTAAGCATTAGAATCAAGTCAGTTAGGAGCATATTAGAAATAAATTCAAATAATACATTTTACAAGGTGAGTCCTGTAAGACAATTATATGTGATTAACTGCTTGTTTTGCAGTTTTTAAGTTATTTTATTCAATAGCTATTAACATCAAGCTGTAAGAATTTTTTAAATTAAATCCCTTTGCTTAATAAAGTTTAGTGTGTTTTGCAGCACATCAGGTTACCTGTTAGACTCGTTATATCAGTCGAGTTTGCCGACTTCCTGCTAGACTAATGAGGCTTTGCAATGTTAATCAAATCAAAGGAAGTTACCGCTGCTAATGCAACTATCTGACGATCTAAGGGTCTGGCAAAAAGCAAACAAACTAGTTTTTGCGACAATTTTAGCTGGAAAGCTGGTGGGAGTAATAGTAGATTCCTTATCGTCGCCGGCAAGTGAAAACACAAACACATTTTGCTAAGAATATTTGCAGGAAATGTGTAAAATTTCGTTAATCATTAGACGAAATCGTAAACGTCCTCGGAATGAGGTGCAGGCGTGAGAAATGCAACGCAATGACAGCATCTATCGCTGGCTACAAATCAAATAATCTGCGCATGACATAATCTTCTTGGCTTAGCACATGCAAACGACTAAGCCAAGAAACAAAAAGGCAACCAGAAACGGGCAGCAGCAACAGGACATCCTACTTACGTCTACAGCCAAAACAACAGAAAATTCAATTCTAAAAAAGGCAAACAAAAAGTCCTTAAGTTATGTTGTGCGTCATTTTGGCTGGCAAATGGAATGAAAACAAAAGGCAGCAGAGAGCACTGCGAAGACCAGAAGAACGCGAAACTGAGCTGAACTAAACTGAGAGGACGCAGCACAAAAGGACGTGGCACTTATGCAAGCCTTCACGTTTTTTATGGAAACAGGACACAACAATCAACAATCAACTGAAATGGAAGCAGCGACTTCATCACTTGTTTCCTCTGCGCGCGCTACTCCTGCTCCAGCTTCTGCTCCTGTTGCATAAATTGCGAGCATTCAAATGCCTGAAAGAGGACACGCTCAGATCAGGTTAACAGCAGCACGGCAACCAATCCCATAGGGCTCCGAGAGATGATGAGTACGATGCACTCATATGATCTTGGAGGTGTGTCCCATTGTTTGGTCGCGCTTCCGTGGCAGCTATATGAAACTTATCTCAGCGGATGCCTTTGCTTCGCTCTCTTTATAAACGCACACAGAAATATATATATATATTTTTTTTGCACGTGCAGCTCTGGGAACCGAGTCCTGATAGTGCTCCTATTCCTGTCCGTGTCTGTTTGTCAAACCCGACAAAAGTTGCTCAACTTTCTGCCGTCATTTGATGTGGCTCCTACTTTACGCAATTCCGAGCAGACATTTGAGCACTTTAATTTCATGTTTTTATGAATTGTTCAAATGATTTCTCAAGATCAGATTGCTTATCTGTCAGCTACCTTGTCCCTTATGCCCTACTCTGTCTCTGCCTCTGCCCTGATTCAATTTATGCACTGTGTAATTATTGCGCTTTTCTGTAGTTGTTGTACCTTTAAGATTTTTTTCGGGACTATAATAGTTTACTTCCTGGGTTCCATCCGTAAGAAGCACTTGGTTGCTTAGCCATTTCGATGTGATTTCTGAGTCGCTTCCTGTTGATGTGGCCTTTGCCTCGTTTCTCGTTCATTCAATCCTTTTGTTTGGCTTTTGGAGACTTGTCTATTTGTACTTTCGGGTTGACATGCTTTTTGCTTTTATGAACTTTGCTTTGACTGAACTGAGCTGCATTGATTTCTCGTTTGAGCGGAAGTCGCCCGAAACGTATATTCATTTCCGCAAATTTCATGCATTTTTAAAAAGTAAATTTACATAATATTGGCGCCAAAAATATATGAATTTATTGGCATTAAATGTTTGATTTGCGCGCCAAAAACTAAAGGGAATCTCATGACAAATAATAGCAAGACCGATTAGGGGAAGTGAATTTAAATCACATATATATCTATGAATACCCACAAAACATAAGCTGAAAGGCTGTCCTATCCACAGAGCTTAGTAATGTTTAGCAAAGTAAGCAAGTGGGTTTTTGTTTTCTTTTGTGTTTTCTCTTCTTTCTTAACTGATGAACTATTTCTGAAGGCTTACATAACGCCTTAGCGAGCAAAAATCTGAAAAGCACATGTTTCTTATCGAAAACATGATCTACATAAGGTGGAAAACGTAAATACACGAAAATGCGTTCGGCACCGTCATAAACCAAATACAAAGCGCTCAGCTAATGACATTTCGGGACTTTCCCATCAAAAGTCTGGCGCGATTCATAATGATGGGCGAGGGTAAGGGAACAGCCGGCAGAGGTTGTCGCTGCTCAATGAACGTTTGCCAACTTTTCGGCCATAAGCAGTAAAAGACGAAATTTTCCGCTCCAAACCAAAGTAAATGAAGAAAATTTCCCAAATGCTTTAACCCTTTTTAGTTCGGCCGAACTGTCATTAGGTTTGTGGCGTCGTCAGACGCCTGACAACAATGTCAAACAGTCGTGGTATGTTTATGAGTCTTAACCCTTTCGGCTACTATCAACGACGATTCATAAAAATGCAGCGAAAGTGCCAATGAGGTCCATAAAAATTTGTAGCCCGACGCAAATTACTACCTAACAGCTATTCTTGGCATTCTTCGAAGACAAAAAGGTGCTAACTACAGTTTTTGTGCATCATCATTAGCCTTAGCTCTGGCCAGGCGACAACGGGCCGGCTACTGTGCCCGCTTGTGCCCCTACCTAGCACCCGCTCAACCCTTTCGCTTTCGCAAGGCGCAAGTCGTCGGCCCAACCTGCAGTCTTTTAGGAATTTTGCTAAAAAGTCATATGTTGCATGCTTTTCGCCGGAATATCATTATTGATTATGCTTCTTTTTCTTCTCTTTTTATTTTCCAAGTTGACCTTCAATTGTAAGTGGCCATATGTGTCTTAGTCCTACCTGAGTGTCTACCTGTACTTTGGCAGTCTGTGCTCGACTGCTGTTTAAGGACTTGTGGTGGATTTAGCGCTAATCCGCGGGGATTAGTGGAATTAGCAGTTCGCCAGCGTTACAATATTTCATTAAGTAATGGAGCGCTACTTAACTTGAATGAAAGTCGCGCTCGGAGTTTTCCTGCGAATTTCCCTTGGGTGAATTCAATTGAAATTGGAGCTAAGGAATATTTATTCTACTGAATTATGTGGGAAAGTTTGATAACGATGTCAGTTATATTAGAGGCAGCATCAATTGAAGCGGAGATCATGCATATTCATGAGTTCCCACGATAGACCCCTAGTTAGTCAGCACAGTCACATCACATCATTCAAATTGACCGATGGTCAGAGAACAGTATACTAAAAATTAATATGTCATCGTCATCTGGTTTACTAGAGCATCATAATCAACAGCATTCAGCATTGTACCCACCGCGAGCTAATGATCTGCATCGTTGTATAGGAATAACATCACACGCAAGCGAATTCCCATGCTGCACACCTGAGAAACCCGAGTGACTGACAGCTCGGTGGTGGGTGGGTGTCCACGACACATGCTCATCGCACCCAATCTAAGCAACATCAACAACTACCCTCAGCAGCAGCATCAGTCCACTCGAGGGGTTGCTATTCTAATTAGACCCTTTTATTATTGCTTGGTGTTGCTGTTGTTGCTATCATCGCAAGCGTTTTATTGATCAAGTTACGCATCCGTAATATGAATCGAAATATATAATTGCTCTTTTTAAATGGCTTGTCATCTATCAATGCGTAGGCATTTGCATTTGCATTTGCTTTTGCGGACTCGAGTTCCCACAGCGGCAACAGCAGCGAGGGATTGACAACCCCTCGGCTAAGGATAGGCTAGGCGTTCGTGTTTTAATCGCACCAGACTTACGGGATCTTGCTTAACATTATAAAGTAGACTATTTTTCGCCTGAATTCTCTAATGCTAGCATTTGCCTTGGGCGTTGATCCCTTTGTTGAGTTTTGCCTCTGTGAAAAGCTTGCTTTAAATTATTTGCCCTTGGCTGATCTTGATCTTCGTCTTCGTTTGCGTCTTCACCGTCGTCTTGGTCCTAGCCGTTGTCTTTGGCTTTAATCTGCTTAAGCGGCACGCGATTAGGCCAATGCCTCTGAGGAAACCTTGCTGGCTGTTGGTTAGGTTACGCGTGGGCCGATTAAAATGATCCCACTTGAATTTAATTTGAGCCGCCTCAGCAAAAGGCATGCTTTAAGCAGGCTTAGTTAAGGCTAAGCGAGAGAGAGAAAGGGAGAGAGTGGGTGGTTGAGCTGGGCATGAGTGGTTAAAGCTGCAGCTTTAAGTGGATGCCACAAAGTGTTTGATATTTGCCCAATCAATAGCCGAGTCTGCTTATAGCACAATTACATCATAAAAGTTCAGTTGGCTCAATAGATGAATGAAACAATTACACCAAAAGCACCCCGCATAGAACAACCCTTGCGCCGTGGTTCGGGTGGTGCAGCAGAGACAAAACGACATGTACCCACAGGTACTTCACACAAATCACAAAGCGGCAACAATGGCCAGCGCCATAAACGGCCAGCCATGAGTGCTGCTGATGAGGATGTGCCTGCTCATAATAACAACTGTCACACTAGCAGAGAGAGAGAGAGCGTTAAAGACAGAGAGTGAAGGAGAAAGAGAGTGAGATAATAGAGAGAGCGTGCGCAGGTAGACGCTGAGAGCGAACATCAACGGAAAAAGACCATAAAATCTCAGAGGCGAAAAGTTGAGAATGAGCATGAGCGACGGCTGCTCAATGAATTTTTCGCAATGGCAGCCGCTGCTTCAGGATCATAAATCGCTGCCAGGCAGCCACTCCGTTAGAAGCAATGCGTGCGAGCGAGCACACAATAGCTGGCCAACCCTGTCTGGCCCGGCAGCGCAACGACCAATAAACGCACGCGGCTGCTACCTAGGGGTGATCGACTGTTCGTTGAATGGCACGGCGGCAGGATTTGTGAGAGCAGGAGTATTAAAACAGGAGCTGGGTGGTGAGCAGACAACACAATCATCCGTGATCTCAACGAGTCCACTTCGCTCGTCCACGTCGTCGTCGTGTAGTGCGCCAGAACTGAAGTAAGACTCAATATTCAAACTGAAAACTCAGAAAAGCCAAATCTACAAACAGAAATTTGAAAGCAATTTGAAAATTGCGCCAGTGAAAAGTGTGTGTAAATTTATTTTGCTGAAATTGTGCCTAATAAATCGCCAAAATTACGCCCCACATCGGTATGCAATCGTCGGAGGGTTCGCCAGATATGATGGATCAGAAATACAACAGCGTCCGGCTGTCGCCAGCTGCATCCAGTAAGTATTGCCTCTGGTCAACATAGTCGAGGAACAAACTCCATCCCAACTCCAGCCGTGAGCAGCAAACTAACGCAATCCTTATTTTTTTGCTTCCTTCAGGTCGCATTCTGTACCATGTGCCATGCAAGGTCTGCCGGGATCACAGCTCTGGCAAGCATTACGGCATCTATGCTTGCGATGGCTGCGCGGGATTCTTCAAGCGCAGCATCCGACGCTCACGCCAGTACGTGTGTAAGTCACAGAAGCAGGGATTCTGCGTCGTGGACAAGACACATCGTAATCAGTGCCGTGCCTGCCGCCTGCGCAAGTGCTTTGAGGTGGGCATGAACAAAGATGCAGTGCAGCATGAGCGCGGGCCACGTAACTCAACGCTGCGCCGTCACATGGCCATGTACAAGGATGCTATGATGGGCGCCTCAGATCTGCCGCAGATACCACCAGAGATACTCATGAATACAGCTGCATTGACTGGCTTCCCCGGCTTGCCCATGCCCATTCCGGGCGTGCAACGTGGCCACCATCATGCAGCACTGAGTGCCGCTTTCCAGCCGCCACCGCCCGCTGCCGTACTTGACCTTTCCGTGCCGCGTGTGCCCCATCATCCTGTGCACCAGGGTCATCATGGCTTCTTCTCACCCACCGCAGCCTACATGAATGCGCTGGCCACTCGGGCACTGCCACCGACACCGCCGCTAATGGCAGCGGAGCATATTAAGGAAACTGCTGCGGAACATCTCTTCAAGAATGTGAACTGGATTAAAAGTGTACGTGCCTTTACCGAGCTGCCCATGCCTGACCAGCTACTGTTGCTGGAAGAGTCCTGGAAGGAGTTCTTCATTTTGGCCATGGCCCAGTATCTCATGCCCATGAACTTTGCCCAGCTGCTGTTCGTCTATGAGTCGGAGAACTCCAATCGCGATATTGTGACCGTTGTTGCCCGCGAGGTGCACGCTTTCCAGGATGTGCTGAACCAGCTGTGTCATCTTAATGTTGACAGCACGGAGTACGAGTGCCTGCGCGCCATCTCGCTGTTCCGCAAGTCGCCGCCAGCTGCTAGCTCGACAGAGGACCTGGCCAACAGCTCTATTCTCACTGGCAGCGGCAGCCCGAACTCCAGTGCCTCAGCTGAGTCTCGTGGTCTGCTGGAGTCCAGCAAGGTGGCGTCCATGCACAATGAAGCCCGTAACGCGCTCCATAACTACATTTCGCGCACGCATCCCAATCAGCCGCTGCGCTTCCAGACGCTGCTCGGCGTCGTCTCGCTGATGCACAAGGTGTCCAGCTTTACTATCGAGGAATTGTTCTTCCGCAAGACCATCGGCGATATTACCATTGTGCGGCTTATTTCGGACATGTACAGCCAACGTAAGATCTAAGGCCCAGTCTAAGTTGAATTGCATCGAAATCGGAAGGACTTGTATTGCCGTCGGCAAGACCGCGTCCGCGCACTTGAAGTGCCTTCGTAGTGCTGGAAACTGTGATATCTGAAAGTTTGATTGGAGTTGAGGAGTTGGGAAGTTGGGGTTACACTGGCTGCGACAGTGACAGTGACCATTGGACAATATTCAACAGTGAACTGCTGCAGAAAGCTTACAAATCTCTCGGATCTGAGCCTTAAAATGTATTCGTTATACGTAAATCTATTTCACAACGTGATTCAAACTTTATTCAAGAAAGTTGAAACTTTTTTTAAGTTTTTTACTATTTAAGTACATATCATATATGTTTAATAAAATTAGCATAGAAAAAATAATATAAAATATATAAAAATATATAAATAGCTAAAGCTACCTTGAAAACAAATGCAATCAAATGAATTATTTAATGGGCGAAGAGTTTTATATAGAATATATTCAACAATATCTGTGATATATAAAAATATATTGGATTATGATTATATATTCTGGAGAAATAGTTTGATTATATGAGTTATTGGCATTACCAAAATTCTTTATTAAAAAACGATTTCAGTTCAGCTTTATTGCAAAAGTCTGCGAATTCTTTACCTTTTGATTAGGAAACATTTTAAAAGTATTTAGTCTCAAGATCTATTAATCCACAATTTTTTTAAATTAATTTGATTTATAATTGTTTTTTAAAGACTGGATTTTTTTTATTTTTTTTTTTTTTTTTAATCTTAAACTTATCAAAATGATATTTATTTATAAATTATATTTTAAGCTGGCATTCGAGATCGAGATCATAAACATATGAGATAAACGTATGATCTTAAACTAAAAACTATTTAACCTTTCAGACGACTTCTTTGGGAGCTCACTCAAAGTCGGAAGACCAACCGCAGTGCCCGTCCAGGTAATCTGAATTGCATTATGCAAATCCTTGAACAAAAGATCTGATGCATTTGGCATTGAAATCAAACAAATTAGCATAGTTTTTCCACATCAGCAGTCCAAAGTCGGGATTAATTTGGGAATGGCAGTTGGCCTTAAAATGGCCGCTCCAAGTCGCTGTCCCCTCGAACGGCGTCGTCTCTGCCCTTGGCCTAAATGCCTCGATGCGTACAAAACAGAATTCAAAAAGTTAAAAAGCAAAAATTCACTTTTGATGACTTTGTCGAGCGGCGTTGGGTCGCTGCTGCGTCCATGGCAGACAATAACAATTGAATCCTTTGACAATAGCACATAGAACCGGGCATGCCATAATGTAGTATCCCTTCGGCTGAAGGCTGAACAAACAAGGAGCGAACGGAACAGTTGCCAATCGTTTTGGCTGGCTGCTGCAAAATTGTTGAAATTGCGTTGGCCAAAGTAAATAGAAATGTTGAATGCATCCATACAAATATGCCTTATATATATATATATATATATATATATATATATAATGTGTGTGTGTGTGATGTCTATGCCACTGACACACATTCATTTTGAGGAGCATAGTGCAAAAACCTACCCTAACCCGTAGCACCCATGGCTCAATGCTTGCGGGGATTTGGAATTAAATATGCTTCGTTGCTGCTGCCATTTCGACTTTGCCAAGGTCCATGCTCGACTCTGCTTGGATGCTGCAGATGTTGTTGTTGTTATTGCTGCTGCTGTTGAATCCGGCACAAATTTTGTTGTCTCTGAGGGCACAAAGCGTTTCGACTGCTGCCGCTGGGTTGTTGAGCCCTTTTAAGTCCTAATGGCCCTTTATTATCTGCCTTTAGACTTTTAATAGACTCAGAGGCGACGACGATGCTGTGTGTGTGTGCATATGTCTCTATGCAATTGTGGTTGTTGTTGTTACAGTCGTAGTCCTAGTCCTAGCTGTGCGCCTGTGTTGGTTTAATCCTCATCATTCTGTCATCAGTAACGTTTTTCTGCACATTGTTGGCTTTGCATTGTTTAGGTCTTAATTTGTAGTTTTCCCTTTTTTTGCATTGGCCATAAAAAGAGAGAATATTTTCACTTATTGATTTGCTTTGGCAGAATGTGGAGCAAGCCCTTATTGAGTCATTGGCTCTAATTGAAATCCTTGGTAAAGCCAGCGACTAGCCAGGGACTAACTTGTACCACAAGCTTTGGATCAATTCAAACTCCTTGAACTGGTTTAAATCAGCTCAAGACCGAACTTTAACTCCCACCCAGCGTTGGGTGGGTGTGTGGGCTAAGCCGGAGCCAGCTCAGTTCAATCGCTGCTACAACTCTTCAGCTCAAGTGGCTCTGTGCCTGGACTTCTTCGGAATCTGGCCCGAAGCTGGTGGATTTTCGGTAACACTTTTAATTCATAGATTTTCGTTGATTAAGTAATCCATGTCCTCAATGAAGGGCGACGCGCATGATTAACGCAATTCGCGTAAGCGAATGCTGCAGATCCGCAGTCCTGCTTACCGGGGCAGGTGTGGAAAGACACGTATTCCTGCGGCTGTGGCAGGTTTTGGGCTAGCTTAGCCCGACGACAGGTCTCGGAGTGAGCCGAACTCCGATTCCCATTCCGAGTTCGAGTCCGAACTCGATGTCTGTGTGTGGATCATTGCGTTGGCTAGGCGGTTATCCACGCGCAATTACCTAGCGAAACAAAAATATGAGTATGCAAATAGATTTTAATGGGCTGGATTACCCTTTTGCTAAACGCTCAAATCCTGGCCGGGCGGTCGACAAGGCCGCATCACAGCCCATTGTTTTCAAATATAATGAGAATGTCTCTAAGCCAAAATATTAAACATCCGTGCGATCCGTGCTAGCAAGCCGCAAGACGCAAGACGCAAGCTGCAAATCCGGCTTCCGTTTGCCTCATTGTTGTACCTGAAGTCAGTCCCAGGACGAGTTGGTTCGAGTTGCTCTGTCAGCCGAACGGCAGCCAGTAAAAGTCAAAGCGGTACCAGGGCGGCGTTGTTTTTGTAAATTGAGTAGCTCGATTTATCGCCAGATCAATTTTCTATATCTGCCGCACAGATAAGTGAGTGAGCGGGAGGGAGATAATGTACATATCTATGTGCGCTTCTCTAATTCTAATTGTTGTATGGCTTATGGACTAGAGACTAAGCCTAGGCCCTGCCCCGCAGCCTGTGCTACAGCTTAACTTACTTTAGTGGGCAAATGTCTGGTTTTCTGTGGAAAATTCGATTTGCATTTTAGCAAAGGTTCCAAGGCAAGGGCATTGTTGTTAGCGCTTAGCTAGTTAATTTGACGTTTGGATGTCTCTAATGATGTTTATTAGCAGAACTAGTGCAATCAAAGCAGCTGCTCCGTAGGAGAATCAGCAGCAGATCACAAGATCAGATTCCCAGAGTTGAGCTGACAATTAAATTCAGTGAAGCGTCTGCTAATCAAAAGTACTTGGCACATTGGCACATCCTAGCATCTTTTATGCTCTTAAGTACTTGATGCCCGAGTCTAAGTCTACGTAAGTCTTTAGTTTTTTATTGTTACAGTCTGCGTAGGGCACAATAGGCCCCGAGGGCAGCTGATGAGTGGACCTCCTGGAGGTGAGAAAAATATTGAGGGCAAATTGCGACGCTCCCAACCGAACAAAGGCTACCGTGCTTCGACTGATACTTGAGAGCTCAAGAGCAACTTGCGTTTAACCTCAAGAAAGTTGCAATTGCCCGCATTTCGGTGATCCAGTGTGAGCGTTTCGCTTGAATTTCGCTTGGGATATTGACAGGCAAACAAGTGTTATGCGATCAGCGGCGACAGTTTTATATGGGCACGTCGAGGATTATTACTTTTTGATGCTCAATCAAAAGCTGAGACTTGCTGGACCACCAGGACGACAAAGCGTTGTGTGTGTTCCAAGCCACTCCACCCCGCTCTCAGGCATAGGGGCTTAGTATGGGAAACTTATGCGCTGTCAAGATTGCCACACAACTGCTTGCATTTGCCGCATGCAACCGATTGTAGGAAGTTCTGTTCGCAGGAAGCTGTTCCTCTGCGGCTGCCTCGGGCCAACTGATGACGTCGCAGCCTAATTGAATTTGTTGCCTTTTCATTTGATGTTGTCTTTAAATTTGCTTTTTTGTTAGCATAACAAAGCCGACGACCGCTCACTGCCCCGAGGCACCCATCGAGTGCGCAGATAGTTCATTAGGGTAACTCACAATCTGTTTGAAAAATAAAGAAGACATCATCCAATCCTATGGCGTCGCAGCTGCCTAGAAGTGCTCATTATATGGCAAGCTATTCACTTATGTTACGATAAACTATTAAGTAGTCGGAATATTTCATTTAATTAAGCTGTTACATGAGTTCCCCAGCTACAGCTACAGTGCAGCCCCAACCCATACATAAACCTATTTGAGCACCCCTTGATGGTCGGGAAAAGTTTGAAACTTCTCAACTTCCGGTCAATAAAGCAGGTGGTCATCAGGTGCACGGCATGGCGCATCCGTGAATAAAGCTATTATCGTATCACGCAAGTACTGTAAAAGTCCTGGGAATACGGCCCAAGTTGACCCGCAACGCTAAAAAGTGAAAAGCAGTCGCGTCATCATTGCAACTCGAAGCCCAGCAGTGGCGACGGTGTCGGCGGCGGCTGTGGCTTGCACCACCTTTGACCAGGAGCGTCATCAGCAACATCAATAGGGCCATATGTCAAAATAACGAGCCCTAAGCCCGAGCCACCCCAGAGACGTAACGGTAATTTGGGCAACCCTGTGCTGCTGCTGCTGCATTCCAAAACAGAGGCGACCGAGCACCAAGTGCATTGCAAATATTGAAAGGGGACAAAGGGGGGTTCGTAACGGACCTTCGGGCACTTGAGAATGTAACAAATCGACTTTGACAAAGCTTCGAACTCAGCAACAGCAACAGCCGCAGCACACAGGCGTATGGGAAAGCTGTCGTTCGTGTTATTTGGGCGAGGTTGCCACTTCAGCCACCCAAGTGGCCACTTTTACACTATACAGCAGCAACTCGAGACCAACTCACACCGAAAAGTGTATTAGTTATGTGTTTGCGCTCCCAGGATATGGAGCGAACGGCCAAAGAGAGAGACAGAGGGAGAGAGAGAGAGTTGGTTAAAACAAAAGGGGTGGTTAGTTAAAGGTATGTGGCGGATATTGGCAAACCAATTTTGGAGAGCCTTTGTTTCGCTGAACGTCGCGAATAAGCCACAAAGGATCAACAATGCTCGAGAATTATTTTGTAGAGCCAGCAAGCCGAGCCACTTGGTGGGCTGCTGTATGGAACATTAATTCTTTCCACAGAGGCAACTTTGTTTCCAACTCTCGAGTGGCTATTGGCAATGCAACTGGCGACAACGATCGCTCGAGCCGAGCCAAAGCGCGCCACGGCTCACCTTAGAGCCAAATAACGACAGCTGTCAGGCCGCGGCAACAACAAAATCAACTTCAATTTTATGATTATGTATTACTACTACTACACACACAGACACACATGCGAACTCTATTTCAATTGAATTTTTTTATCGAAGCCATTTTGTCTAATAAAAAGGATTTGCTGCATAATCCGCAAATGGGACGCGCAAAACTATCAGGGAGTCTGCGGCTGCGGCGAGCTGGTGACAAACTAAACACTAAAATATCCTCTCGAAAGGCGGGGCGCCTGATTTCTGACATCACAATTGACAAGAGCCGAAACAACAGCTGGTTAACTGACTGCCCTTGACAATGAGAGATAAAAAACCGAACGATTTCCAATTTGCTCTAGCACACAGATTAAAGCCAGGGAGAGGAAGAGCGATAAACTGTATTTGCCCTATAGCTGGGCGCAATTTAAGCGCTTACATGGGAACTAATTTCTGAAGTGCTCTCAAACACTTCATAAAATATTTGCATCAGTTTGCGGCAAGCGCGCGACAGCCCGCTGCGGGGATTAGCCGTACAGCAAACATGGCGACAGTCATGACAAAAAAAGTAAATAAAAATGAGAGTTAAGCCAGTTAAAGCAGAGACCGGGATGTCGAAGACCTAATACCCTTGCCGAAAAAAGTCTTTAAGCAACTCTAATTTTTACAGATTTCTTTACTTGTAAAATGTTTGTATAATAAATAAAAATAAAAAATATTTTGAAATTATTATTTTATTTTTATTAAAAGATTTTGTGTACTAAGCATTTCTTATAGATCTTTTCTATATATTTGATTTCTCTTATTTTTTGTTAAAATTATATAATAATACTTAAAAAACAACACTTGTTAATATGCTAGAAATAAAGTTTTGAAATATCGTATATTTATTTATGTAACTAAATATAAAAATAATTTTGTGAAAAAATAATGGGAAGAATTGAAAATGAATAGCTCTTTATATTCATACAAAAATGTGCAGCTTCATCTGTATGATCAGTATGAATATAATGAACTATTATTTTTATTTCCATTTCATATTTACATTTTTTATACTTCTATTCTTCTTCTATTCTGTTAATAATATTATTATTATTAGTCAAGATTATAGTCAAGCATATTACTATATTATTTATTTGGCAGCACGGTCATCTATCTATTGATTTATATTTCAGATTGAATTCAATTACAAATTCCTTGTTTCAATTGTGATACCTTCTTTTAGAGTATTAGAGCTCTCGCTCAAAGTGAAACTCGTATCTAACGGATCGCGTTAGGTGGCACTGACTTGGCGTGGCTTGTCAGCTTCATGTGGGCTGCTGCTGCTGACATATCCTTTGGGGTGGCAGTCGAATATAAACTGTGATGCGCCGGGCCTCCGGGTTGAGACTTGGGCCTGCGCGTGCTTCGACTGAGCTGCTTAAAAAACTAACTATTACCCGTCACTGTTTACCATACGGATCACACTTGAGAGCCGTTGACAATGTTGCGCTAGAGCAGCTGAGATGCGCTACAATAGTGGAGTGTGTGCTGCATCGGTAGGGCACTGAACTGTTCGCTAGAGCCGACTGGAAAATGCTTTGTGCGTTGGCTCGTTTAATTTTAATGAGTGTGTGTGTCTGACTGGCTGGCAGCCAGTTTTGTCTGTCTGATGAGCCGCTGACCCGATCCTATGCAACTGTTTCCGTTTTCGGACTCGTTTCAACTGTCTATCTGTATATTTAAGGGTGGCTTACGGCACCCCCTGGTGCACCCCCCGATTTGTAGCTGCGCTATGTAAATTGTCACATTATTGTCATAATTCTCAGGCAGATGAAAATGGGAAAATCATCAACATGAAAATACCTATGACATCATTTGCACTTTTGTTGTGGTTAATTGCCACAGTGTTGTCAATTTATGGGGCGTGAGATTACGTAGAAGCAATAATAATAGCCGAAGCTCCGTTGACCACTTCATTTCACATACGATTTACGTGTTTAGAGCAAAAAGTTTTGGAGAAATGAGTTTTGAAATAAAATATAAATAAAATTGATGTTGTAGCGAGTATTGAGTAACTTCTTGGAAAACAGATGCAACATGTTTTCTCAGAGATATCAAGGATCTGAAAAATCTTTAGCCTCAGCCAATTAACTGCAATTCAATGAACAGTAAAATCGCGCAATGCAAAAGCCTTAAGATTGGAACCGAAATAAGTAGAAATCTGCTATCATATCATCCTAACAAGTATCTGACGCATCTCTTTGGTGTCTGCTCGGCAAGCCGAAATAATTGAAACCAATTAGTTTCGAAAAACCTTTTAATTGTGTGTGTTTTCAATGCCCGTCGGAGCATGTGTAAATATTTTCATAGCCAGCAAAAACCAGGAGCACAATGCGCACAAAGCCAAGCGAACAGTAAAATGGGAAAATAGAAAATGGAAACAGGCAACATGTGAGAACATGGCAATGACCAAAATAATCCAGCGCATAAAAGGAAAACGTCGAATGCAGTTTCAGTTGAAAAACATAAGAAATTGCCAAATAATTGCAGGCGGCTAGAAAAACTGGCCCGAAGAATGCCGAAGAAAAGCGAAGCAGAGAAAGAAAAGCGAGGCATAAAGACAAAAAATCAACCGCAGACTTTTGTTTTGCAAGTAGAAAGGAAAACTGTTGCCAACTGTCGATGCGCTGTCAAAACTGATGTCGATTGAGCTGCTGCTGCTGCTGTTGTTGACTGAGTCGGGAATTGTTTCGAAGAGCTAATGTTGGCCAATATTGCGCAGGCGGAGGAAATATTAACGGCACTCTATTAACAGACGACCATCACGTAGAATATGAGGGCACTTTTCCATTCATTGTTGATTTATTTACTTTTTGATTTTATGTCGGTTGCAGTTAATTGGCTACGTTTTGTTGTCAGTCTGTGAGGCTAAGACGCTGGCTCAGTAAACAAATTATCAGTCTTTTGACTCAAGATTGCGACATTTCACATGTAATCAGGATGTGATTAGCTGCAGTTGGCATTGGGTTAATCTTTACTGCATATGGACCCATAGTTCTCTGAAAGACCTTCCACCTTTGCTCTAAATTCCATTGCCATTATTGCCAACAATTTGCCCACTTTTGAATACAGTTCCATTAGATATGCTACGATTTCGATTTCAAAATCTTTCATTATGTTTTTTGTACTCTAATGCCATTTTAAATGAAATCAATAAGCAGCTACGCTTGGCATGCTAATTTTGATTGGCATATCATTACCATCGAGTAGCCAGACAACAACAACAACCACATATTTGGCTAATTAAGCAGTTGAAGTCGCCGCCAGCCGCAAATCACCTGAGAAAAAGGTTGAAGATAAAAATATGAAAAATATATAAAAAGAAGTAGAGCTCGGTAATTGGGAGCTGGCGATAGCTCACTCGAAACATCGAAGTAAACACTTGAGATCGACTTAAGGTCTAAAATATCAAGTCGATTACAGCTGAGCAATTGGTTGATGATGTTGGTTTATTGTCGCGTCATGCGCTGACAATGTTGAGTGGAGCGGAACTGGATCTGGAACTGGAACTGGAACTGGAATTGACACTTACTGAAAAACGAAATTGAAACTGTCTTTAACTGTTTGGCTTGATTGTCTGTTTCTCCATTGACTCACGGTTGTTATTGCCTGTCAAGCTCTTGCACTTTGACTTGCCCCAACAGGTCCGGCATGCACACTCTCGCATACTCCCAAGCTGCCTACAATGACAATGGTATACAATTACCCGCATTTATTGGCCATTTGTCGCCGCGTTGGCTATTTGCTGTTGTTGTTGCTGCTACTGCTGGCTGCTGTGGCTGTTGCAATTAATAATTCACTTGTTTGCGTGTCATACACGGATCGTATCCGCTGACATTGAAAATGTGATTAAACTCAATATGACATGAACATTTTTAACAATTTTATAATGCTCCATACTCCTAATTTGACTAAGACTGGTAGCATAGATTCTAGAGTTATGTATTGCAGGAGGCATAAAATAAATATGGGATTACCATTTATCTGTACTTTAGTTTCTTAATAAGTACAACATCTATTGATACATGAACATGTTTCACATACATAGGCATACAGTACTGCCACTAAAAGTAATGAGTATTTGGCAGTCTATCACACACAGAAACGTCTAATTTGCTTGCTTTATATGAAATTTTGTAAGCTTGGCATAATTAAAGTGTAAACTGCTTTCAATTAATGACTCACTTGGTCAATAGCCTCACTGTGACACATGAGAAAATATATTTATGTTGACCTTCTGCCACATCACGTTGAAGTTTTAGCGATGATCGTTTGATTTTTATCCCAAATAAAATAAAAACTGCATATCATTCAATTATTTTGATAGCTGTGCATGGAAATAAACTGTGCTGTAAACGTGTTTTGTGCTTATTTAATCTAGTAATTGCTAAAAAATGTGCAGCTCTATGCAGCAGCTTAAGTTGTGCTTGTAAATCTCTGTGTGCTATCTGCTTGATCGGTCTGAGAATGGCTCCGTTGCTGGGTTCAATGCACGTGTCCTGCCTTCCAAGGCTGGAGCTGTCGAAACAACTTTCGAACTGCGACTGGATGGTGGTCAAATCGTGTGTTGTAATCAAGGCCAAGAAGATCGCTTGACCGAAGGTGTGGACCCTATCGTAGATTTAACTGTGATCTGACAGCCAAGCTACAGCTAGCCCGACTCGACTTGGCTAAGTGTAGCCTGCAGCCACACTTCCAGTTTTTCCTTTCAGCGTCAGCGACATGCGGAAGTCTGAAATGCGAAAACCGCTACGCATGCGCCAGAAACTTGTTTCTGGCCCGGCCCGGCCCGGCCCGGCCCAGACACGCACTTGGCTCAAACGCAGCCAGCCCCGGCGCACGTTATTGACCTTGATTCCGTGTCTATAGCTGCATTTCAGCGTGGGGACTGCGAGACTTTGAGCAGGAAAACTGGTCCAGTGACACCAAGAGCAATTACACTGGCAGCGGAGCCACACAGTGTGCGAGACTAGGCTGCTATGCTGTAAGCTGAATCAAAGTCAAAAGTATTTTAATGGTATTAAAACTCAAAGTGAAATGGAAACCTCGACTGAAATATATAGCAGATGCGCAATTAGCGCGTACGTACACATATCTACCATTCCAAATATATTTGCTTTATAGCTCGGTAAACGCGTAATTATTCATCCTTCTGTGTCCGTCTCTCAAATTACAAATGATCGAAAAACGGACTGACTTTTGAGGAAATCTGGCTGCCGGGTCATTCATGAGTCAGTCACTTGACTATCAAATCACCATCTGTATATGAATCCTGTGAATCACTAGGGCTTATCCTATCTCTCATTCACTCTCACTCTATCTCTCTATATATGAGCATATCGTATTTCTTTTAGCGCTCTCAACAAGTTTAGCGAGTTTCAGTTTGACTTCTGGGCGATCAGTCGGCGCTGATAAGCGTTTAGCATTCAATTTTTTTGGCCGAGCAAATTGAGAGCTGAGAGCTGAGAATGTTGGCGAACAAAAGACTAGATTGTTAACCTTCTAACTGGCATGTGGGGTTGGGGATGTGTGTGCGAGTGTAAGTGTGTGTGTGTGCACAATGCGAAAGAGTCGACATCAGCGTTGACTCGCTCGATTTTATTCAAACGCTCGACTGCATCTTAAATTACAAATAATCGCAATTGTCTGTGCCTTTCGGCTTGAATTTGGATTTGGGTTTGGGATTGGGTTTGGGTTTGGGTTCGGGTGGTGGCAGCAGCTGAAATAATTGAGAGACAACGCAAAATGAAGAGAATTGATATGTGATGTTAATATATATACACACATCTATGTATTTATATATTTTGCATGCAATTTGCTCAAAATGGATGGGCAACAACCCCTCAACCTCAATCTCAACCCTCATTATCATTGTGATTAACTCGCCAGAAGTGAAAGCATCAAAATAAAAGCGTTGCGCGTTGCACACAATAAAAACAACAACCAGCCAAATTCCAAATTTGAAAGAAAAAAATCAAGAGCGCAGCCCCGTTGTTGCGCTGGGTGGCAGTATCGTCACATCGGCATTAGGCGAACGCCTCGAAATCAAAAAGGCAGCTCAAGGAACTTGCAATAGTTTTTGATCGGACTGCCAAGCAAGCGAGCACAGGGCAAGGGCAAGGGCAAGGCTGGTGGGCTGGGCAGGGGTTGGGTAAACAACCCTCCCAACTATATGAATTGCTGCACCCTCTGGCTAATCCAAATGAACAGAAACGTAACGCTGGCTGCTGCCCCAGTTCCTGGCCTTCATCAACGCCATTTGCTGTTGTTGTTTGTCAACTGATTTAATTTCCTGAACTGCCGCCGCTGCCACTTTCCAAGTGCCCGATTCTGCCCGCCTGCTGTGAGAGGGCGTGCCATGTTTCTGGTGTGTGTTTCTGGTCGCTCTAATGACAATAACAACGATGGCGACTTGCAAAAGGGCAAACTCAAACTCAGTGCAATTGAAATGTTTAGCACTTCAGACTCTAGCAGACCACATGCGGCTGCTTAGTGCCACACAAACGATTCCAGGTTGAGGCCTAGTCCGATGCGTATGCACATCTATATGCAAAGGCTGCTCATTAAAATATGTAAAGCGGTCTTAGATCGTGTAATTATCGCTAAGTACTAACACATATGCACGTGTCGCCAGCAAGGCGCTCAAAACTGAGCCATTGGCCATAAATTATGCAAAAGCTGGCGTGGGTGGGCGCTCCAAATGCACCAGTGCAGCAGCTACACAGACTGTAACATATGCAATTCAGCAACAACAATTGCTGCCAGCTGTTGGCCATAAAGCAGCTCAAACAATGCCTTTTACTGACGGCTTCTCAAACAACGATAAATTATTGAAGCCAAGCGCAAAGTCAAACAAGTCAAAGACATTGCGCCAACTACAACAACATCCAAATCCACATCAACATCAACAATGGCAAAAACAACTTCAGCTAAAAGTATTTTATGAACCGTTCAGAACTGTTGCCAAGTGCTGACCACACCACAAAGCAAAACTTGTACAAAAAGCTTAGCTCATGATATAAATCAGCATTTGCGATTGTTAATGCCTATTTATAATACTAACCAGCAAATTCGAGCACAACAGACAACATTTACAACAATTGCAACAACAGCAACAGCAACAACAACCAATGAGCAACACCCGCGCTTATTGCATGTAATCGCAAATTTCTTAATCCTAATCCGACTTGTGGCTCGTCAAACATTCAAATAGTTCTGTTCAGCACTTTTAATACTCTGGCAATAAAACGAAATTATCAAATAGAATAGCTTGTAATATTAAAATGAATATAGACTATGTTATGTAGAGTTTTGGAATTGTGAATCTCTATCTCTCTCTCTCCCTCTCTGAATTAAGTAAAGTATTATGAAATGACAAATCTCGACAAACCAAATTAAAGACTAAAAGTGTCGTAATCTCATTAATTTATTATATTGATTGAAAATTATTTCAATCATAATTCTAATGCATAAGCAATGTAATTTGCCTACTAAGCACTTAATTCAGGAATACAATGTATGCAGCTAAAGCACAACATGGAAATTGAACAACTTGTAAGCTAGTTGGTGTCCCCTACAGTTACTTACATAACAACCCATGCTTAAATTAATAGAGGAATTCGTTAGAAATAAGAAATATTTCATCAAAAATGCAAAAATGTAATTTCAGTTAAGAACTAACAAATTAATTGTTTTATGAATTTAAATTTTACTATTTCAAAATAATAATATATATATATATATATATATAGAGAGAGAGAGAGAGACAGTGGCAAATTATAGTATAAACAGAAAGTGCATACAGACTTCAGCATTTTGAGATACAAACATCTCCATAGATCTGCTTGTTTGTTTGCAGTTTGTTTTGGTTTTTGGGTTGGGTTGGGGCTGGGATCTGGTCATGTGCAGTCAATTGGTGAGCGTTGCCAATTCGATTGGCCAAATGAAATGATTGCCACAATATTTCATCATGCAGTGCGCTGGCAGAACATCGCAGCAGGGATATCAGTTGGCATAGAGTATCGGGTATCGGGTTCGGCTACAGTTCAGGCTTTAACTTTTTTAATGCACAAATAATTAAAAAATAGTTTAGCTTCAGCATAGAAAGCAAAAGTGGACGTTAAAAGCGAAAGAGCGCAAAACTGGTAAAACAGCTTGCCGCAGCGGCAGCAGCAGCAACAACAACATTGAGAGTTGACTTATTGGAGCACTTAGCTCAATTCTTGTTATTGTTACTGTTAATAATACCAACACAAACAAACACAATTACAACAACAGCAACAGCTACAGCAACAGCAACAGCAACAAGTCGACCAGCTACCGCCTAGGCGGGCCATGAGTTTAGCCCATGCCGTAGCCGTTCCAAGGTTTTCCCAGCTGGCTGGCACTATAAAAGCTTGGGCGGCACCATTGCGGAAGGCAGTTGACTTACAAAATCCATAGCCGTCGGTCTGACACTCTGGCTAGTGTCGCATTCGATATACAGACAAATCTCCTTGTTAACGGACTATAACAGCGTAAAGGCAGCAAATCGCGTGTGATTCCGACTCCAACTCGTTCAGCGTGCAGTTTACGTAGTAGCTTATCAAGGATAACCCCAAAACAAAATGTTACGCTTCGTGAGTGTGTGTGTTTATGCGTGTGTGGGCTTAGCTAATGGTTATCTTTTTGTCTTTTGCTGGTGCAGCTCGCATTAACAACACTCGTGACCCTGGCAGTGGGCCAGAACTATCACCAGGATCCTAAAACGGCTGCCATCATCAGTGAGCAGCGTTATTTGTCAGGCGATGGTAAATTCGGTGCCGCCTACACACAGGAGGATGGCATCAACTTCAAAGAGGAGACAGACTCCGACGGCACACGTCACGGCAGCTACAGTTATGTAGATCCGTCGGGACAGCGTCGCACCATCTCCTATACTGCGGGCAAGAATGGGTAAGAATTCAATTCACTTTAAAGCTAATAGTTTATTACAATGTATGTTCGCTTACATAGCTTCCAAGCTTCTGGTGATCATTTGCCAGTGGCACCACCCGCACCACCACAGCCTGTGCCCACCGCCGGATATCAGCCACAGTCGCAGTACCAGCCACAGCAGCAGTACCAGGCCCCAGCACCTCAGGCCTCATACCGCAGCAACGACTACGATGATGGCTCGTACGATCCTCGCTACAATGATCCCGCCTTCGGCCAGCAGCAGCAGTCATATCAGCAGCCCGCTCCTCAGCCACAATACCGTCCGGCGCCCGTGCAGCCCGCTTATAACCCGGCTCCACAGCCCACCTATCAGCAGCCTGCCCCACAGCCACAGTACCAACAGCCACAGCAGCAGTCCTATTACACGACGACCACGCCCAATCCTCACCGCTTCTCGCCGCCCGGCAAACTGTCGCTGAACCGCACACCCGACGGTTTCACCTACTCGTTCAACAAGGTTTAAGCGATGGAGAGAGAACCACATAGATTGAGCTTGTTTCTATTGTAATGTTACGTAATCTTTCATTTATTCACAACCAACACGAAACACTCCTCTCTCTCTCTCACACACTTTCTATCTCTGTCCTCTATCTCTCTAACTGTCTGACTCTTACTCTTTCATTTCTTAAACTCTCTCAACCACTTACTGCTGTTCCAGTTCTTACCTTCATCAAAACTCTTTTGTGATATGTTTAAGAAAGAAAGTAAAAGTGTTGCAAAAATTCTGCAGCAGCCTAATCTTATATATATGTATATATATATATATATATATATATATATATATATATATATATATATATATATATATATCGTACCTCCTATCTACGAACCTGTATGTAGTATGTCTAGCAGTTTTTGTTTGTAATTTATATAAAGCTACTTCTCAATGCTGTTAAATCCAACTCTACTCTCCTAATGTGAAGCGAAACCAATAAATTTGTAAGTGTGTTTGCGGTCAAAGATGATGAAGAAGAAGACGTTGATCAAATGAATTCTATAAATCTTTCAATGCTAGATCGTAATACCCAGCACGGGCCACGGGACGTATTAGCAATTTTTGTATTTTGTATTTTGTGTTGTACCATAAACAATTTATATAGTCTTTTAAGCAATACACAATATTTCATACGTACCGCTAGCAACTGCTTATCTCTTTTTATTCGCAACAAATTTGTTTTTTTACTTTGTTTCGGGCGTGTGGCGTTTACGAGTAATTTAATTTTTAACAGATTTATCTAAACACCTTGCCCGGTTGACGCCCCCATGCACATTGCACAACCAACGGCTGTTAGACATAACACATACTAGTACATACATTGGGAAACAAGTTTCTGCATCGATTCTATGCAACAAACAAGGAAAGGCAAAAAACTGGTTAGGCATTGGCACAAATCGTGGCCAATTGTGCAAAAAAGAAAGAAAAAATAGAAAAAGTTAAAAATAAAAATAATTTGCCACCAGCTGAATTCCAATGAAAATCGAAATTGAATATCTCCCACACCTCCCGGCCAAAGAACCGGCAATGGTATGTGGAGTCAGATCCGCATTGCTATTTATAGAGATAGAAGTACTCCATCATAATGCGGTATCTAGCTTGTTAGCTAATTGTTTCATATGTCATATATATAACGTATAACATATCTGTCAATTAGCTCTACTCTAAATGCTGCTATTAGAATTGTTTTAGAGTGTTATAGTGTACGAGGTATATTTCTCTCTAATTATGATATTAATTTAGTTACTGAGATAAGTATATTTTTATAATTATAAAATCACTCAGTAGCTAGATGAATGCTACAAATACAGTAAAATATACCTCATACACATTAGCAATCTAAAACAATTCCCATATCGATTGTCTGTTCTTAACTTTATACGTAATAATTTTACCTTGCTATATGCTCACATTGCTCAGCCATTCGATTTGCCATGCTTCAGTTGCTTTATTGTAATTCATTAAGTATGCACTAATATTTTGAGCAGTTTGCTCAATTATATGCCCCATCGATTTGCCATGTCGAATCGCAGCTCGCACTACAGTTCACCCCGCCGCGGTTCACCGCAACAGGTGTTGACTGTAATCAAGTTAACTTTTCACTTCTGTTGCGCGCATTCTTTGCACCACCTCGTGGCTTGTGATTTGCTTTCAAGGTCAGTTTTGTTGTGGCTGCGCCTCGAAGTCCGCTGTTGCGAGTATGGCTGTTGAAATTGTTCAGTCAATTAAGAAAATCAATTTTGCTTTTGTTTTCGTTATACTCACTTATTTTATTTTTTGAATTTTTGTTGCCATATTTGTTTATATATTTATTATTATTGTTGTTGTGGTTGCAATCGTGTGAGTTGCGCAACTGCGGATTTTCGATCAAATTTGTGAAAGAATTTGTTGTACCTACCTTTGGGATAAGCTAAGAATGAGTGTCCCGATTTGAAACAGGTCTTTTGATTTATTCTTTTACTTACCAAAATAAATACATTTATATTAATTTTATCATTATTGATTTAAAAAAGTAAAAGCTAAAATTGGTGTCAAATTTGGAAGTTAAAATAATTAGAAATTTAAATATATTTTTCATAAATCCAATGGCTCTATATAATTCAATAATAAACTCACTGATATATGAGTATATTTCAAACTTCAAATTATAAACTTCTTTCACTATCTAGCGCCATCTAGTGTTGGAAAGCATATATACGAATAGTATAGTAATGTTTTAAATCCATAGGTGGCGCTGAGTAGCGGGCGTTGCTACTAATAGCATAGACAACAACCAAAATAGCTAAATATTTTAAACATTCTCAATATCTTTTCTCTCATCGTAAGTTCCTGTTAAATTTAAACACAGATTCCTATATTTACATAATTTACATAAAAGTTATTAGATTATAAAGTAAACATATTAAAATACATATTTAAATAAGTACATCATAAGTTCTAAGCCATATTTTTTATGCTGATTCACACATTAATCACCAGCGCAGTCGATCTATACTTCCTTTTCGGCGTGACAATGTGCTTCGGTTTCGGGGAACGCTTTAACACAACGCCAGGCGGACGTCTGTGTGGTCGGCTGCCTTTGGGCGGCGATGGCGGCGGATGCTCGCCACTGAAATTGTTGCTGTGCAGCGGACCAGGGCCGGAGAAGTTTGGTGGAAAGGTTTCAAAATCTTCGATATCCAAGTCGGGCCGCGGCTCATGTGTATTGGATTTTAGGAATTTTTGCAGCTTCGGATTATTGAGCAACTGTAGCTTAATAGCGTCGTCGAGCAGCTTCTGCTGATCTTCTAAAAAAGCCTCAATCTGTTTCTTGGATGCTACGCTCTTATATCGATCATGATTTTTCGAAAGCGTGGGTACATCATAGTCATCGTGATCCGGTTCGAAAACCCTGTACGCAGAATGAGCAGAAGAAGAAGTTGTCTTCGGGGGTGGCACCAAGTGGAAAGGGTCTGCTTCCGATTCATATGCCGCTGGCGTCCACTTTGTACGCTTTGAAGGTGGCTCCACAGCCGGTTCCTCACCAGAATTACCATCGGATGTAAATACCGGCCGCCCGCTGCTCTTATAGGGCGTTGTCGACGCATATTTGTGAGGCTTAGAGTATTGCGAACTGGGGTGGGCCTTCTTGGGAACCGTAATGGGATGTTGCACGCGTATTTGAGTACCTATGGTGTACTCGCGACTATCCTGGAGCGTCTCACCCGAATACTCACCCGAGTAGCGCTCGCTGGAATAGTCATCCTCTTCCTAAAAGTATGAAACTATTAGTTGGCATTCAAAACGTTATGTGTTGTCCCTGTAGCTAACCGAAGTGTAAGGCCTGTAGTGTGTCTTCTTTGGATATTTGTTCGTGACATCGCGGCGCTTGCTCTCATTGATTTGCAGGTCAGAGCGATAGCCAGGCGGTCCACTAGATGCAGACATCAAGCGCACGGGTCCTGGTGGACCCACCGAACTGTAGTAGCTGCGCCGAAAGAAGGATCTGGGTGGCTTCATTCCCGATGTTAATGAGCCCAGCAGTAGTGCAGCTCCCAGAAGCTGCAATGGAACAAATTACGGATTAGCAAACCACTTTAAGCTTTTGCAGCCAAAAGAGTCGTCGCTTACATTCCAGCAAAGTCGCATTTTGTATGGGTCTTAGGAGTTCACACTTAAACTTCACTCGCAGCGGCGATTCACTAGGTTTTTCGCTAACGTAACAATGAAATAACAAAATTACGAAATTGATTTCAAGTCCGCTGAAAGTCTTGCGCAGCCGCGTGGTTTAAACGATACTGAAAGTCTTGGCAATGGACACAACGGTTTTATGCCAGCTTCCTTCCTATTCCAACGAACCAAACGCGCTGCCGCAACATGTTTTGCAACTAGCCCGAAGACGACAACTGTGGCCAGCAAAGAGAGAAAGATTGAAATCTGCGCACAAGTGAACAACTCACGTTTCACGCATAGACCTGGCCAACACTGGGAGGAAGCTGCGGCCCCAAACACAACTCGACTCGAGCTGGTGGCAGGGGCTATGGGATGGCCAGCGGTATCATCATTTGCATATCCAGTAGGAAGTGGAGCAGGCGGTATAAATAAAATGTTGTTTATGGCTGTAATTGCAAGTAACTATAACCATTTGTTAAACGTTGAGACTGGTTTGGAATGCGAGTCTTATTAGCTGGCCAACTAAGTAGAGGGAGGTAGCGGTATAGCCGACCTCAAGCGAATGGCTCTATCTACCTCTAAGATCTGTTTTTTTTTTGTTTGTTGTTAACTGGTTTAAAGATGTGCCCACTGTGTGTGTGTGTGTGTGTGTGTTACCCAATAAAAGTGGTTGCTGCCACTTGCACTTTTTTGGCGGTTCGCTTGGCCTGAAGTTCAGGTTCAGCTGTGCCAGGAAATGCTGGCAATACATGTCTCGGCCTTTTGGTGCTCAAGCTTGGACTACTTTCTAGCAAGGCAGGATGCGACACAGGCGCAATGCGGAAAATGTTTTGTTTAATTTTTTTTTTTCGTATCTCTTATGTTTGGCATTTTGGCATGGTAGGTGGAAGTGGAAATTGGAATTGGACAGTGTTCAATTGCATAACATTTCATCACGCGCCATTTGCACAACTGTTGGCCAATGTTTTCCGTTACGCTTATCCTGTTTCGTTGTTGTTTTATTCATTTTGCAATTTGCTTTTGTTTCTTTTTTTATATTTTTAAACAATTAAATGCATGCCCCTAATGAAATAGTTGCTTAATGTCACTTTGATTGATGCATTTGGTGTTGCATATATAATTGGCCAATTAATGCTGACTATGCGCAGCATTTTCCTTCCATTTTCTAGCAAGGTCAAGCTCAAGTTCAAGACGCACGTTGCACGACAGTTCCAGCAGCAGCAGTTGGTGCAGCACAGAAAAAGGTGCAGCTAACATTCGCTCGTCATAATTTCCGTTTTCATTGTGAACGAAATTAACTCACCTGGCCGGCTAGCTGTCTGCTGGCTGGCTAACTGGCAGGCCGTCTAGCTGGGCAGCTGAAACTGAGCTTGTTTCAAGTGCCGTTAACTGTATAAAGTTCAGTCAACGTATTTTTGGTGAAATGAACATTTAAGTGAAAGGCTCCAGTTTCAGCTTCAGCTGACAGAGTCGCCTCTAGCAATCCCTGACTGCCTTTGGTCATGCGACATTAAAGCTCAGTCTAACTCAACTATAAATTACACTAATGTGCACTAAAATTCATTTACTCACTTTATTTTGTGCATAAATTAATTGTCTACTCTCGAATTTACAGAAGCATTTTATTGTTACTCCAAAAGCTTAGCAATTTAAATTTAAATTACATCTATTTAAATTTTTGCTTTCATTTCTTTGTAGTTTGATTTGAAGCTACGGAAATCCTTTCAATGACCGGATTAAATGTATATGTATATCTAATTAATTACCAATGCTTAACTCTTAAAAAAAAAATTTTAGTCCAATGTGTTTCAGTGACAAGAATTCGTTAATTATCTCTAGAGAGAATATTTATTTAAGGTCTGCTCAAGCAACGATTGCTTTAAATCAAACGAAAGCTGCCTTATTTTGTTATGATTAGCATTTTTATTATTCTTTTGTTTTTAGCGGACTTAACTAGCTAAATTAATACATTTTGACTGCCCAACTAATAGCAGCAGCAACAGCAACAACAGCAGCAGCAGTAGCATATGTGAAAATTATATAAGATTTGTTGTTCGTTTTTAGGCAAGATCATTAGCACTAGAAATAATTCATAGTCATTGTTGGCTGGCGTGTGTTTAATTTGGTGCGTTGTGGGTGAAGTCGACAACGACAACATCAAGAAACAAAACAAAAAACAATGAGACATAAATCTGTCGCTGCTGGCGTCGTAGTCGTCGGCGTCGCAGTCGCAGTCGCAGTTGCAGCCGCAGTCACAGTCGCGAAGCGGCGGTTGATGCATTCAATTAACGTGACACGACGCCAACGTCGAGTTGCATTCAATAAACACAAATATCAAATATCGTATGTTATATATGGTGTAGGGTATATGGTATGTGTACATATTTATAGACGCTGCTTCAGTCTGGCAGGCCGACGTTGATTCGCTGCCCGGCCGAGCGACGGGCTAGCGCAACAGCTGAAGTCGACGCTGACGCAGCACCCACGTCGACGACCAAAGCGTCGCCGTTGAAGCAGAGGCTGCTGCGCAGGTGTTTGCGTGGGTCAGAGGGAGATGTCGCCTCCGCAGCAGCAGCAGCATTATCCACAGCAGTCGATGTTGCTGCTGTACGTGTGTCATCAAAGCGTCGAGCTCTCATTGCTCCCATCGCTGCTGTTGTTGTCAGCTCCGGCAATTTGGGCAAGATTTTCCGTGAGCGTAAGCTGTTGCTGTTGCTGTTGTTGTTGTTGTTGCTGTAACTGTTGCTGCTGTTGTTGTATTCATTATAATTATTATGACTCTTTTTATTATAGTTATTTAACGACTTTGTATTACGACCAGTTTCCACATATGGACCTGGGTGCTGCTGCTGCTGTTGTTGCTGTTGCTGTTGGCCGCTTCCTGTCCGCATATTTGGCAACGACTGCCTCAGCTGTCGACCCTCAGTTGGATCCAAGCTATCATCATAGTAGGCATATTCCGCTGCCTCCTCATTATAGGTGACATGTTTCTTGGCTGGCGCTGAGCTGCGCATGCGCAGCTGCTGCATGCCATTGCCCATGTAGTTAAGCAGGGACTCGTCAGGGTCCTCAATCCAGGGCTGTTGTTTGAGTATTTTCTTGGGCGCCATCATAGGTGGCCTTTGAATCGACTCATATGTCTCCTGCTGCTGCCAGTGTTGGCCATCGTTGAGGGGCTTCTTCGTGACCATGCGCAACTGGGGCGGTTCACGTTCCACGCTCAGATGACGTACGTTGTGCTTCACCTGCAGCTTGGGGCTGTTCTTTGAGTTGAGCTCCACTTCGCGCTTGTTGTTCATGTCCATTTTGGGACGACGGACATTGTTCTGCGTGGTATCCACATCATTAGTGTTGACGTAATCGTAGAACTGTATCTTGGAGCTGTAGGCTTGTTTGCGTCTCGCTGCGCTTGGGTCTATCTCAGCTACGGTCTCAACTGCTGGCAGTGGATCTACATCTGTGAGCTTGGGCGTAACTTCGCGACGTGTTCTGTTCAGCAAACGCGATTTGCTGTTGCTGTGGCTCGGCTGCAGATTGTCGTAGAACTGTATGGATGACTTGGCAAACTCCTTGTGAAACATTTGGCGCGTGTTCACGTCTGGAGTTTGCTCAGCTTGCAGTGAGTTCAGTTTTTGGCTGGCTGTTAGACGTGGGCGTTCGGCGCCAGACTCCAGCTGCAGACTATTGCGTCGCTTGACACGTGTCTCCACGGCGCTATCCACACGCGTATCGTCTGGCCAGAAGAAGTGCGACTCCTGACGATTCTGTCCATGGCCGCACTGCCTCCCCTCCATCTTGGGCGGCAGACCCGTGTAGAACTTTCCATTCAACATTTGTCCGACGTTGTCCGTTCAACTGCGAATTCCGACTGAAACTGATGCAAAGAACGAAAACAATCAAGCGGCTCTTGGCAGCTGCTACTGCTGCTGCTGTCGTCGACGTCGACGTCGTCATCTTCGTGTAGGTGTTCAAGTTTGCTGCGTCGCTGCGCTGTCAGCTCAACTAATTTGCAATTCTTGCGAAAAACAACATTAAGAAAAAAAATCATTTGAGCATTTGAAGTGTTCAATTTATTAGCGACTGCGCAGCTGATTCGACGCCAACAGCGACTGCAACGACGAGTTTCCGTTTAAGGTCAACTTGCCGCATTTTTCGAGCCAGCGAAAAGTTGTTTTTCGTGCGCTGCGTTGACCAAAAATTAATGTTTTTGGATCTCAGATTTGTGCTGAACTGAGCTTCACATAGTCCACCGCCAAGTTGTCTTGTCAATTAAGTCAAACAACTCAGTGAATGAAAAAGTCAGCGAATAAGTGGCTCAATTCTCGAATCGCAATGGCCGAGAACAGCTGCCAATTATTGTTGGCCCGGAATGGAAGTAAAGTTTGAACATGGCTCGAGTAGTGACAATAAGTTTTCTGTACGTTGGCCAACAGGTCGTATGCGTAATATGAATTGTTGTGCAGAGAAGTTGGAACTGATAGAATGGATACATACTTTAGCTAAAGAAGTTTCAACTTTGGAACGTTTTCATAAATTCAAATTTAAAATTGAAATTTTATAAAAGGTAAACAGAAGCTCTCTGTCTCTCTCTGTGTACCTCCCTCAAGAGCATGATAAACTAAACAAGCCAATCAAAATTTTGTTAGATTTTATTGTATTTAATATATTTTCAATCATTTTTCACATTGTTGCTGTAGTATTTTGAATGTGAGTATCATTGAAGGACACTACTACACTACTTACATTATGACATAGGTATTTTCTGCTTGTCTTTCTTCTGTTTTAGACACAAATATTGTATTGCTGTTAGCATAATTATAAACAATTGATTTAAACGCGTACTATTTTACATATACATTCATGCACATCGATTCTTTTGTTACATTTATTTTGTCTTAAGAACTGAAGATGAGTTGAAGAAAAGTTGAAAAAATCTCTAAATACGAACGAAATATCTCAGTTGAATGGCTGCTCTATGTGGGTATTATTGTGTTTTTTAGATTTCAATGGATATGTAAAATGGCTTAGACTACGTAGTTAATGGTGTTTGCATTTGGGTTTCATACACACATAAATCTTACTCTTATGTGTATTGGTATATTTTCTTAGTTATGGATTTTTGAAACTAATCATTTAAAAACGATTTTTATTTCAATTTAAGAAGCATTACATGCGAAAACTTTTTGAAAACTTCTCTCGGCTGGCATATGTTATTTTTTTGTTTGCTTGTTTTTTTTATCTCTTAAATTTAAACATATACTTAGGTGTTCTTAAATTGCATTTTGGTTTTTTTTTTGGGTTTTTTGTTCAGTTATTTTGTTGTTTTTTAAAAACTTTATTTACAATTTGTATTTAGAGCTGCTTCTGAGCTGAGAGGCTAATTGCAAACTTGAAGACGGATCCTGAGGCAGCGCACTTTCCTATCCACTTATCGGGCCAGCAAGGCAACTGCCTTTCTCCCATCGCATCGCCAAATGACAGTTATGAGGCGGCATTAACGGCCGATATCTAAATCGATATCCAATGTCGATATTCAGGGGCCTGGCTAATGAAGCAACGCCTCGAGCTTACTTAAATTTTCCGCATCATTTTCGTAGTACTTAATGAACAAATCATGGCGGGACTCGTTTACTGTTGCTGCTGCTGCTGCTGTTGTTGTTGCTGTTGCGGGGGCAGCATCGGCGACATTACAATTATGTTGGCTGTGGTGGCCTGGCCATATTCGAGCTGCTTCTGCATGGCAATCCCATCGGACTCCGGTGCACGGGTTATAACACAATACTGATTGCCGTTGTAGGTGACGATCGGCACGTTCATGTTGCCGGCAGCATCGGCAACATTGACGCCGATGGTGTTGCCGGCGTGTAGACCAGTCAATTGGGCCTGCATGTAAGTGGCCGCTGTTGGGGAGTTGGCAATGATGTGCGAGACGGGCACTGACACCTGGTCGGGAAGAAGGGATGAAGGGATACAGATAAAAAGATACATAGATTGTGTGAAAGTGACAAAAATTTTCATGCTGATGGCGTGTACTGTTGCGTGTTGTTGTTGAATGGTGTTAAAGGTAGTTGTTGTCATATTTGTTGTTGTTGTTGTTGTTGTTAATAACTAGTTACTTCATGTCCCTGATGAGCGACGCTGTTGCTGATGTTGTTGTTGCTGCTGCTATTGTTGTTGTTGCTATTGCTGCTGCTGTTATTATTATTATTGTACATTGGCGCGCTGGTCTGAGCTTGTTGCTGCTGCTGTTGCTGTTGCTGCTGCTGTTGCTGCTGCTGTTGTTGATGATGTTTTCTGGCCGCTTTCTTGCCGCTAGCTACATGTTGTTGCTGCTGTGGCTGCTGCTGCTGTTGCTGATGGTTGGCATTGAGGATCATCTGATTTTGTATGATTATCTTCTGGTTACGTGCATGTGCCTCCATTTGCTGGCTGTTGTTAAGTATTTGGTTTCGGTTCGCATCAATTTGATAGCCGCGATTATTGCTGTTGTTGTTGCTGCTGCTGTTGTTGTTGTTGTTGTTGCCGTTGCTCTTAGCGATGGCGGCTGCTGGTTTTGTGGACTCTACGACTAACCGTTCCTGTTGTCAATACTGCAAGGATCAGAGAAGGCCAGTTTAGAGCCGCACCGATACTAAACGCTTATGATGCCCTAGGCCCCGCTGGCCGGTAGGCTCAACCGACATTTGCTCACCTCCAGATGACTCTTGGCATGAATGGACCACTCGTCCCTGCTCGAGAACATGCGCCCACACAGCTCGCACGTCCACGATAACTGCTGCTGGTGATGTGGTATGATGATGCCTGGAATCGCTGTCGGCGCCCCCTGCGCTGACTGCACAATGATATTCTGGGCGGCTACCTGCACAGCCTGTTGCTGCAGCTGCAGCTCCAGGCTCTGCTTGTTGTCTTCCGGCGGCGGATCCGGTTGCTCCTTCTTCTTAACCATATTGTTTAGCCGCTTACCGAGCGGTGCGATATTTGTGGGCGTCACGTGCTTGAACTTGTTCATATGGATGACGAGCTTGTCCCGGCGAGCGAAGGCCTTATTGCACACCTGAAATGGACCAAATTGCAACAGATTAGTGGCTGCCAGCAACCTGTGGGGCAATGAAGCCGTTGAGTCTAGTGCTGCTTATACTTCACAAATATAGGGCTTCTCGCCGGTGTGGATACGCATGTGTATGGTCAGCTTGTCCTTGCGCGCCAGCCCCTTTCCACAGACGGTGCACTCGAACGCCTTATTGGTTGCTGCAAAGGATCAGGATTGTAGTCAGTGAATGTGTAGCGTGCAGCTGTGTTTACTCACTTTTTGATGGATTTGTTTTGCGCACGCCGGAGGAGGCTTGCTGCACCTGTTGCAGCGCCTTGAGCCGACTGGCCGGATGCATCGAGCCACCCTCCACATATGGCTCAGTGAAGGGTATCAGATTCGGTTTCGGTATGTTGTAGGTGAGCTGTTCCGCCGCTGACCAGCTACCCAGGCTCTGCAGCACACGCACTCCACCCTCGAAACCCATGCCGTCGTCGGGCACCGTAAAAGTGCTGTCGCCAGCGGCGCCAGCAGCGCCACCCGCTGAGCTGGAGGAACTGATCTGTGGCACTTTAATGGTGGCCGCATAATGTTGCTGCTGTTGCTGTTGTTGTTGTTGCTGCTGCTGCTGCTGTTGCTGTTGTTGCTGCTGTTGCTGCTGCTGCTGCTGTTGCTGCTGCATGTTGCCATTGTTCTGGCTGTTGTTGTTGTTGTTGGCCGTGGGCGAGCTCTGCTGCACAGAGCTCTGTTGCTGCTGCTTGAATTGGATCGCCGCCTGAGCCATTTGCTGTTGCACGGCCATGTGCGCCTCCAGATATGCATTCTTCTGGGCCACCGTCATCTTGTCCATGTTAACGGTGCCGTCCTGCGAATGAACCAAATGGCAATGAAACATTGAGTCAAGTCTCTCGCTCACATTCCGTTCCGTTCCGCTTCGCTGCCACCCCTAAATGGCCGCGCGCAAGTGTTGCGAAATTTCACCAGCCGCCACCCCCAAACGAACGCGCTCAAAACAGCCTGCCCTTGCGCAAAAATTTGCGACTTGAGCTTTTGCTCGGGCGGATTTTCAATGCTGGTGCGGGGCTTGGCGCTGCCTCTGGTGGTGGTGCTGCGGCTGTGGCTGCTGCTGCTGCTGCTGCTGCTACTGCCACTGAAGCCGTGCGTGTGTGTGTGTATGCCGGCCGTTCTCCCTTTGGCGGTGTTTCTTGGTTTGAGGCTTTTCCGTGTCTGCCTAAATGTATTTAAAGCGCGCCAGCGAAAGTTAAGCAAAATATTAGCTCTTCACACACTTTGGCTTAAATGTTTATTGCCCGCTATTCACAGTTGGCTAATGCAGCAGCCCCAAATGCGAACTGTGCCTCTTGCCCCACACCGCGCACACTATTGACATTTTCATTGGCTCAGTTTCGTAGCTTTTCTTTTGCCTGGGTTTCTTTTAATTTCTTTTTTTTCCTTATTTTGCAATGTTGCTTACCACAATTGAAAATCAATAAAAAGCGTTGAGTTTTGTACAAGAATTTGTGTTGGGTTATCTATAGTGTTTGCTCTTCTTTTTTGCAGCTCACAACTTTTGGTATATTTCAGAATGTTATACGAGCTTTATTTTTAGCTACTGCTGTCGTCGCCGTTTACTTCCTCGAGCCAGTGCTCAGCGCCTTTTGTTTGTGTATGTATTGCGAAACTGATTTGGAGTCGACTCGCTCAGTCGCCGTTACCGTCGCCGTCGCCGTCGGCGTTGGCGTCGCAGTCGCAGTCGCAGTTGCGGCCACAGCGAGCTCAATTTGAGTAATTATTTGTTATTCTTCAACAAGAATCAGGAACGGAACGTGCGACGATGACGACAACGACAACGACAACGACCACGACGAAGGCAGCGCTGGAGTCAGAGTCAAAGGCAGACAGATACTGAAGCGCCTGAACTTGAGCGTAAAAGGCGGAAGTGTAGCTAGAAAAAAAGGCATTGCATACCACTCGGCGCACTGCCTGAGAGCTTTCTCTCTCTCGCTCCGCCTCACTCTCTTTCATTCTTTCGCTCACTAGTTTGATGGTGGTTGTTGCCGCGGAACAACTTGACAACGAAACAGCGTCGTCCGCGTAACTTTGACAATGACAATAGCGGAGGCCGCTTATCAGTAAAGATGTCTTGGTTCACTCACCTGAAAGTCTATGGTGGCCCGGACGGCCTGCATAGAGGCGGCATAGTTACGCAGTATATGCTCGTTGCGCACGCAAAGCTGGCGCCATTCGTACAAGTGTTCCAAGCGGTCGAGGCACTGCTCACATATGTGCTTTGGCAGATAGTCGTCCTTGGTTATCTGTTAAAGACCACAAATAAATACGAACAGACACACACTTAGGCACAGCTACTCACACTCGCCTGCAGCAGACTGCGCAGCTTGTAGAGCAATTGGCGCTGTTCCGCCTGCGGCTCAAAGATATGCAGCTTGGTGGGTCCATGGTGTATGCCACACAGGCGGCACAGCTCGGCAAAGTTGCTAAAATTGAGATCCACATCGTGCAGCTGCCCCTCCTCCCCGTAGAGGTGGCTCTCATGTGTTGCGCCTGCATTGTCTAGCAGGTGTTGCTGCTGCTGCTCCAGTTGCTGTGCTGCTGCTGTTGCAGTTGAGTGTTGTATGTGCGACTGCCGATTGTTGATGTTCAACATCACGAATTGCGCGCGCTTTTACTGTAGCTGGTTTAAGTAGTTGCTGCTGCTGTTGGTGCTGTATCTACATATTGTCCGCAATGTATTACTGATTGTAGTTACAGCTGCATGTATACACATACTCATAGTTCGTATACCTAGTGGTGCTTAGTTGACCACCCTCCCACCTGATTGAAGTTGGAAAAATCGATGGAATTGCACTATAATTTATTCAACCACAACAACAGTAATACTAATTGCTGCCAATCAAGTGATTGCCAATTAACTTGGCTGGCCCCTTACAAGCACTGCGCGCCCATTTAGCCATATTTTAATCCCTTATAATTGACATACATTCGAATGAACACACAAAGAGACACACGCTCGCTTACTCACACACACACACACAAGCACATACATGGGGCATGCAACACATAGAAGCATACAACAGATCACAAATGCTTTTTATTTGATTTTTTTATTGAACACTTCGAATGTGGAAAGCACAAAATAAAAACGATTTACGGGATAAAAACTGCTAATGCTTACGATGGGTCGCTGTTGCTGCTGCTCTTCCTGTTGCACTGCCACTTTGCCACTGCCACTGCCACTACCACTGCCACAGTTGAACCACTCTCGAGTGTGAGTGCAACGAGTGCTGGTGAGTGAAAATTGCAAGCTATGTAGCCTGCAGCCTGGGCACGGCGAGTGCGCATTGCAGGACCTCTGAAGGGAGGCGTCCAGTTAGGTGGGCGATTGTGGGGCATTGCATATCGTTGGTTCGTCCAGGTTCTTGTTTGGGTTGTTTGGGTGTTTGGTTGTTTGGCTTTTTTATGTACACCAGCAATTTTTTGTTAGAGTAGAAATGAAAACAAAATGTTTGGTAAATCATAAAAACGCGGGCAACAGGTGCTGATTAGCCTTCAGCTTCTGGTGGTGGTTCGTCAGCAGCAGGTGGTGCCTCTTCAGCTGCTGGTGGTGGTGCCTCTGCAGCTTCTTGTGGTGCCTCTTCAGCCGCTGCTGATGCCTCGCCACCCGGCGGTTCCTCCACATCAGCCGCTGCTTTGTCAACTGCCTCGTCAGCTGCTGGAGCTGCATCAGGTTGACCTCCTCCTAGGTCAGCGTCAACTTTTTGTTCTTTTCGTGGCGGTGTGGCTCCCGTCGGTATACAATCGGACAGCGAAGTACTACCCTGTTCGAACATTGCAAATTCGTCTTCACCAAATACATCAGGAAACTCTTTCTGCTCGGACTGCTCTTCCACAGCCTCTTCGTACACAATGATCTCCTTCCAAATAATCTCCTCATCGACGCATACAGGTTCATCACTCTGCGGCTCCACACGTTTATTAAGATCTATATCTTCTGTACATGGCTCGGTGTGGTCGAATCCACCACAAGTCACACAAGATGATGTAGTTAGTAACAGCGAGCTGTGCGGTGAAGTGCTGGACAGCACAGAGGTAGTGCTCGAAATCTTTTCTTTAGGCTTGGCATCCTTATCTGCCGACTTGTATGTCATGGTAGTCTGTTGCGACTTCTCCTGCACGCACAGATCGGGCACCAACTGGCACTGATTGGTGATCTGCGGCACGACGGGATTACTGCGCATCAAATAATCGGACACACGGATCTTCCAATCCTCCTGGCTGCAATCAACATTCTGTAAAATATCGTAGATTTCCGAAAGCAATGGCTTCAGCATTGGACGACAGCGAAAGCGATTTTTATCGAATAGTTCAATGGGCTCGTGGATATCTGAATAAATTACAAAATCAACATTAGAAATTATTGAGATCTGTGGCCTGCAAAACTTACAGTTCGGAAATATAAAGGTTATTTCGCGGGCCACACTATTCAAATGCTTAGTTACGTGGATATTGCGTTCCAGCTCCGAGGCGGTGCCACTAAAGGTCAACTAATTCAATTCAAATTGTGTTGCAATTGTACTCAACTTACAAATAACATATCATAACATTCAGCAGGTCCTGTACTCCGTTCTCTTTGGTAAGTATAAAGGCCTCGGAAACACCCTTAGAGAGTAATATCACCTCTAGCATGAAACCCTTCTCATCCACAAAGTCTGAATAGAACTCGGCTGCCAGCTCAGGCGAAAAATTTAACTTGCGACTGCCCTGTATCTGAAATCCGGAAGCTAACACCTTCAGCAGCACCGGACGACGCTTCTGCATATAGTCCGGCTTGATTATAAGCAGCGTGTCCTGAAACATTCTTAATCACAAATATAAATTATGGTGTATTTCTCAAAGTGCTTCAAAATAAATTTCAAACATGCGCACTGTTTTATATTTTTCAAAGATTTATTTATCAGATTTTATTCTCGTTTTCATGTTTTACACTTTAAGTCGACTTATGCTACACACACTTTTGATACTCGTTTCTTTATTACGTAGGTCGAACCAGTTTGATTATTCGCAGACTGTTCCGTTTTATCGGTTCATATGATATATTTTCTTAGGATTGCAGCAATACTATTATAAAGTGAATTCACGTTTACGTGGTTTATAAAAAGTACATGACCGGAATTGGCGTGTTTACAATTACAATTTTTATTTAATTTAAGCCCGTTCGCATTTCCTTGCTAAAATCAATCGATTACAATTCTCGCATTCTCTTTTTAACTATCACCTACAATTTCTTTCTCGACTTAAGCGCAATGTAAAGTAATTGAAAATGTGAAAAAAAAATTATAAATTTGGAGAAGAGTAAGTAATTTCAGATCATTTACAGTCACAATGGATTAAAACATGTAAGCAAATAAGTAAAGATATAATATATATTTATATAAATCGTGGCGCTTCTTTGCGACACATCACAAGGCCGTTGCGTTTACAACATTTTAAGCTGTAATTAAAAAATTAAATAAATTAACGAAAATGAATATAATCTCTTCTCAATCATCCAATATACCTGAAATTCTGGCAAAGGCCAATGCGGACTTCTCGTTGTCGAAGCATTTGCCTATCTCAGCACAGACGTGCGACGAATCGACATAAGGACTCTCGGACAGATTCATAATGCTGTAGCCATAAATGGTGATCATTTGGGAGCACTAAAATTTAAGCATAAAATAATTTAAAATACAAAAATGCATCAATATCCTATAATGTCTACTTACAATGCTGTAGTACTTGGCTGGCAAGTCCTCGCAGGCTTGTGAGATCATGTCCTGTGTGGTCATTTTATCATGATCCTTCTGTGAACGGAAGAAGGGAAACAGGGATTGTGCAACGCCATGACAAACACCACACTCAATCACATCGTCGGTGACGGCTTGGCTAAAGCAGAGCTGCAGTTTCTGGCACACCTCTTTCGGTGGCACCTTGCTCAACAGACTAATAATGGCCGAGGCGTAGCCATCGACAAAGGTGTCACATTGCTTGCGTATGGTGCTAGGCAGTCGTTCACAAACTACGCGAATGGCTTTCTTGATTTCGTCCTGTTCCGTTTTGTTCCGTAACTCCGTTTCCAGTTTCGTCATTACAAATTCACACAGTACACAGGTGGGCGGTTCATCAACCTTAGTTGACTCCAAACGCGACAGCCTATCGACCTGGTGCTTGGGCATCACAATTACATCGTATTTCAAGGCCTCATCGATTTCAACTGATAATTGAGAGCGAACATAAATTAAGTATATATATAGATTTTTAGGTACATATGTTGTGCACTTACGATCCTCCTGCTCACCGCCCAAACACATGCCAATCTCAGTGCAAATAATTTTGGGTTCCATCTCCCTCAGTAGGAGGTCGGCAATCTGATCACCGTGCTTGTCAATGAATTTATGACACTTGGTGGCCAATGGTTTTTTAAACTTATCGCAGGAGTGCTCTAGGGCATCTTTAATTTCTGACTTGGTAGCGTGCTTTCCGATTCTCTTCTCCACTGTTTTGACCACCTCTTCGCAAAGCAAACAATTCGGTGCAACGCCGAAGTCCTTGTCAAAAGTAATCTGTATGGGCATCTCGTTGCTGGAGTCGATTTCATTAGCATCCATATCCTCACTGTTGCTATTGGACGACTTATCGGTTTCTACGCTATCTAAAAGGCTGATGCCCATTTCGTCCAAATAGTCCTTGGTCTTGGGACACAATTTCAGCTGTACACAAATCTCTTCTGGCTTGAAGTCAGTGATAAGCATGTCAATAAGCTCATTGGAGTAGGTGTCTACAAAGTCCACGCACTCGTCACGCAGTTTGTTGGGTAGATGCGTGCAGAGGCCGTCAAGAACCTTTTTGATATTATCCTTGGACTTGTTGTCGCGTATCTTTATCTGAGCCTGCTCAACGGCAAACAAACAAAGTGGGCATGTTGGCTTGTCCTGTTGATCACTGGATACCGTTTGTGGGTGGAATACCTCGATATCATCATGATTTTCAACGTTGCGTGGACACATCTGCATCATGGGACACACGCTGCGCGGATTCAGACCCTGGATAAGCAGTGCAATGACCGCATCGCCGTACATTTCCACAAAATTGCGGCATTGACCGGCCACTCCGTGTGGTAGCTTAGTGCAAATGTTTTCGACAGTATGCTTAATTTCGTCGTCGGTAGCAGGCGTGGCCAGGGTTTCCTGTATAAAATGCAACAAATACTCGCAGATGGTGCACATTTCACCACCCTGCACAAGCAAGCCAGGATTGGCGGCACCCATCAAATGATCAATCGGCAGCTGCATGTCCATAATTTCTTTCTGGCTAAATTTGGGCTCGTTGGCGCCCAACTTCTTGATAGTGACGTGCACCTCGGCGGGTGCAATAGCTGGCAGCAACGGCATAATGGGCGCATCATGGGTCAGATCCAGGCCCTTGGGGCAAACTCCAATGAGGAAACAAGTGCCATTGGCATCCAGATTATTGACTAATGTACTGTAGATGACATGATAGTACTGATCGACAATACTTATGCACTCATCCTTGAAGCCACGCGACTGTTTGCAGAAGCCCTCAAGAACCTGCTTAAATTCCGTCTCTGTGGTGTTTGCTACAAGTACATCACGCAAATGTTTTACGAGCTGCTCGCACAGCGCACAGGGAATATCGTCGTCAACGCCCTCCAGAGTAGTCAGTGCTTCCGGTTCCTTCACATCATCCTCGTGTTGATGGTAACGGGCCGCACACACGCCAGACAAATGGCACAGACCATTTGTTTTTAAATGCTGCTGAACATGCTCGTACATATCATTGAAATAGGTCAGTACCAAGTTGGCGCAGCCATCGGAGAAACTGGACATGGTGCCGCACCAGTGCAGCAGTTGCTCCACCATGTTGTCGCGATTGGAAGACTCGAAGTTGCTCTGCATCTTGCGAGTGAGCAGATTGCAATTTCCACAGGAGAGCTGTGTCAAGTCGGTCTCCTTGTTGACCACCTTTTTGTTATCATTATTATCGACCACTACTTGCTCTTCCTTAAGCGAGCCGTCCAGAGCTGCCTGATATGCGTTATGCAGCAAGTCATCGATGCGAGCGCTGTTGCATAAACCAGCTACAGAGCAAACTTGCTGCAAGGGAAATAAGTAAAAAGTGAAAAGGAAACGTTAAACGTATATTTTATCAGCTACTCACATCGGGATTCATCTGCGAGGACAACGCCTCGACTAGATCGGGAATAAAGTTGTCAGCCAGGGTAATGCACTCCTTTCGCACTAGCTTGATGGGTATCAGGTTGCAAGAGCCCTCAAAAACCTCTTTAATCTCCTCCTCGGTTTCATTGCTGCGCAGCTGATCGCGCGCCTGTGTTACCATATCCTTGCATATCTGACAAATGGAATCGGTGTCAACGGGCACTATTCGTTTTTCCCACACGGTCTGAATGCAATGACGGGTAGCCTTGCAGTCCTTTGCATTGCTGCCAAATGAAAAAATGCCGTAACGATTAGCCAGCTATACGAGAAAAAAAATACAACGTCCGCAATTGGGAAAAACAAATGCATCAAATGACCCGCATTCATAATCGCTTTCGCGCAGTCAGCAAAGATCAGAGTCCAAAGCATTGAATGAACCCTCGCAACATAAGCTAGTTGAATGCACCCGCAGCAAATATTTCATATACACATTCAGATATCGTTTACCAGACTGCGAGGATTATGTTTATTTGCTTAACCATTCAAAACAATAATCTGATATTGCTGTGAACACTTAACGAATTATATATATTCCCCAAAAATTTCTGTACAATTTATGAATTTTGATTTTCATTATAGTCTGTGGGCACAGTAATGTGCTAATTTTTATTTAACAAACAAATATTGTATACTGGACAAGATAAGCAGACATAGTCGTACATGGCATATAAATATATTATATAAGTTTATAAATGTATGTATTTATACATCTGCGACTTCTTGTTGCAAAAAATTTGCGACGTTTTTTGTTAATATTTACAATTTTCGTTTGACAAGGAAAACAAAGACGAGTTAAGCGATCTCGTGTGCACATAAATAAATTAATAAATAAACAAAGAAATAAATGCTAATGGAAAAATACTAAGTAAAATGGATTGATTGCAAAAATATTGTCCAGTGTATGAAAGCTGAAACGCTGTTTACTCAAGCAATGGCGAGAAAATGCAATTATTTGTTGGCTATGGCGTGTTTATAGCGGGTATAACATATAGCTCTTTCAACTTAGGGCAAATATATATATGTATTATTGCAATTTGGATTAGTCAGAAATCGAAGTAATTTTCGTGATAAGAGAGCGTCAAATGTTAAATGTGGTATATTCAGTTCCATCTATGACGAATAGTTCCCGATGTCTCAGCGAAAGTCGGACAAAGAGCAGCCCTAAGATGTGACCAGGCTTTACTTAAACATGATTAGTCATCAAAATTTGCGGCTTATTATGCAGTTTACAGATATGTTTATTCACTTGCGCATATGTAATCAGTTGGCTGAGCTGGAATTGGTTTTGTTAATTGAATTTAAAACGGAATCGAAACGGAAAACAAACAAAAAAGACAACGCTTACAAAGAGAGTGACAGACGAAAGAGAGAAACTGACAAAGGGAGAAAGAGCGAGAGAGAAAGAGAATGTGTGCAAAGTGTAGCTAAAGTTTGCACGTATGACAAGAATTCACGTAGAAAAGAGGAATAATGCTAAAAAAAAAAAAAATAGAGCAACTGTAAACGGCATAACAAAGGTTATCGACGGCACAAACAGTATGGCGGCTCCGCCTTAGACTCCGCGCTGATTGCCTTCCTTATCAAACAGTGCTTCACAACGAACAATAAAAACAGGCAAAGAAAAAATGACAAACCCACAACGGGTTAATAACTGCGTAGTGGCTATTGTTTTAAATATTTATTTAATGCAAGCGCGGGAGCTGTTTTTTCTTGCCGATGACAAAGCGTTTTTGCAATAGATTTTAGACTCACCTAAGATTGTCACACCAGTAGGAGGGGCCCCAGGTGCATTTACTGGCACCAAGCAGCGGCTGCTCAGCAATTGGCGTCGACGAGACGCAAACGCCTAAAATGGCAAGAAAAACACAATGACATATTGAATACCAAAATACGTACATACATTTAAGTATATGAAAATATCTATTGGCCAATATTAAACAAATACGCAATATTTACTAGCAACGTCACAACTTACCAAAAACAAACACAGCCAAAATGGCCAAAAGGCCTGCGTTACGCATCTTGTTTTGTAGGTGTGTGCTATTAGCACTTGTGTATATTATTGGGCTAATTTAACTTTTACTTGCTCTTTTAACACTCCAGCTGCAACTGCAACTGCACTGAATGAATATTTGATGATTAATGAGGAAAACGAATTGCGTTTGCTTTGGTTTTGTTAATTTGCAGTGTGACCAAGTTCGCAAACCAAAAAAATTCTATCGATATGCCTACACAAAGTAAGCCGATAGTTTTTCACACAGTCGCAGTGCTGGAGGTTCGGCCAATTTAATTTTAAATTTCTCTTCTCAACATTATAACAAAAATTTATCAGATGACATTTTAGTCAACGTTATTTTATTTATAATTTTTGCATAAATATTCCTTTAGTTCATATCTCTATTATATCGATAAAGTTAGATGGAGTCCTTTTTGTCGTAAAATGAATTAATCGACTTGCTAATTCAATATTTTGCTATTAAAAAACGTAATATTTACTCAGCAAATACACTAAATATTTCCATAAACTTTACATAGGGCTGCCCTATAGCTGAAAAACTGTCAATGGCGCTACCACATCGTTAAATTATGTGATACCTAAATGCTAGACATGCATGTGGACGCGGGTTCGAACCCAGCTGGGATTAAAACATAAAAAACTTTTTGATTGTTATTATTTTCATTAGAAAAAAAAATACAATAATTATACCACCAATATATCTTAAATTACTAATGGAAATATTTGAATTCAGCCCTTGATAGGGCAAAATGTGTCATATCATCAGGTATTCATTTAAGTGTTAAATGTTTGAGCTTTGTTTTAATTGTTTTTAAATGCTTAACTAAATAAATTATGGCAATAACCATCGACAAATGTTCTTGAACTTTTGCTCAAGTGTTTAGCTCTCGTAAATGTTTAACCACACACACATGCAACGCTCAGCGTTCAACCATGCATTCAAATGCTATTGTAATTATAGCCAACAGAATTCTAATAATTGATTGATGTTTGATATAAGTTTTTTACATCGTAAAGTTTTTCATCTTGGGAAAATGCATTTTAATTAGCCGAAAAGTTCACACAATATGAATATAAACAAATCTTTGCTTATCAAAATGCAATTTTTCTATTAATTTGGAAAAAACTGATTTGATGTGGGAATGTTTGAGCATTCTCAGTGGCTGCTGCTGATGTTGTTGTTGTTGATATTGAGCTCCCCAGCTGAAAGTCGAGGTCAGCTAGTGGCCGCTGTTGATTGAATTGGCAAGCGAAATGCCAAATGCAGTCACCGATCTATCTAACCAATATGTATAAAAATCTGTGTCAAGCCGGCGAAGGAAACTTGAAACTCGACTTGGCCTGGCCAAGGTTATGTTGCCAGCCAGCTGCTGGCGATGGTATTTAGTTCTTTACCAGATTTAATTGCAGCAGCGCCAACAAATTGAAGCTGCATTTGACCATTGACAATGAATTGCGAGGTAATTGACAATGGGTAGGCTTTTTAGAATTTATCTAGGCATTGTCTAGGTTGAGCTAAAATTTGTTTCATTAAAAATGCATAAAAACTTTAAAGGGGGAGCCTAGTTTTCACACGGTGGAGAGTTACCATTGCCAAAGACCAGTTGGGTTTTGGGGGAGCTCGGCTTCAATTTTTGATGGTTCGTTGCGTGACATACTTAGTTGGCGACGGACCGAGAGAGATTGTACGCTTGTAACCCTAATTACGTGCGTAATTACGAACGACCAGCCAACGAGACACAGTTAGAGAAACCTTAAGTGCGTCACATACACTTTTCATCTAATAGTAAATTGTTTTATTAGGTTGTAAAACTTGTGCAACTTCCTTCATCTAGTGGTATAATCAGCCCGACGGCTGCAACTCGAGTCGAGGCGTGTAAAGCATTGCTAAGCTGCCAAACGGCAATCATTACCGCCGGATTATTCTTTGCCTAATACTGTTGCCCTGAGACCAAGATCAGAGCCCATGCGGAAATGAACTTGACCTTATCGACGATGCTGCCAGCCCCACAGCAAGCAACAGTTGCTAGCACCACTAGCGGTTATGCGAATGGCGTAAAACAAAACTTGAGTTAATCAATTCAGCTGCAACAACAACACATTTTAGAGATTTGTTCGTATTTGTGAGTCAAATTTGCTGCTGCGGCTAATGATAATAAACCAACGGAACACCACAGCACCAATAACAAAGGCCAGGAACCAAACCAATAACAGTTTCTACTTATAAACACACATCAACGATAAAGAGTAGTCGTCAACGTAGGGGCTTCGCCTCTTCCGTAACACTCAATGCAAGAAGATCAAGTTCAAGAGTTTTTATATTGTAGAAGCAAACTAGAAGAGATGCATGGACAATGACCGCATTGATGTTCGCTACACGCTCGTTCGCTTTGACCCAGTGTCCCAACAGCTTATTCAGCGGTAGTCACGTATTCAATACGTTTTTCACACAAATATATATATATATTAATTCGGGACGGCGCGAACGCCATTCCCGGCTACCAAAAATTACACGCACGAGTTATTCACATTAGGAATAATCGCAAAGGTCAACTCAGCCGAAAGTGCAATGACCAAGCCTCGCTCCGGAGGAACCGCCTTCGTGATCACGGTTAACCTCTACGCCAGGTAAGTATGCTTTTCTCCTCTCTGGAACAGCCACTCCAATATGACAGTGCTAGAACCGTTTGAGAATTATTGTGTGCGCGCAAGTGAAATTTTCTACAGCTAACAAAACGGCAAAGCATACGTTACCAACAATTGGGTATGTGTGCGTGTGCTTGTGTATGCACCAACAGGCAAACATATTTCTGCTTGTGTATAAGAGAGGGATGTCCGCTTACAGGCAGCGGAAAGAAAGAAAATTATTAATGTAATGTTAGTAGTATGGTTAATTTTTCTAGAAATCACTTATTTTGTTGAAATTAAATAATTCGTTTTATCAGTTTTTATTTTTGATAAGCATTTGTTCTTGAATATAAATCTTGAATGGATTTATCAGCTATCAGATATTGAATGTATATACATATGTATGTATGTATGTACAAATGCTGGGATTTGTTGTGCTTTCTTATCTTATAATCGGCCTTTGCCATTCCTATATGTATCCAGAAGTTTGGTATTTACCTATATTGATTGTTACCAAAAAAATAACAATAACAAGTGTACAAAAGAATTTTAGTGATATATATTTAGTATACATATATTTATAAATTATATCATTTCATCAGATATTTCGTTGAAATATAAATAATCTATTCGTTATATTTAGATTCTTATACTTTCTTTTCACTATCATGCAATGCAGTAAAACTAAGAGTATATTTATATAGGAACCACTTTCAACCCTTAACATTGACTCTCTCTTTCCTCATTGCAAGGAATCTAGTTGCTTTTGCTACTTTCACTTGTGTAGACATTTTCACAATATAATTCTCAAACTGTTGTGGCGCTGTCGTATTGGAGTGGCTTTTCCAGAGCGGAGAAAAGCATACTTACCTGGCGTAGAGGTTAACCGTGATCACGAAGGCGGTTCCTCCGGAGCGAGGCTTGGTCATTGCACTTTCGGCTGAGTTGACCTTTGCGATTATTCCTAATGTGAATAACTCGTGCGTGTAATTTTTGGTAGCCGGGAATGGCGTTCGCGCCGTCCCGAATTAATAAATACATAAATTTAGATAAAAAGGTTGTGTGGACAATACATGCTAAAGGTGCACTTGTAACAGCTGCACAAATTACATCAGATCTAAGATTTACTTTAGCTTATTAAAGCGCTGGGTAATATAACTTTTGATACATCATTTGCAATTCCGTACAGAACTTAAACTTCTTCGCTAAGCGAGAATTATGTTTTGTGAATTTTCTTAAACAAAAGGGGAAACCCCGCCATCATCTGTGCAGATCTCTATTTTTAGGCAATCTGGTTATTCAATTGTGGACAGTCATATGTGTTATGTTCATAAAGTCGAAAATACAGACGTGAATGAAAACATGGTAGTAAAGGATTACTGTCTTAAGTGTCGATGTGCTGAACGCGCAGTGACTTGCTTATTTGACAGAGCTGGTTTTTATTAGAGAAGCTGTTAATTTGTGGCCAAATTTTACTTCCTTTATTGTGGCTGCAACGTGATAGAACAATTATTTTTTTGGGGAAGTGCGCATAAAACAGTTTATAGACTGAGCCATATTGATATTTATCTAGATACTCGCAGGTATAACACGAGCTAGTATCTATTATAATAGGCAAGGTCATATGAAGAGCATGAAGGTAAAGCTTAGATATTTTTTGATACATTCTACATTATATTCACGTTCTCTTCTCTTTTCTGCTCGTTTGATTGTCTCATCAATTTCAGTAAGAAAGTAATTTAAAACTTGTTTGATTTTTATTCAAAGTAGCCTTTGTTAATTCGAGTTGTTTTTAATTTTTTTTTCGATTCGAATATGCCAGACGTTCTGTTGAACCCAAGTCTGCACATTTAATTGGTAAATTTATTCAAGAATATTTCGATGGATCGTTTTAATAATAAACAAAAAAATGTTTTTGTTCTTAGGTTTCTGTTTATGCTTTAAGTTGGCAAAAATCAATAAATTATATAGTCGACTAGAAGATGTCTTTACCAACAATTATATTTATTAAAAAAATGAATATCTATAATATAAATTCGACAATATCATGGAAAATATACCTACTTTTAAGCACTTCTCATATTTGTATAAAGTAACAATATGCCTCCCTTCTTGGATCCTCCGATAATTGCTGGGTATAAAAACGATACCACAAACTTAAAATTCGATTGAATAATAGTTAATTTTAAGGTAAATAACACACGTTAGACTTCAAGAGAACTTGATTTGTTACGAAATTGTTGTGAGATAGAATACAATGCGGAACCAGTTATACAGTGCTTTAATTGCTGGCAGCCCTGACCATGAACATATTTTCCATTATACTAAGCCCGCTGCCAAAATGTTTTGATTTGGAAAACTTGTCTACGACCTTGGACCACTAAGACTAAGAGTTAAAGCGTAATTATCTAATAAAGTTCTAATTGCGAATGGCCAATTGCGGATTTGTTGAGGTAGGTGGAAGGCAGAGTAGAGAAAAAGTCGACTTGATGCGAGTTTTAAAATTCTGACCACTCGAAATAAACGCTCCAATTTTAGTGGCGGACATGACACAGTCAAGTTGTTTTAATTGCACTCATATAATGAAATGTGTATATACTGCTTGTCTACCTGACAGACGGGCAGCCCAAGATTTTAATAGAATCAAAGCGATTTCATCCCAAAAACACCTGCTAATTGCGCTCGTAGGCCAACAACTGCAACGTTTGAATGCCACAAACGGCAGCCCAAACCAAGCCGGTAGCCAAAACTCTAAGCCCAAACCCCGACTGACGACAGATAACAGCCAACATAGATCCAACAGAACTGTCAAGCAATTGTCCACACACTTTACTGCATATGAGTTTTGAGAGACAAATACAAGGGCAGCAATCAAAGCCAAAATAAAAACGAGTGTGAATGCTGCAAATGGGCTTAATCAACTGACTTATACTCTGTATAATCATTAAAGTAGCTGCAGCGAAACTAACTTATAACGGGAGACTTGAAAATTATTAGATCAACAACTGTCATAGGCATGTGGGCGTGGCTACAGGCATTTACACATTTCTCGTAAAGAAAGTCCTGGTTTAACCTTAGCTAAATTTCAAACTTTGAATACCAATACTATTACCATATGTAAACCAAGGATAGAGACAAGAGGCTATCAAAATATGCTCTTTTTCAAATACGCACGAGGTATTAAGCAAAAAAATAAATGTAATCACAAATGCACAAAAATCATGGCAAAATTTGTAATGCCACAAAACACCAGCCACAGCGCCGCAAAGCGCCGACTCATGTTGAAAATATATATACATTTCGAGAAATACGTATATAAGAAAATGACAATAGCATTTGGAGCCAACTGCTACTACAGCAAAAATGAGTACAGGCCGAATAGTAGTAGATTTTCTACTGCCTTTTCACAGCGTCTACGCGATCGGCTTCATCTCCGGCTCACACAGACACAGCAGCCGAGCTGAGCGACGAAGCTCGAAAAGCCGAAACGCCAAGCCGAAATTTTAGCACTTCTTTTTAAATTTTTATGCAAACTCGAGTTTTTTGTTAGTTGTGTGTCGGAGTTCGCAGCGTTTGTGTCGAATAGAGAGCACGAAGCCGGGTCCGGGTCAACATCGAACAAGAAAAAACTAATTCGAAATTCTGTGTGTATTTATGAAGGATATGCCAAAGGCTGTTGGCCAAGTGTAAAACTGTTTTGTCTCTCGAAATGTCTTCAAAAGTTTTCAGTTCATTAATGGCCGAGAGCATTTTGCTCTCGAAAGCCGCTCAGATCATATCGGGCTATTCGCCTGTAACCATATTTCTCCTGGCGACAATCACCATATTTCTAGTGGTCTATAACAAGCGACGCTCGCGTTGGGTAAAATATATCGAAAAAATACCAGGACCTGCCGCACTGCCCTTTCTGGGCAATGCAATCGAAATGAATGTGGATCATGACGGTGAGTTTAGTGTAGCTGATCTATATGTCAGACCTCTTGTTGACTGGACCCTGAAATATGATCTGATCTGATTGAATAAGCCAATAAAACTAGCAACAAATGAAGCATAGACTTGGTTTAAGTTGCTAATTAACAGACAAGCAACACAAAATCAATACCATCTGTGATTCTCTACGTGAATCAATACGAGTGTGCTCCGTATTTCGTTGATCTAAATGTTAACGAACTCTGTATTACTTTCAGTTTCACTTTCATCTTTTATTGCTCGAACTATCAAGGAATCTCTATTTTTAGAATGGTTCAGTTACGTGATCAAACAAATGCCAAATGCGCAAAGAATATAGTTCGGAAATGTGCTAATTGCCATGACTTTCAGCAGAGTAGAGTAATTGTTTAGCAAAGAGATGAGCTTCATTTCAGTTATATAATTACTAGTCATTTCTTAATTTTTTGACAATATCAACAGCATTAACACTCGCTAACAATAAATAAGTTGTATGCGGCTTAGAGCATTCAGCTTAATAAATTTTATTTTTATAGTTTGTCTTTGCAATTAAGACTTTGATTTAAACAATTTTATACATAAATTATTTTGCATTATACTATATCATATTATTTTTGATTATTCAATTTAGATGGAGTTGTGTTTATTTTTGCAACCTATTTAATTTTCTGTAATAAGACCTTCGGCTCAGTTGCAAAATAAAATGAACATAAATAACCGTAGAAGGTGTGCATCACATAATTATTTTAATTTTTTGAGCAGTGCCAAATTTGAACTTGATATGAAGTAAGCTGGCAAAAACTTTCACCAACTCAAAAGAAAAACACACCAAGCTACATATAAGGCCCTTTTTGTTAGTGTAAATAGCGGAAATTCAACATTTTCTGATTGAATGATATTAACTTCAAAATAATGTTAAGCAGCTTTATAAAGAACTGAAGCAGCTATAAAAACGGTAGCCGATCATAAATACAGTTAAACATCAAAAACAAACGACAAAAAATACTTGAGATATTGTAAAATAAACGGTCATAAAACTCTGTGGCACACGAAACTCCCAAAAAGTCGTAGCCAAGCCATGGGACTGAGCCGGACGTGCGCTTGAATTGATCTTGGACTTGCTCTTGCTCATGATCTTGATCTTGATCTTGGCATACAAAACTAGTTTAAAAACCATCCGAACAGCTGATAAACTTGAGAGTCGTTTGGAAAAGCACCAGACTTTGAACGTTCAATAAATTTTCGAATTAATTCACTTGGCTAATCTAATATAATAGTTCCGCAGCAGCAAGAAAATTAAAGCATAGATCAATTAACACACATTTAAATGCGGAAACGATATTTTGAAACACAAGAAGCACAAACAGATTAGCTGATACATAGATGCATAGATGTATAGATACATAGATACATAGATACATAGATACATAGATACATAGATACATAGATACATAGATACATAGATACATAGATACATAGATACATAGATACATAGATACATAGATACATAGATACATAGATACATAGATACATAGATACATAGATACATAGATACATAGATACATAGATACATAGATACATAGATACATAGCATAGATACATAGATACATAGATACATAGATACATAGATACATAGATACATAGATACATAGATACATAGATACATAGATACATAGATACATAGATACATAGATACATAGATACATAGATACATAGATACATAGATACATAGATACATAGATACATAGATACATAGATACATAGATAGATAGATACATAGATACATAGAGATATAGAGACATATGCAGATATTTAGCTATAGGTTCATCAGTTGGTCAAGTTCAAGATCAGATGTTAATTGTGTAGGAAACACGTCTTTAATATATTAAGAGTATTGAAATCTACATATAATTTCTAAATGATGCTAACGCTATTCTTTTTGAGGTGCGTTTTTTGTTATATGTTACGTCTGGTTCTTTGTTGTCGGTTCTTTGTTAGAGATTGCTGCCAGGCAGAGATTAGTGAAGTGGTTTTTCTGGCTAGATGAGATTTTGGTAGCACGCAGTACAGCAGAAGCGGAAGTTAGCTGCCTTCGAGGCACACTCTTGATATTTGCGCAACTGGTTTAATTATGCCTTCATTCGCATTAATAAATTTGATTGTAAATGCATTTATATTACCTTTGTTGTCTGTGGATAGAACGAACTAGAGGGAGATACGTATAAAATTAAATTTGGATGTTATAAAAGAAACAAAGTCATATAAAACCCCGCCCAAACCTGATCCTATGAAAGACTTAAGTGCAATTTTAACAAGTCCAAATATTTTTTTTCTTCAAATTAAGCTTAATCAATTGACCAAGAAAAACTTGTTCTGAAAACAGTCAAATCATTGCGAAATAAATATTTAAATATATCTAAATAAAACCTAAATTAATAAATAAAAGAAATCTTAGAGAAGATAAGGCTTACGAAGCGTTCTTTATTTCTTTATTTTTTATCAAGTTCTTAGCTAAAAAAATATATGTAAAATATGCAAATAAGAAACATTATGGAAAATTAATTATGTGCTCATGGCTCATAGCTCTTGGCTATATTTTTTTATTTTGCCGGTCGTAGATGTGTCTGCAGTTCAGTTCAAGGCAGTCGAGGAACCTGTTGTTGTAATTTATGGATGCTTGTCGATAGGGGCTGCCCCTGCTGCAACAACTTGAATTAACTCAAGCGTGTTCTAATATTTAATTTAAAAATGATTTGAGAACACTTCGAACGACCAAACAGTAGCATCCACTTGCGGCATGACGCGGCAACAAGTGATGTCGGCCCAAGGTCGATTTGGTGGCCCAAGTGTCAGAGATTCTCAATTCATAATTATCCAACTAGAAGCTGTTTAAGACTGGCAACATGTTTGAAGTGTATACAGATACCAAGGCCGGCGTCGGATTTTCTGAATTCAAGTTCTAGTGTTAAGAACATTTGGCAGTCAAAGCCAACTTGTCTGACTCAGTCTGCTGAATCTGACACTCAATCTGAGTTTGAGTTTCGAATTGAGTTTGCGCTTAAGTTTGAGTCTCTGTGGTCGTGGCCGCTTGCCGCTTGGCATTGACTGCCAGTTGAACCGAAAGTTTAACCTTTATATCATATGTAATTATGCATATATCCTTTATATTTTATATATATGTTCACGCTATCTTCTTCGGCCTGGTTCATTTTAATAGATTATTAGCAACTCAACAAGAGATTTTATTTCTTATTTAATGTGCCACAATTTGGCTCCAATGACAAATTGTTGCATTTCATGAAGCACGTCATAAATTCAAATTGTTAACGCAATTTAAGGCAGTCAAACTTTTAGTGACTTTTTTATGTTGAGTTTGTCAACAAGCTGGTCAGCAGCAACAACGGCCCACGAAAAAACATAATGAATACTGTGAGCCGGTAAAATATTTGAAATGCGTTTTGTTTTGCTTCTCTCTTTGCTTATTTTTTTGCACGTAGGAAATTTGATTGTTACCTATTTTTGTATATATATATATATTTATTTTTTTTGCTATGTTAAAACATGCAAACTTCCGACGAGCTGATCAAAAGCGGCCCCAAGGGAGCTGGACAGGCGGTCAGAGTAGGCGATGCCACATACCTGCAGCCCGGTCAGCCAAAGAGGGGCAGCAATAGCCGCTTTGAGGTGTTGCTTCTCTTCTTCTTTTTTTAAAAATTCAGGTTGACGCTTGAGCTTTGGGTTACATAAAATCGTTATTAGACATCTCTGAAAGAGACTGTGAGTGTGTCCAAGTTATTGTTGTTGTTGAGTGTGAGTGTGTCATCGTTTTAATTAATGCAACAAACGACCAGAAACCCGGGCTGCATGAGCAACGTGCGCCGGCTCAGGTTTCTCGGCCCGTAATAGAGGGCATAAAAAACAAAAAAGAAAAGAAAAACCCAAGAAGCTGCCTAGACGGAGCAGCTTATGTTATTTATGTTTACCTACGTGATAAACAAGTGTAACATATTAAAATTAACACAACGTTTACATGACGACGGCCTTGATTGCTTCTCACACTCAATTTGTAAGTTTTTATTTTTCTTTAATTGATGTCGCAAACAATTTTCACACGCGAACTGAAAACTTGGGTATATTGCTCTGTAGTTGAAAATAAAACCTAAAACAAAAGTTGAATTAGACTAGACAGGAGGTGAAGTTTAGTATTGATATGGTATATGATATATGATATGAATCTCTATTACTACCAGTAAAGCACTTACATAATTTAATTCAGTCTACTCAAGGAGCAGGAGACATACGAGCAGCTCTATACTACTTTTAAGATCATTGTCTTGTACAATGTCTGGGGATAGCTTGTAGAGGAAGCATTTTATGTGCGGCGTCTGAGATCTCTGCTACCATCTGTTGCTTACCATTGTTAAACACTGTTTGGTCTAATTTATGTGTACAAGCTGATCTGGTAGTCATCTGGCAGTCCAAACAGTGACAGCAAAACTTATTTATTATTTATGTGTACTTAAACGCTCGTTAACTGTCTGTCAGTCAGACAGACGGCTGGCTCGCAGAGCACTGGCCATTGAGACAAATTCGTAACTGGTTTCTTTTTGTTTGTGATCTTTTATGGCTTTACAGAGCTATTCAATCGAGTGATAGGCATGCAAAAACTTTGGGGCACACGCATTGGCATCAATCGCGTCTGGCAGGGCACCGCGCCGCGAGTTCTGCTCTTCGAGCCGGAAACCGTAGAGGTAAGTGAAGAATCACTGGCTGTCATTATAGAGAAAGAGAGAGAGAGTTCTATAATATTTACCACCTTTCCCTTACAGCCCATACTTAACAGCCAGAAGTTTGTGAACAAAAGTCATGACTATGACTATCTGCATCCTTGGCTAGGCACAGGCCTGCTCACCAGCACAGATCGCAAGTGGCATTCTCGCAGAAAGGTAAGTCTACTTAGTGATCCACATATAAATAAATATGAATATAGATTTAATTGCCACTTGCAGATTCTGACGCCCGCCTTTCATTTCAAAATTTTGGATGATTTCATTGATGTTTTCAACGAGCAAAGCGCCGTCTTGGCTCGCAAATTGGCCGTGGAGCTGGGCAGCGAGGCGTTCAACATTTTCCCCTACGTCACACTTTGCACTCTGGACATCGTGTGCGGTAAGTGTCAATGTCACAGCTACACCTTTACATATGTAGAGCATATCAAATAACCTGCTGCTAATTGCGTCACAGAAACTGCCATGGGTCGCAAAATCTACGCGCAGAGCAACAGCGAATCGGAGTACGTGAAGGCGGTCTATGGGTAAGTCTAAAAAGGACTACTAAACAGTAAATAATATAATAATATACAGTTCGAAGAACTAGAATTCAATCGTGCAAGTTATAAGCGCAATGTTATCAGGGGCGACAGCGAAAGGGCGTATAATATTGAGAGCTGTCAGTGCAAATGTCAAATGTTTTCCCACTCACACACTCCACATTCGTATGCGCGCGCGTGTGTGTGTGTGTATTTGGGGTGCTCTTCACTCAAGCGAAAAATATGCGAGATTAAGATGTCAATGGAAAATGCTGCTGCTGTTGCTGCTGATAACATGCCTCATAAAGCGCACAGATACTCGGACAGGCAGACAAGCGGACAGACTGACGGAATGACAGTCACAGGAACCGACGCGACCGTCCGACAAACAGACAGAGAGACAGTCACTCTAACACTTGACTAAGTTTCAATTTAATGCAACACTTTTCCCATCTGTTTGACAACCCTCACGCACACAGCATTGGCTCCATTGTGCAGAGTCGTCAGGCCAAGATCTGGCTGCAAAGCGATTTGCTTTTCCGCCTCACCGAGGACTACAAGACGCATCAGAGCTACATTAATACGCTCCACGGCTTCTCCAATATGGTGATACGTGAGCGCAAGGCGGAGTTGGCTAACAATAACAATAACAACAACAACAACGAGATGCCCGATGCCTACGATGATCTGGGCAAGAAGAAGCGTTTGGCATTCCTCGATCTGCTGATTGATGCCTCCAAAGAGGGCACAGTTTTATCTAACGTAAGTGAGAAAACCCGTTAAGGAAATTATAGCAAATATATATATAATATATCACATTTATAGGAGGATATACGTGAGGAGGTGGATACGTTTATGTTTGAGGGCCATGACACAACTTCAGCCGCTATTTCGTGGACATTGTTTTTGCTGGGCGCCAATCCGGAGTATCAGGAGCGTGTGGTTGAGGAACTGGAGTCCATATTTGGTAATGACACAGAAACACCGGCCACAATGAAAAATCTGCTGGACATGCGTTACTTGGAGTGCTGCATCAAAGATGCCCTCCGACTGTTTCCCAGCGTTCCCATGATGGCGCGCATGGTGGGCGAAGATGTAACCATCGGTAGGTGATCCATTAGGCGTTCGTTTAAGATTATGTTTTAATATTGATCTTGGTTTAGGTGGCAAACTGGTGCCCGCCGGAACTCAGGCTATAATTATGACCTATGCCCTGCATCGCAATCCGCGCGTCTTTCCCAAACCCGAACAGTTCAATCCAGACAACTTTTTGCCCGAGAATTGCGCCGGGCGTCATCCCTTTGCCTATATACCCTTCAGCGCTGGACCGCGCAATTGCATCGGGCAGAAATTTGCCATTTTGGAGGAGAAGGCGGTCATCTCAACAGTGCTGCGAAAGTACAAGATCGAGTCTGTCGATCGTCGCGAAGATCTAACGCTGCTCGGCGAACTGATTTTGCGACCCAAGGATGGGCTTAGAGTAAAGATCACGCCACGGCACTAAGGCTGCAACTCATCCAAAGTATTTTAACTTGTATATATTTAGTTTAAGTTGGATCTTAAGTGAAGATATGCTAAATTAGCGAATAACTCCACGACCTCTGAACTTCTAACTCAGTGAACCTAAATTGTTTAGTCTATAGTTTTATGCTTAATAAAAAATACTTAACCAAAAAAATATATAAATGTTTTCTAGGATATAACTGCTTCTATGGGAAATCGTAGCGTATATATTCTGAATTATACCTATCTAAGCTGTAGTTCTATATTATTGTAGCTGATTAATGGAAATTGCTTTGTCGTTACTTATGCATGGATGCCTTATTTTGAGCTCTGTATACTCACAGTAAGCTAGTGTACCAAATGTAGCTACTATTTGGTACAGTTTGTTGTAACGCGTTTAGCCAAGACACAAACCGTCTATTAAGATCAGAGAGTTCGCGCAGAAAAACAAGTGACCAATAGATGGCGCCACTAGTGTCATCCGAGCTAGTTTGCAATGCTAATTAATATTTTCTTTACGAACAACTTTACCTGTGCACTCAACACGTTTTCACAGACTACATTTGAAACTGGAAAATGGACAATCATCAAGTCATCAACAAATGGCGCCATTTGGCTTTTGGCTTTGCCTCCGTGTGTTTGTGTGTGCGAGTGTGTGTTGTTGCTTTGTGACCCGTTTCCTTTTCGCAATTGGATCGGCGCCAGGGCTTAAAAGCAACTTAAGTGCGCTTACGCAGTGTAATGCACAAATAAATGCGCACCGCAAATAAATGGGCAGGGCAGCCGGAGTGGGCAGAGCACATGGGCCGGCGATTGGTAGTAATATCTAAATGGATATTATGAGCATATGTACATCGAAGCAAAGGCGGGACGTGCGCATTGAATAACTCCTAGTGGAGCTGAAATAGATAACTACATAGATCGATAGGTTACCCAGAGTTAGATAAGCACAGCTGGAGGAGGCCCTGGAGGAGGAGGTGGCGGCCAGTCGTCGTTGGCGTCGAATGGGCAAACAATCAATTAGAATGGCAAAATCTTGCTAAATAATAGTAATCCGGCAAACGCAAAAGGGTCTTAAAATCTAATTCCCCAGCGAGACAAGAAATAAGTAAAATAGTAAAAATATGCGATTGAAAAATGGCAAAAATTTGCTTTGCTGCGAAACAAAAATGAACAATGAAAAATGCACCCGACCGAGGGCCGCAGAATTGTGCACAAATTGTGACCATGGTCAATTGCACGAATCGAATCACTCGACTGTTGGCACTTGGAGAGTCGATGTAATAAATCGATTGCCAATTGCAGTTGCAGTTGCAGTTGCAGTTGCTTTATTAATTTATGAATTTACAATGTCAACGATGATTATTTATTTTAGTTTAATGGCGGGGTTAAAAACCAATCGATCAAAACTCGTCTGATTGCCATCGAGTAGAGCGAGTGTGTCACTCTGCAGCTCTGCAGCTAAAACCGGATACTGACAGAAGCATTTGCCTGCCTTTTTCAAATATCTTTCGGCTCGCACGATATCTAAGCCATATATAAATATGATTTGATTTCCATTGAGTGAGAATAGCAAATGTCAACTATATCAGTTCAGTTTGGCTACTGGAAATGTTTTTGCTCTGCGTACGCTATGAACACAGTTGAAATGTTGGCGCCAACTTTGTGATGTATTTAGATAGATATGTTAGCCCTGGGAACAGCTGACTTTTATCCAGAATTTCACTCTGGATAAGTGTTTAAGGAGAAATGAAAAAGGGTGGCCCGCTACTAAATATAGATGTGGATAGAATTGAACAAGATCAGTCTTATACTAGAAAAGTTCTTCATGCCCACCGGATCTCATTACAATGGGTCACTGGATCACTGATCAGCGTTAAATATTAATCATTTCGAAAGCTATAACTGAATAGTGACAAAAGCATATGTTCTCACAGCAAAGAAAAGTTTCCAAGTGTGTCCCTGTTCTGTGCCTGGCAAAAGAGCAAAAGCAATTATGCGAGCCGTAGGCATTGCTAGCGTTGCCTTTGAACCCACACTCAGATGTCACTTAAACGGATTGCGCCTGGCACATCAAAACAAATTGCACTCCCTCGTGTATAGCAGACAAATCTGATTAGAAAAACATTTACAAACGCAAATCGCAAGTTAGCACCAGCAAAGGCCGGGGTAGGGAAATAAAAGCCACCCTTGGAAAACATTTGATGTGTGAACTTTGGCATGGGTAGGCAAGCGTCGAAGCGCTCGCCAAGGACAGACTAATTTGATTGACGTTGACGTCAACGCGCCGGCACAATGTGGGAACGGAGCACAAAAGTTGTTGGCTCGAAGCGTCAACGGGAGCTGAGCTGGAAGCGGGCAAGTGAAAGTTGCTTTTGGCAGTGGCTTTGCGGGCAGGTAGCCAAAAGGCGGGCAATGCTATCGGCACAACAAGAAGCAAGAGACACAGCCCGGAAAATGATATCCAAACAAACTCAATTTGGTTGGCTGCCAACGCGCGTTTGATAGATTAGCAGCGAGAACGAAGGAGGCGCGTCGACGACGACACGTGGCTGGACGCTAACTGGTCCTGACGGAAGCTGCTGCCAAGCAGAGCGGGGCGTGCGCAATGTCTGATACGTTTCCCATTCGACGCCCGGGCAATGGGCGAGCATACAAAATTGATTTGCTTAAATATTTGCCATTGCCGTTGCCTACATTAAACAGCTGGTGCATGGGATGAGCACAGAATTGAACAGAACAGAATAGAGCAGAGCAGACACGTGCCATGCCTGCACTTGCAGTTGTCCGGGCGACACGTGACATCTCGGCAAATTAAACATGCCCCACAATCCCAACTAGAAAAGGAAACAAAAAGTTTAACAATGCAGAAAATTGAAAAACAATCAAAAACGCAACCACAGTGACTGAGCAGCTAGAGGAAACCAAGGCTGTTGTTAAAGTTAAGTGCTGGCATCCTGTGTGACGGCCTCCCCTCTGGTCTCGTTTCGTTTAGTTTCATCAACTGTTTGCTCAGAGCGCGCGCTTCAATTCGAGCCGCTTTATTTGGCCATAATTAGCTTAATGCGCGAAGCAAACAACCAGGATATCTAGCAGGACACGGTCGTAGCACACGGCCCAGGATACGCACTCGTCAACTGCTCCTGCTACTAATGCTGCTGCTGTTGCTGCTGTTGTCGTGCGTGTCCTTGCTGCCAAATTGCCAGGCCAATGGCAAAGTAAACAAACGTCCTGCAACGCAACAATGTCAACAGAATTGCCAGAAAAAATAAGAAAAAATATTAATTTGCATGATACGAACTCGGAATACTCTATCTGATAAACAACATCTAGAACTAGAACTAAATACAGACACAGCACTATTGAGAATATCTTTCAATGTCTCTCTTATCTTCAATCTATATTTGATTTGTATTTGAATACTTTGATATTAAATTATTTTAATATGACGCTCTATTTTTATTACCAAATAATCTAGGCTACGGCAAATCAGATTTGATATGGCTTGAAGGAATTTAAGTTTCACTGGATCTTATAGAATCAGTAAGTTATTTTTGCTGATAAAAAGCCAAAATATGATCACACAATATGCTAATTTTTCTTTAGGAAGTTTCCTCAGAAAGTACATAAACTCCATATAGCATACACATACTTCAGATACTCTGTTCGAGCTGCGTTGTCGACGGGAGGAAAAAATTAAAATCATGAATCCCTTAAAAGGTTCTTAATCTGCGGCTACTGTTGCTGAATTTTGTTGCTTCATTTGCTTCGCTTTCAGCTTTCACGTTGGTCACCCTCGCCTGAGTCGCATTACTCATGCGCCGCGTTGTCGTCGACTGGAGTCCAAGGTATGCGTTGCTCTATCAGTAGAAGGTGAAGTGAGTTGAAAATTCGCAATAGTCGTGGCGCAGCAGCGGCTGTCAATGAAGTGTCCAGCGGCTGTCAGTGGAATGAGGCATCATCATATGACCGCCAATCAGCTGCCAAATTGATTTGTTGGGGACCCAGCGAATGGCAAATTGATTTTTTTTAACTTTTAATTTTTCTTTTGGGGGGTATACACAACTGATTTATTAATATGACCGGCAGCAAATGCAACTGGTGACTGGGTAGACTTTTGACTGGTAAGTGCTAACTGCTGACCCTGTCGGACGGACGGACAGACGGATAGACAGACGGACGCGTCTCCCGGGGCCCTCCAGACGGCGACGACGTCAGCGCCTGTGGGTCATAAATTGAGCAAACATTTCTCTGTCGATGTCGCGTTGTTGTCGCTGTCGATTGCGTGCAATGCAATGCAAGTTTTATGGCACTCTCCGTGATAGCAGGCACTGTTCGAGGGCAAATAACAGCGCTTTATGACAGCAGCAGCAGCAGCAACAGCAACCACAGCAACAACAGCAACAACAAGGGCAAACAGTGGTCTGCCTTTGGCCATGCAACTGCAAAATATATTTCGCGAGCAAACGGGGCAAGGGCAAGGGGTAAGGAGCAGGGGGCACTGGGCAACCGGCGCAATAAGCAAAATGTAAATAATTTTTGCTGCCAACAGTAGAGAGAACACACTGAACCACACACACACAAACAGAGAAAAACCTGACGCAAATAAAATAATAAATTTTATACAAAATTGACAAGCTGGCTTAGCCGCAGCCTGTTGCTGATAGCAGCCAGCACAACAGCAGCAAACTGGACGCCAGCTCCACGGAATCAGTTATGGCCAATGGCAATGTGAACAGTAGCCAAATTGGTAGTTAGTGGCCGGCTTAGGCCAGGGCTGTAAAGTTAAGCACATAATTGCGAAATTAAAGACAGCTGACGCTCGGCTGTGCCCCCGCCAATCGGCCGATTGTCAATTCCCACGCCGCGCTGTCTACCCTGCATTGTTGTTTATGCTAAAATCAAAATGAAAACAATGCGAGAGGAACGTATGTTTCAATTCTAAAAACAACTACAGCCAAGTGTCTGTGCCTGCCCTGCCGCTGCACCTTTCCCTACCGCTGCTCACATCAATGTGGCTAAAAACAACAACGAATTTAAATTGAAATTATTTATTTTTGCATTTTGAAAGCGCCCGCGCGTGTCAAGGATTCACACGCACACGGGGCAAACCCCACAGCAACAACGGCCCCGAACACCTCGTCCGCCCCCACTCAAACCTCTAGCCAAGTGTGACAACAAAGCCGCCTGCCTTTGCTTTTATAATTTGAAAATATAAAAATAACAAAGTGCCGTCGCACTCGTAAGCATTCTCTGAGCTGATTTTCAAATGTCAAAGTACCAGGCGAACCACCCCCCAGTTCCATTTATATTATATCATTCAGCTGCTTCGGATTCCTTATTATTTGCATTGTCTGGCTCGTTAGCTGAATGCAAGTAAAAATATAATGCAAAAATATAATATATACTTTGCAATTCTTAGTCTAACTCTTGTTCGATACTTTGTTAGAAACATTTAATCTTAAGAGACCACAAATCAGCTTCAGTTATAGTTATAGTTCTGGAATCTTCTTCGTTAACTGAATGCAGGCAAGACAATCTTTGGAGTGGACTAAAATATAATATATTTTTAGTAATTATTAGTTTAATTTTAATCGATATTTTTTATAAATTTTTAACCTTAAGTTTGAAACTACAAATCTGTTCCTTTTACTGGGTATAAAGCAGCTCCAGTAAGTAAGAGAATCTGTTGACTCTTAAAGAATTTTTTGAACATTTTATTTTATACTATGAATTCTTTTTACAATGCTTTAACAAAATATATGTCAAGAGGAACATTATTTTGTATATATTCTACTATATAATAATATAGTTCTCATATAATTTGCATATTTTCTATTGATATATAAGTATATTATTTCTTACTTATCGCAACTCTTTACTTCCCAAATCAATCAAATGCTTTCTGTTTAGTTTATGTAATCCTTTTATAGCTTCAATTTTTTTGTGAAGACCTTGAGAGCTGCGATTGCTTCCCACGCCCACCAACGTTTAATCCAAAGTAAATGCAGTAGTTAACTTAAAACATGATCCCTAATCCGAAGACACACACAATCGTAAGCTAAGCAAACACTGCATGCCCCACCCTGTGAGAAAGTGAGCTAACACTTAGCACCTGCCCACAGGCCAGAGCCCAGTGCCCGAGCCCAGAGCCCAGAGCCCAGAGCCCAGAACCCGGAATGCATATGGAAATACTTATTATACCAAATATGATTGGGAAATCTTCACAGTTGTGGGGCACATTCGTATGGGTGTTTGCTTAGACAGGCAACGTAGAGTGGCAGTGGCAGTGGCATGCATCAGTGTCAGCGGCCACCTTGCCACCTAGCTTCAATTTTTTTGTGAAGACCTTGAGAGCTGCGATTGCTTCCCACGCCCACCAACGTTTAATCCAAAGTAAATGCAGTAGTTAACTTAAAACATGATCCCTAATCCGAAGACACACACAATCGTAAGCTAAGCAAACACTGCATGCCCCACCCTGTGAGAAAGTGAGCTAACACTTAGCACCTGCCCACAGGCCAGAGCCCAGTGCCCGAGCCCAGAGCCCAGAGCCCAGAGCCCAGAACCCGGAATGCATATGGAAATACTTATTATACCAAATATGATTGGGAAATCTTCACAGTTGTGGGGCACATTCGTATGGGTGTTTGCTTAGACAGGCAACGTAGAGTGGCAGTGGCAGTGGCATGCATCAGTGTCAGCGGCCACCTTGCAGTGCATTGCCTTATGGAAAATGGCGTTTTGATCTGGCCAAAGCCCATGTGGCTTACGCAGCTGAACCACTGCACTAAGTCAGCCCACATTTCTCACGTTCCGCGCATGCAGCACGTTAAACTGAACATATGGAAACGGAACGGGGCATGGGGATTTGAGATCTTCATGTGGGAAATAGATATAGAAACTATATATATATATATATATATATATATATATATATATATATATATATATATATATATATATATATATATATATATATATATAGTTATACCGACAGACAGAGACGGAGACGGTGTCACAGTCATAGTGACGGTGTCAGAGAGTTGTTGTGGTTGCGTCTGCTGTCTTTGGCTCGCTATAAATCATAAGCAAACATTTTGATATTGTAATCCCCATTTTAATTCGAGCGCATAAAAAGCCGAAAATCAAACTTTTCGACATTGGCGGCGGCGTCTCTGATGTGCGGCTGCAGCTACGTTTTTTCGCTTGTACCGAAAATTGATGGATTACTCGTGGCCCCCTCAGTCCATCCCTTCCAGAAACTCGACCAATTTCATGGCAGCCATTTGGGCTGATAACTGATAAGAATTCAACAAATTTATTTCGCTGCTGCTGCTGATGATGATGATGAATATAAGTGGCAAATGCATAGCTCTCCCACTGTTGTTGTTGTTCTTAGAGTTCTTTTTATTGTTGTTTATTTGATTTATTAATTAATTACGTCCAAACGGAAACTGCGAAAGACAAACATGTACAAACATTACGCGGCTGCTCTGTAAACGTTTATCGGAATCGATACCGAAAATACGAAATAGCCAAGATAAGTATCACCGATACACATTGATACCTACCAACACACACACACACATGTAAGTGCTTTGAATGTGTCAGCCAATGGCTGAGATCATTTTGTTTTTGCTGGCGGCAACTGTTGAAAGTGCTTTTATATATACATAAATTTATCTATATATGAATATATATATATATATATATATATATATATATATATATATATATCTATGTATATTATTCTACTTTTACTCTTTACGCGCTTTGTTTGATGTCCGCTTTTTGCTTTGGGTGGTGCTTGGGTGGTTGGGTGCCAGCCAGAGTCAGCTTTGATGTGGTGCCGCCTATGTTGAGCAATGATTGCAGCCAAAGGAAGCCAGTCGAGATCGCGTTTACAAAGCACAATCAATGATTGATGCACGATGATTGTAACTGAAGAATGTTCTCTACAAATTGGAGGCAAGAATCAAGAGTTGTAAAGGTAAAATCTAGATAATAATATTATATAGCAATGTCAAGCTGTTAAAACTATTCAGGAGTTGACTAACTTTTGAGAACCATAAGCAACCCTTTGTAAGAATAATAATGATGAATTTGAATCAAATGTGAATTGCCTTGAATTTGAAGTGTATAAATTAATTGTTAATAGCCTTTAGAAATGGTTTTAGTTTGACTTTCTCTTTCTATTCACAAAAGCGAGCTCACGCAGCTCAATGCTTAAAGTGTTTCTTCCATTTTTTTACTTTTGCTCAAAGTCCAAGTAATGCAAGGGCCTAATTAAATGCCACAAGTTGAGGCTATCAATTTTGTGTTGCGTATTCATGCCCACGTTTTTTTCATTTCATTCTTCTTTCTTCTTCTTAGTGTTGCCAACTCTCTTGTTAAAATGCTATCAAAACAATCCCAAACAGCTGTTCGGCTGCTGTTGAGCACACAAAGCCAATCTTGGAACGCGCCACTCGTCAGTCCGCCGGACAGGGAAATGTGCAACAGCCAAAGAGGGGCACGCATGGAAGAACGCATCCTGCGGCTGGGGAAATCTGTGCGCACTCTGGCGAGACCTTTGCGCATGTAACCACAAAATTCGAACAGGCCACACCCCCGAGACGCAGCACTCGTTGGGCGTGTCCATGAAGTAGCGAGTGGCGAGAGCGCAGCCAATCAGCGACCCGCAGTGCAGCGGCGAGTGAATGGGTCATGGAATGGCTGGAGATAAGGTGGGAAAGAGAGTGCGAGTGTATAAGTGTGTGAGTGTGTGTGTGCGTGAGAAGATGACAAAGGATGCTGCAGCACGGATGCTGCGGCAGCGCCTTCCTCAGCATCGGCATCACAAATGGAAATTTCACACACACCACGTGCCGCGCATAAATTGGCCAACAATCGATGTAACTTTTGGCCACGGACGCTTTGTGTCCGCAAGATGGAAATGTCATCATATTTTCGCTGGTCCTGCTACTTCCGGCGGCGTCCACAACACGATGTGTGTGTCGCTTAATTTGTTAGTACCACCTTGCGACCCTTGCCAGCTCCAGCAGTCCGAGACCTGCGGCTAGCCTGGCCTTTTATTTTGTATTTTTTCCCGATATCTTCTCTTTTTTTCTGCTGGCTTGTCCGGCATATGTATGCGACATCATGGCACCGGGGACTTTGTTACAAGTACTTTACGGTAATGGAGGATTTTCGCTTGAGCATCTCTCTAACAAAAATTAATTTAAATCGATATGCTGCCGCAAGAGAACGTGGCTGCCACAGCCAGCTGCCAGCTGCCGGCTGTCCTCCTTGCCTCAACCACTTGCCAGCTGCTTGGACCGCAGTTGGTGGAAGCTGATGCTCTTTTTTCATTTTCTTCTGAATTGTTGCCTTTTGCGCTTATTAATTAGTGTAGCAATTTGCTTGGCTGCTGGAAGCTGATTGAACTGCTCTTCGATTCTGCTCCGATCGGTGGCTTCGGTGCTCAAACATTCCGCTTGATAGGGACACTAGCTTTGTGGGTTTATTTCCACTGATTTTTTAGCTGGCACTTTGCAAGGCGTTGCTTTAGCTGCCACAGAGCTGGCAATGTCAACAAGGACATGCTACGCACAGTAATACAAACAAACGACGGAGCCACTCACAGCCGGAAAAAGCCACTGAGCAGCTGGCACACTCATGTGTGGGTGTGCGTATGTATGTGTGTGTGCGTATAGTTTATTGACTGCTTGCGGGAAGTGCTTTCCGTAGAGATCTGTGCTAAAGAATGTAAGGCTGGCCAGCAAAGCCGTTCGCAAATCCTGAAAATTGACTTCGCTGGCAGGCGGGCAGGAAATCAATGCCGCCATTTTGCGAAAGAGTTGCCCACTTCAGCGAAGGGAATAAGAGCGGCAGAGGTAGCGGCAACTCTGACTCCGACTCCGACTCCATCTCCATCTCCGACTCCAACGTCGCGCGTCTCATAAGGCATACAAAATTAGATCAGAACAGAACGACGTCATGGGATGGATGGGAAGAAATAGGGGCAACATTTGCAGGCAGCGACATCTTCGGCGCTCCCTACGCACCATCGTATTTCATTTCGTCATGTTTCGGGATTAGGCCGGATTAGTTGGCGACTGAGCAATGGCTCTGAACTTTGCAACGACTGCTGTGAACTTTTTGGTAGTTGCTTAAAAAGGGAAATGTGACAACAACAAGGGCGCGGACGTGAATGAGGATGCGAATGTGCATGTAGCTACAGCTCTCTATGTGTCCGTGAGTGTGGGTGTGTGTGTGTGCGTTAGGTGTAGATTTGTGGCACTTTTGGCCGCCTTCGAATGCTTTGCATATCAATTTTGTGTGCGCGTGCGACTTCACGAATGCTGAGCATTAAGTCTTGTTGTTCGGCCATCAAAGGATACAAGACATTCAGACACTTGACAGATTACGCTCAAAGTAAATGGAGGAAATACAATAAAAAACCAAGAAAGAAAGCCAAAATTGTAAAAGAGTTTTTATTTAGTAATTTCTTGAAATATCGTCTTTTCGTGTTGTACTACAATTAACCACAGCACACATAGTTTACGGCACGTAGCCCTTATGTGGAGGTTCGCCATTTTGTTTTGAAACATTCCAATTGCTAGATAACACACAACTATGTTAAAGCCCCTTTTTGCGCATTGGCCCGGTCCCGGCAGCTATCAAGCAGGCAAGTCGAAAGTCTAATTTTGTTTTTTTTTTCTCTTATAATTGAAATGTGCCTGGGTAAATCCCACAACGCTGCGCCCCAAAATAGATATCATGTCATCAATAGAAGAGTGGCCTTTGCCATTTGCCATTTGGCATTTGCCATTCGCCCTGCATTGGTTATTGATGATAAAAATGGGCTTTAGTTAGACCAAATGCTAGTCCTGCAGTGACGCAAATGTAATTACAGGACAACAGAACATCAAACCCAAAGTAATTTAACCCTTTTGGTCGCAGGTTATCAACATAAAACAGACCAGAGTCAGAGAGCAACATAAACTGGCAGGTGTTATTCACCGGGGGGTTTTCCGACTGAATCGTGTGCACCACAGAAGTCATTTTCCATACCATTGCGTCTATAAATGGTCTATGATATTTCTAAAGTAGTGACATACGCAAGTACTTCAGCTTCTGCCCTGGCAATAGGCGCTCCACCGAGTGCTGTGCTCGACCAAAACTAATCGAAAGTCGCTTTTTTCTCTTCAGTTTATATAACTTCAAAGTGCATTTGCCGCCTGCCAACTCGACAAAGTCTGAGTTCTGAAGTGGACGATTTTTGGAGAGCGTTCACTTGTAGAGATTACAAGGTTGCACTTCCGTCTATCTGGCTGTCAAAGCTCTAATCTAATAAACTTTTTCGAATGCTTTCTCAATTGCAAATCGAATGTCATCTGTTCCTTAAACAACAAGATGCCTAACGTTTATCTTATCTTTATTTTCTGAAAAGGTTATAAGAACAAATCATATTTAGTTGCTTGCCGAAACTGAGAGAGAGTAGTTCGTAAATAGGATGCTTAAGTATTAGGTTAATATCAATAAGTAATATAATCTGCTCGCACATCCGATTGACACAATAAGAAAACCATTTTGTCTGGTTAGATCCGCTTGCCCCTCTCCGCTAATACCCCATTTGAGTCACGCAGCATAAAAACAAAATACGAAAAAACTCCGACAGGCAAATGCGAAATAAAAACCAAAATTATGAACTGCACAAAAGCTGTTGTGAATTTTAATAAATATCGTTTGTTCCAAGCGTTTTGGCAAAAAGTATCTGCCAACTGCGCCGGAGTGAGCAAATCAAACAGACCGTGGATTGGATGGGGAAGGGTAGGGGTAGGGGTGTCGCCGGGGTAGCAAAGTCAGGAAGAAGCGCACAGATCCAGGCAGCGGGTATACGTCAAAAAGAACAGTTATTTATTTATTTGTGCACAATCGAGAGCACAGCATGGTAGGGCTGGGCAGGCAGGGCGGGCGCAGAGTCCCCGTCAGAGTCGAGGGGCGCGCACAGGAGCGCCTCAAGCCTCAAGAAGCAGAGCCAACAATGGCGGCTAACGGAGAATAATGGGATAACAAAACGCCCTTGACACCCAGTAAAAAGACAGCCAGCCCTCAAAAGTGTACGATAGAAGTAGCCTTATTATTATGAACATTGTGGAATCGGGCACGGGCACGTACCAAACGACAGCGGTAACGGTTTCTGTTGCCCTTAGCCTCAGCAGCGGGGGCGGTCGAACAGAAGCGGGCACAAAGGACCCACAAAGTACAAATACAAATCAAACCCTTGAGAGCGCCTCACAACAGCAGCCAAATAATAAACAGAAACAGTTCCCAGCAGCAAGAATAGCAGAGAATGTGAAGGGGGACGGGGCTTGGGCGGGTGACACCAGGGCGATAGGTGCGCGCGCGCAGGGAGGCTGAAGCCGTGGCACACGCAGAAGCTAAAAGAGAAACGGCAACAGAACTGGAGCAATGGCGCTCTGTAAACATTAGGGTGAAGGAGAGAGAGAGAGAAAAAAAGAGAGAGCAAGCGAACACGCGAGCATGAACGAGGGCGATGTAGCGGTAGTAAGAGAGTGAGTGAGTAAGTGAGTGAGTGTGTGAGTGTGTGCGTGCGCGATAAACGGCCAGTGGCAACGGCATTTGGGGTGTGTCTTGGCTGCGTGCACAGTTCATTGGCTCTCGCTCACACCCGGCAGCAGCTATGGCACTCGCTACTCGCCGACATGTGCGCGCTCTCTCGCACCCACGTTGTTGTTGGGCCCGTGGACAGATAAGATACAGATAGCATCGCCTGGCCATGTGAATGCGAGGCGTTCGCGTTGCGTGCGAGTTAGTTGGTAAAATCAAATTCCGCTATTCAGTTGCCGTTTGCCCGTCAGTCGTCGCCGCTGCTTAACGTTCGTTTGTCGTGACTCTGGCAGCTACTCGCCGAGTGCTCGCCGTACTCGCTGCTGTCGTGTGTGTGTGTGTTTGTGTTTGTGTGTGTGCTCGTGTGCGTTTACCGTTTGTTACAGTCGCTGCAAGTTGCAGGCCAACAGGCGAGCTGCTCAACACCCAACCCACCCCACAGCCCGCAGCAACAACTGCCGCTGCCGTCACGCACTCGCTGCTTGTGCTGCTGCCGCTGCCGCTGCCGTCGCTGCGACATATCCAACAGATACTTTTGCGTGTGCTTTCGAATTCGTTTTCAATTCAGCCACGTCCTGTTACGGGTGCAGACGCGTTGTGTTTCCGTTTTGTGTGTGCTTCCGCCAGCCAATCAAACATTTGAGCTACTTCATATACTTACCCTAATTACGCGCTGGATTAAATTATTAAAACACTAAAGCCGACGCGGATTTAGAATCAACAGCCGAATATACCGACTACGACCACGACCACAACCACGACACCGCCTGATTATTTCTATGTGTGTGTGCTAAAAAGCACCGCAATTGCGTTTTGTGTGTGCATGTGTGTGTGTGTACGTGTCCGTGTCCGTGTGCATATGTGTATGTGTGTGTGCCGTTGTCTGTGAGGCTATAACAGCAACGAGCTGGCATCAAAGTCGCATTAAAAACATATCCATGAGTTACTTAAAATTAATCACTAACATAATCACTGTGATTTTTATTTGAACCCGAGCTGCCGTCTCGCTCACACGCGTGTGCAACAACAACAACAATAACAACAAGAGCAAGCGATGCCAAATTGTGTGCAAACTATAAAAAGCGTTTTAAATGCTTTAGCCTTTGATTAGCCATCGAAAGTCATCAAATATACAAACAACACACAAATCTGTTGCAATCACAACAACAACAATAAAAGCAACAACAACAACAATAATAATAAACGCGCAGAGATTCTAGTATCTCATTTATCAATAAATTCCCGACAACTTCTCAAATATTCCAAAAGATTTATAGCCGACGCAACCCACGCGACATTTCGACTACGTTCAACGATCTGAGATCTAGGGAATTTTCTTGATTTTCGCGTCAGCCAATAAAGCCAATGAAATTCAAATGAAAGCAATTTGATTTATTACAAAGTGCACAACATTTGCCCCACATTCACTCAAGTGCTAAACACTAAACTAACGAACAAACTAAAGACAAAAGTTCAAACCACAATCGCAGCAGAAACCCTAGCCGAAGCATAGGATCATTTCTAGCAGTCAAATTGACGGCGCTAGCAAGTGGATTAATTTGAATTCCTTTCTACAAAACGAGAGGTGAGTTATTCTGGGATAAGTCAACCCCGAACCCATAAACCAAATATTATACTTAATGTTTAGATCTTATAAATAGATTAAAGAGATTTCATATAGAGCAAAGAGATGATGTTTATGACATTTATTGTGGGATTATTTCAATAATGTCTTTAAAAATATATCATATGATCTAGAATGAATTCCATGCAATAATTATAATTATATAATATATTTGACTAAATTACGTATGAAAACAAATTGTCGCCTTATATATATATATATTCATTAATTCTTTGAGAATTCCTAAATAGATTTGAGTTATGGAGAGATTCTATAAACAAATTGTAAATTATTGAATGCTTCGACCAATACTACTCGGAAAAAATACAATTTAAACACTGTTTATCATTCATAGAGAGGCCAGGCCTTGACTGCTTGATAAAATAACAATGCCAAAAGCTCCCGAAAATAAACTCAAGTCCTAAAGCTGGCTATAAGAGAACTTGTTGAACTAGAGCTTAGTTAGCTGCATTCTCACGCCAAGCATAAATCAACTCATAATTGTCAGACAGTGCAACCATAAACTGTCTCACATTCATGGAGCATTTATTCTGTAAGGGGGCCTGGGCTCACTAAACAAAAAAGAAGCAAAGACGCTAACTGCCATTGACGTCACTTAAACAATTAAATGCGAATTTGTGTTTTTTTTTGTTTATTTAATTTTTTTTTGGTACGGAAAAAACCGAAGTACACAAACAGAGATATTCGAAGAAGGAGCCAAATGTTGAAATTAAATTGAAATACATTTATCGAATTAAATAGAAATGACCTTGGCGAAACATAGAAATCTTGGCACCTACGGCTATAACTATTTGCTATTTGCTATTTGCTCTGCCAGCGACCGATAACAAAACCGGTGCAGAGGGCAGCCGAACTGTTGCCGCATAGAGGCTGCGACGACGAGTCGACGGTCGACAGTTCCAACAAAAAAGTGGGGAAAACAAGAGCAAAAGCTGCGGCCATAAAGTGGCATAAAATAATTTCTGGCATTCTTTGTCTTAGAAGATCATTATGTAAATAAATTCTCACTTCTGAAATAAAATGACTTGACAAAAAGTAAAATAAAACGAATATGTTCCACGAAAAGAAGAAAAGCAAACAAAAAATAATATTTATATGCATTGCGGCATATAAATATGCCACAAATGATGCCGCACGAATTGACAACAATATTTCAATGAGCAGCCCATAACAATGCCAAATGCAAAACTTTTCATCTCCAGCGACACGTCAAATAAAATAAAAAAAAAAACTGATATTAAAAAAAGCAAAAAATTAAGGTAAAAATTGCGTGCGGCCATAAATAAGCAAAACGCTGTGGCACATGGCGATATAAATCTGTTTAATGTGAAATTATGTTTATTATTGTTATTAAAACAACCGCAAGGCAATTTAATATTACAGCCGCACTAATCCACTAGGGATCAAGTGCAGATCAAGCGGCATTATCAAGTATAAATTTTCAATTTGAGGCAAAACTCAAATCGCAAATGAAATCGAAATCGAAATCGAAAGTGACAAATCAAATTGAAATTTAATAAATTTGTCCAAAAACAACAAAAATTCAGCATAATTTAAGGCAGGCGCTGACAAATAAATATGACAAATAAATATTTGATTACATTAGATGTCTCTTGAGTCTTTGGGATTTACGACTGGAAAGTTAAGAATTCTGTTTAATGTTTTATATATTTTTTTATTCTTTATTTCCCTGCTGCTGTATAATTTATTAAATTTTTTACAACTATTTAGTTCTTTCTTTCTATTTCATTTTTTCTCATTTTTTGAATGCTTTTATTTTTGTTATGATTGAGATTAGATAAGAATTTATTGCAACGCGCGCTTTGTTTGGCTTCGTTGATAGCGCACAAATGTGCCAGGCGCGATCAGAATTGAGCGAAACGCGAATCGTGAATCGTGAATCGAGTTTACTTAGGGCCAACTAGTATACCTGGAATAGTTCAGCTAATTGATTTACGGACATTTCTGGCTAGTTTTCTACTGCTGTTGCTGTCAATGTTTCTGTGGTTCTTTTTTTAAGTTTCATATTTATTTTTAGATAATTTATTAGGAGCCCCGTCCGAGTTTATTGCCCACCCGCCACGGTTGCCAAATTCAACACGGCGTCTCTGCGGCTGCAGCAACAATAAAATAAAAACACAAAGCGAAAGAAAAAAATTCACAGAAATGTAAATATTGTTACATTGATAAGCAGCAGCTTGTTATCTTTGCAAGCTCTCTGCCGCTTGCGCTCTCCGATAAGAGCGTGTAGGTGTAGGAATCTCTGTGTCTGGCTCTGCCGTCCATGTAGTGTAGCCTGCGTTGTCAACTTAAGTCGCAAACGTCTCGGCAAGCGCGGCACCCGCCACTGGCAAACCAAAACGATTTACGATTGCCCCAACGCCACACCGCATTGCCTCAGTCGGTTACAGGGCACAGCATCGAGAAAAAGGCAACGGCAACGGCAACGGCACTGGCATCGGCATCTTCAGCCTGAGATGTTGGTGTTGCTGATGTGGTATTAACCCCTTGACGTCTTTGGTGTTAAGTTGCCGTTGCCTGGTGTTTGGGTTAAGCTCACTGTTTGCCTCGATGTGATAAAAAAACAAAAAGCGCTTCGCTACAGCTGCGCAGCGATGCGCAGCGTTTGCTTTGCCAGGTAGCCGCAGCCAGAGATACAGCCCGAGATACAGATATAGATACATAAAGATAGAGCTAGAGCGAAAGTAATTGCGATAATGAATACAATTAAAATACATTGAATGCCAGCCAGCTAACACTTGTTGTTCATTATTCAACTCTTTTGTGATTGCAGCATCGCAGCGCGCTTCGCAGCCGCCGCAGAGCTCAGGAACAGCTGCAATTTGGATCTGCTTTCGCCACAGTTGGAAGATACCGGCCTCAAGACGACGACATTCTTGCAACACTTTAAGGACGTCGTCACGACGAAGTTCAACGGCAGGGATCATCATTTGCCGCCACTGCATCCCGCGCATCCAGCGCATCAGCAGTCCGCGCTGCATCATCACCATCAGCCGCACCAGGCTGTCGCCCAGAGCTTTTCCACCATTTTTCCGACATATTTAGGCATGGACCGCGCCGCTGCCGGCGGCTGTGGTGCTGCTGGTGGCGGCCTGGGTGTGGTCACCAGCTCGGCCACTGCCCTCGGTCCGGGCGGCATTGCGGGCGGCGGTGGTGGCGGTGGCATTGTCAGCGGTGCGCTCAACGGCTTGGAGGCCATGTCTGCCGAATCGACAGGCCTCTGCCTGCAGGATTTGGTGAGCGCGGGCACCGCCAACGGTGCCGGCTCGGCGGGATCGGCAGAAAGCGCCACCACCACAAGCACAGCGCTGAGCAGTGGTAGCTCCACTGTAAACGGTGGCGGCAGCAGCGCTTCTGGTGCCGAGCATCTGCACAGCCATCACAGTCTCCACGACTCCAGCTCCTCGGTCAGCATCTCACCCGCCATCTCGAGCCTGATGCCCATCAGCAGTCTCAGTCACTTGCATCACACGGCCGCCGGTCAGGATCTTGTTGGCAGCTATCCGCAGCATCCGCATCATGCCGTTGTGCCGCCGCACACACCGAAACACGAGCCGCTCGAGAAACTCAGAAGTAAGTACCGAATAGAGACGATCCCCATAATTTTGGAACAGTTTATGGGGCCAGCTGGGCAAGGCCTGGCCGCCACGTCAATTTCTTGGCCAATTTGTTCTTCAATTTATTTGGCTGAAAATTGGGGGACTAGTCATCTGCCCGCTGAGCATCTAACAAATTTACAAGTAATTAATGCGGCCATATTTCACGCAGCGTCGCAGTTATGCGGTGCGTATGCGTGATGTTTTCTTTGGCGCTTCAAATGTATATATAAATATATATGTGTATGAGCGGGTGTGTGTGTTTTGATGTGTAAATATTGCATATTGTTGGTGGCATCTTCAACAAGTGTCAACATTCACATACTCGTAATCATTGCGTATTTTTGCCACTGTCAGCCACAGCTGTCGGCATTTCAATATTCATCCGTTATGGCAATCATTCACGCTCTCAATACTTGTACTTCATCATTCATGCGATGCTCGTAAATTTCTAAACAATGTGCAAAAATTCCTGCTGGCCACTTGTCGACTCTATACAACGCAGGCAAAACCCTGCCACTGCCACTGCCACTGGCATTGCCTCGTAATTCTGTGACGACATCCACGCCTCATGCATATTCATAATCATTGTGTAATCATTAGCGCATAATCTTCATAAAAGCGTAACAAAGGCAAACGACAACAACGAAATACATGAAAAAATGGGAAATAATACAGAAGAAGAAGAGCCAAACAAATTTCACTTTTGCTGCGCATGTCACGGCTAATTGAGCACCCTTCTGGCGTAGTGCCGAAGGCAACACTGTTCCCATTTCCATTTCCCTCTTCCATTTCCCACTCCCTTTCCCAATTCCATTTGCCTGCGCTTTGATGCTGTGAAGTCAGCTCCGAGGGTCGTTCGATAGCTGGAAATTTGATATGTGCATTGCAGTCAAGTGTTTGTTGTTCCGTTTAGGCTAATTGTTATGGGAATTTGGAAGCGGAGAGACAGGCAATATGTTGCTTAGGTGAATGAATGCTTCAGATGATCTCTCAATTGTATTGAAGAAGCACGAGATTGCAATTGAGTCTTTAAATACATTAATTAATACAAGCTAAATATGTTTATTAAATTAAGAATTTAATTATTTTACTATTTTGTTTCTAATATATTAATGTGTCATCTTCCGGGATTGGTTAGCTTAATTGGTAAGGTTTTTGGCTTAACCCAAATATCCTAATTGGAAATTCAATGTATAGCATATGTTCATCAATCAATCAATCATAGATTAATGGAAATATTATCATACTCTGAATGCACACTATCAGTGGATTAATAATTTAAAAAGTATTTAAAACCATAATCTCATTACTCGGAACATTATATAGATCCCTATAAAATGTAGCTAATTATTCCATAATTGTCTTAAATAATTCAGACTAAAAACTTTTGTAGCCGTAGACATAATTTGCGAGCTATTCCATTTGTTTGATCCAAAGCTACCTCAGAAAGTTTTTCCCTTTTCGGAATGATATCTATGAATGCAACGAATTTGTTTAAGCATCGCATAAGTATTTGTCTGACTTAGCTGAGAGATTTGTTAGCTGTCCCCCTTGAACCTATGCCCTAAGCACCTGCTCTGCCGGGTTAACAGCCTCGCCAACTTTGCACTCTGCAACGAACCAGTGAAGTGGGCGGTACGGCTGGCGGTTGGTATTGTGGTCGCAGCTGCCTGGCCATTTATTTGCGTGCCAAAACAATTTAACACAAAAATGTGCGCATTTAAAATATGCACGAGTGCAGTTATCCTTTGACATGCACACCAGGACACACACAGACGGGGACACACAGACAGCTGGAGCTGCAGGTGCGGACGATGTTGGCAACAAATTTCCGTCTGTTGCTATTGTTGTTGTCGTTATTGTTTACGCTCTTGTTTAAATAATGGTCGGACAACGTGCCCGCTGCTTGGACTGTTGCACATTGCAATTGCCATTGGATTTTCAATTATTGGCCAATTTAATGGTTAGCTCTGCTAGCCGTATCTCCGGTCTCCCCAAACAGCATCCAACCACCTACACAGACATTTTTTTGAAACTTAAGTTCTATTTGCGCAAGTATTTATTTGTGTGTGGAAGCGCTTGTGTTTTGTTGTTTTGTTTTTTATTGTTGCACTTTTTTATGAGCCACACACAAATACACAGTCAGTGGCAGCTTTTGAATTCGTTTTTAGTTGCTTGTTTTTCTATATATTTTTAAAAATTATTTTATGGCTTCTGTGCGTGTTTTTATTTGAAATTTTGCGCTCAAAGGATTTCAAGTTCACGTACAGTAATTTCTACCCCAAGTTTTATACACTTTTATTGTTGTATATGTATGCGAGATGCAGCGTGTAAAACAATAAAAAGTTAATGCTTTTTAATACCCCGGACTACAACTCTTTAATGTCTCTGCTGAACGACTGGCAGCTGGCCATGTTTGTCTAGCGAGCTGAATTATGTTGTCAACAGCTGCC